>NC_057865.1:84253434-84574267 GCF_019393635.1 Dromiciops gliroides
GCGCCAAGCATTTTGCTAGGTACTGAGAATATGAGAACAAAAATGCAAAACAGTCCCTGTCTTCAAGGAGTGCGTTTTCAAATGAAGATTTCTTAAAGGCAGTTTGTAATTCACCACTGGTAGTTGAAGAGAAGCTACGGTTGAAGATATTGATCTTCTGGTAGGAAAAGTAGAGAACATAAGAGAGGACGACTAGGAAGCTTGGGTGTTTTGTGTTTTCCACTTTCTTTCTCCACCCACCATTAGGATTTAGTGCTTGAACTTTACTGGGATCAAAAAAAGACAACTGAGCCCTCCTGTGTCCTAAAATCCTATGTCCAAAATGATTAGGCATAAGAAGTTCCTGTGTCCTTTTTATTCCAGCTTCTTGGAACAAACAAGTTTCTGGCTCCCTCATACATGTTATAATCATTTCCTCCTCAACCGGCCATAAATAGTTTCACCTTTCTAACAGTCCTAGCTCTCCTTTTCGAGATCAGAAATGACTTATCAGACAGGAAGCAGATTCTTATTTTCTCTGCCTCCCACAATCCATCAGGAGAGGGTTAAGAAAAGGTCCAGTTATCTCATAGCTGACAAATTCCCTGTACATCATTGAGTTCTGCACTGAACATCTCTGTGTGCTGTCAGCTGCAGAGAAAGGAGATTACCCTGTCTGTCGGGTGGCTACCTGAATCCCCTGCAAACACTCTCTGGGTAGAAGGCAGATTTCTAATCAACCAGGAAATAAACAGCAGTTGCCAGTTATTTTACTATTTAAATGCCCAAGTGCAGTAACATGAGTGCACAAACAATCCATCAGCAGTTTAGGGGATAGATTGCTGAGATCTAGCAGTTAGAAGAGTTGTATCTCCCTTTCTCCTTCAGGAATCCAACCAAAGACACGAGCATCTTGCAGGGCAAGAAGACGGCTGTAGATTGGGTGAGGTCTGTAGTGGTTTAGAAAGAAAAGAAGGAAGTTTTCAATGAAGGAAGGGGTGAGAAAATGTTAGGGGGAAGGAACAGAGGGGGGTGAGCGGGGTACCCTGGCATCCAGGATTGTCCTGAAAGCACAAGGAGCTAGAGCCTGGAGAATACCCCAGCTTAGAAGCAACCAGAGCTTGATACTCAATTTTGAAGTCTGACAAAGAATCAGCCCAGTGTGAGTGAAGGGATAGACATTCACTTTCCAAAAGTGGGATTTAAGTGGCATTCTTAGTGTCACTCACTTAAGATAACCAGCTGCAAAGTGTTTTTAGGCTTAGCCTTTCTTTGGGGCACTTACAGAAAGGCCCCACATTACTTGGAAGCAAAGATGTACTGTAAAGAAGTTCAAAGAAAACAATGAGTCTCTCTCCATGCACACAAATATATACACGTACACATATGTGTATGTGTACATATGTGTGTATATATAGCTTTCTATATAAACATATGCTCTAATTTGTTTCATGCAATATATAATATATTTAAGCATTTTCCCAGCATTTATAACCTTTTCTTGTTGATCCTTATGTGGGAAGCAAAATGAGCCCCTTGTGTGCAGTCTAACTCCATCCGTAACTGATTCTTTTTAAATGTAGGTTTTGCCTTCAGCCTCAATCACACACCTACAGATATAAATACATGTGGCTGGAATGGGCCAAAGAGAGGAAGGCACTTAATTAGGCCTGTGTGAGTTTATTGTTTCAGAGTCTATATGATATTAATATTTTTCCAGAAAAGCCACAGTGTCATTTATGCAATGATATGACAAACGCAGAATTGCACTGTACACATGTGGATTCTTCAAGATCTTCGGAGTAAAATCAAGTTATTCCAACACCTCTGTGGTCACTCCATGGGTAGAATTCCTTTGGGCTACCTCCTGGCATGGTGTTTTCTTCCATTGTTGAGTTTCTTCCATCCTGTCTTGCAAAATCTGATTTAGTATAGATACGCTGTTAAGCTAATTGATAGAGAGTTGCACTTCACTGTGCCGGTAACCCAATCACAGTGGATCTATTTTTCCATACTTCTCTCTTTTCTAGTAAACAAGGATTGTAAGGAACCACAAAGCTGGTGACCAAAACAATTTTAAATGCATGTTAAATGCCAGGGACTTCATATCTGATGTATGTTCCATGCATCTAATTTTCCTCCCAGTTGCCCATTTAAATTCCTTGCATGTTTTAAAATCTTATTTCTTCCTTTCCTGTCTCCCTGAATTTTACTCCTGCCTAATTTATAAGAAAAATGTGCTTTGAACTTTTAACTAGGATGTTGGAGAATAAACCACCTTTCATTCTTGATAAGCTGACATCCTTTACATTTTCTTTAAACCCTGAATTGCTGATATATATTTCTTTTGGTCTTAATGAAACAAATATACATATATGTATATATATGTACATATGTACACACACACACATATATACACACAGACAGAATTTTCAAGTGCGTGGTATAAAAGGCGAAAGGGAACTAACAATTATGGAAGAGAGAAATCTGGTTCTTCAGCTTTATTGGAATTTGGAGTTGGGGGAATGAGACGATTTGGTGAAAATGTGTCAGTAAGCCCTGGTAGTGTACTTAGCTGCAGCCTGTTGGTTTATACATGTTTTCAGAAATAAGAGGGAATAGTGCCTAAGCAGCAAACATATACAGTTTGAAATTAAATCCCTCAGTAGAGCAATCTTAGCATTCTCTCTTATTTCTCTGGTGAGACCGCACCTGACGAGCTGCCATTATCTCTGATCTCCCCTCCCCACCACTAGAGAGAAACCAGCTGGGGGGGGGGGGGGAGGGGAATCCATAAAGAAGAGGGAGCCAGTACAGAAGGTAATGAGAACAGCACTGATTGGTCCTGGTTCAGGCAATAACTAGCTGCGTGACTTTGGGCAATTCCTCTAATCTCCCTGGGCCTCAGTTTCTTCATCTGTAAAATGAAGCATTGGCCTAGATTATCTCTAAAGTCCCTTCTGGCCCCAGCGTGTTAGTTGTCTGTGAACAATTAAAGGAGTGAGTATCATAGTTACAAAAGACAGTAAGGATTGCTAACAGTGCAGCTAAGCTGAGAGGAAAAATGAAGAGAGAAAATGAGGTTTTTCATTTCCAGCCATGGAAATGAGCTCTGTGCCACAGGCCCAGGCCAGAGGGGGGAAACCAAGCAGCGCAGTGCCTTACACATGGGAAGCACTCATTCTTTCCCCAATTCTATTGAGAAAAGGAAAGACTATAGATGGGAGTAAATATGAATTAAGCTAAGAGCACTTCGTGGTTAAGACTTGGTACCACCTTCTAGCAGCCTGGTAAAAGAAAAGGGTTCCTTGAAAATGTGTTTGCTGGTAGAAGTATTTTTTAAAGCTTCCAAGAGACTGCTGGTTGGTTTTGTTTTTTGTTTGTTTGTCTTTTTTTTGATGAGGCAATGAGGGTTAAGTGACTTGCCCAGGGTCACACAGCTGGTAAGTGTCAAGTGTCTGAGGCTGGATTTGAACTCAAGTCCTCCTGAATCCAGGGTCAGTACTCTATCCACTGCGCTACCTAGCTGCCCCTGAATGGTTTTTTAAAATAGAAATAATGCAAAATAAATGTTGAATTAGAAGCAGCCTGGCAGAGTAGATTGTTGGACTTGGAGGTGGTAAGATTTGGATTCAGCTGCCAACTTAGCCTTGGGCTAGCTACATGGAACAGGGAAGGTCACATACCCTCTGTGGTTGAGATTATCTTCTATACAAGGTCTTTTCCTTTCATACAGTTGTTGTTGGTCAGTAAGTCAACTAGTATTTGCTAATTGACTGTTGTGATGATCAAATGAGATCATGTATGTAAAACCCTTTGCAAATCTTAGATGGCCCCATAAATGGGGGCTGTATTTTTATTATTGGCATCAGTATTGGGGAGCAAGGCAATGAGGATTAAGTGACTTGCCCAAGGTCACACAGCTAGTAAGTGTCAAGTGTCTAAGCCTGGATTTAAACTCAGGTCCTCCTGAATCCAGGGCTAATGCTTTATCCACTGCACCACCTCGCTGCCCCCTGGCATCAGTATTAAATTACAAAGGTGCTTCGGTCTCTCTAGGAATAAAATGAAGTTAAACATGATCCTTCCGTCCCCACCAGCTATTGTCCTATATCTCATCTACCCTTCATTTCTAAATGTTTCCAAAAGGTTTTCTATAATAGGTACCTTCCATAGGTACTCCTTTCATCCTCTTCTTAACCCCTTAGGGTCAGGCTTCTGACCTTATCCTTATCCCAAAACTGCTCTCTTCAAAGTCACCAGTGATGTCTTACTTGCCCAATTCAGTGGCCTCTTCCTCAGTCTTCCTTCTTCTTGACCTCTCTGTAGCCTTCATGTCAACTGATCCCTCTCTCTTCTTTGATATGTACTTTCTTCTCTCTAGGTTTTCAGGATACCACTCTCTGCTGGGTCTCCTACCTAACAGACCCCTTCTTCTCAGTCACCTTTGCTGGATCCTCATCCAAGCCAGGCCCTCTAACTCTAGGTCACCCACAGGGTTCTGTCCTGGACCCTCAGAACGTTTAGTCTTGTAGTCAGCCTCTGACACCTTCTAGCTGCGTGACCCTGGGCAAGTGACTTAACCTGTTTGCCTCAGTTTCTTCAACTATGAAAGGGGAATAATAACAGTAGCTACCTTACAGCATTGCTGTGAAGATCAAATGAAACTATCTGTAAAGTGCTCAGCATAGTGCCCAGCACCTAGTACGCTTTTTGCCCTATCTTTCCACCTCTATCCAACTTTTGGTAATCTCTTCAACACCCATGGATTTGATTACCATGTCTGTGCTTGTGATTCTTAACTCTGTCTTGCTCCAACCTGTCTGCCAATCTTGAGTCTCCTGTCTCTGTCATCCTTTCAGACATCTTGAAATGGATGTCCAACAGACATCTCAAACTCAACATGCCCAGGTCCAAAATGGAACTCCTTGTCTTTCCCCTTAAATCTTCTCTTCTCCTGAACCTTCCATATGCTGTAAAGTGTAACCTCACCCTCCCAATCCCTCAGGCTTGAAACCTAGGAGTTATCCTCAGCTCAGCTCATCACTCTCTCTCACCGCCCTCCCACCCCAAATCCAATCTCTTTCAAAGAACTGTTGATTTCACCTTTGCAATTCCTCTTGAATATGTCCTATTTCTCTCCTCTGAAATAGCCAACATTCGCACAGTCCTTTATCACCTCACGCCTGGACAAGTACAATAACTTGCTGTTGGATCTGCCTACCACAAACATTTTGTGACATTCTGGGGGTACAGAAATTTGGCAAATCCTTCCCTCAGGGAGCTTATATGGGTTGGGGGTTAGTTTCAGTTAGAAAACAATGAAAACATTCAACTAAGGCAAGTTTACATGTGAGCCCCAAGTGTAAATGGTTCCCATTCTATTTGATTTCCCTTACTCTTCACAGAAAGAGGGTGTTCTGCAAACTCAGTGGGTTCTCGTTTTGGGACTGCCCATTGTACCTCCTTGAAGTGGCCTTTTTGTTTGGTTTGGTTTGGGTTTTTTTGCAGGGCAATGAGGGTTAAGTGACTTGCCCAGGGTCACACAGCTAGTAAGTATCCAGTGTCTGAGACTGGATTTGAACTCAGGTCCTCCTGACTCCAGGGCTGGTGCTTTATCCACTGCACCACTTAGCTGCCCCCTTGAAGTGGCCTTTTTGCAGGTTATTCAGTACCCACCTTCCTTTGGATAAATATTCATTAAATCTTATTTGATAATAAAGCCCTGTAAGGAGTCAAGTTTATCAAATTAACATTTTGCACATCTTTGTGTGTGTGTGTGTGTGTGTGTGTGTGTGTGTGTATGTGTTTCCTTTTTATCATCTTCCATCATAACATTTGTTTTCATGCAGGCTGAAAATGTGCTTTTTGACTATGTTCTGTCACCCACAGATTTCTCAACACAGTGGGGGCAGAAATGGGGATTTGTGTTCTGTTTTCATGTGGAGCTCAGTATTTAAAAAATATGTGCTGCCACTTGCATAGAGAGAACATGCCATCTTCCCCAAATGGATTAATGAATACCTCTCATGATACATTCGTGCAAACTAAATAAAGCAGCCGAATAAATCAGTACAGTTCTTTCCCAGGAATGAAGAAGACAATGTTCAATAAGTGATGGTATTTATTTGATTCGGCTGTTGCCATTCCATGGAGGGGAAACGGCAAAGTCTAATCTCTAATGAAGCCAAGCGGAATCAATTATGTTCGTCAGTATTAGTTCATTTTCTAGTTCTGAGTTACTCATACCTGTATAGAATAATCAGATTAGATGGGTGGAATGCATTAAAACAGACTGAAGATGTTGCTGGGAAGGGCAAGCTATAAAATGGATCTTCATATTTTGAACTGAAAAAAGTATCTCTAATAAGATATTGATTAAAATAAAAATGTATGAAATAAGAAATGTATTTCTTTCATTCTCCGCACCCCCCCCTGAAAAAAAGAAAAAAGAAACAGATTTTTTTCTCCTTAGGGTTGCTCACAGAGAGTATTTGCCACTGCAGATAAAGCATTCAAATCCAGAAAGTCTGCAAGCATGATTTGAAAATGTTTTCATTAATCAGAGAACAAGCCTGAATGGAGACATCTATACTCATGCCCCTACCATACCATAGCTGACCATCGAAGGCCATCGTAACATGGCTTCTCTCTGTGCAACATTAATGTGTCTACTACTAACAACAACAATAACTCCTTTCTACAGCATTTGAATGTTTACAAAGTGTTTAAGTGATTAGTGGATTTATTTTTTAGCTCTACTTTTCAGATGAGAATACTGAAGCTTGCAAAAGCTATGACTTGCTTCCTCTCACACACTAGATAAATAATGAAATTCCAGGCTAAGTCCACTGAGTAGGAGTCTAATATCGTTTCCACTACACTGTCTTACCTTCTCCAGGGCTCGGCACTTGTTGTTACTCATGCTATTACTCAATCTAGGATGCTTTCCAACTTTACCTCCATCTATTTCAATCTTACTCATTTTCTAAGGCCCAGCTTAAGACCAACCTATTATATAGCCTACCCTGATCTTCCTTTGCTCTGAACTCAATTTCACTTGCTGGAAAGCAGCAGGAAGAAGGGACCATATGCAAGTGAAAGCCCTGCTGGGTACAGCTCTCCTGTTGAAGATGCAGCTCAAATGCTGCCTCTTCCATGTGGCAAATCATTCCTCTTCTGATCCATGTTGGCAGATGTGATCGTGAACTGCTAGACCCATGATATCATTGGCAAAGTTACTTCTCCCCAAGGAATTTCCTCTACCAATGTAGGTCAGCACAACTCTGCATCTTGCCATCTGGGAGAGTTGCCTAGAGCACTGAGAAGTTAGGGGCCTTTCCCAGGATCAAACAGCCAGTAGGTGTCAAAGGTGGGACTTGAACTCAGGTCTTCCTGGATCAGAGGCCAATTCTCTCTCTGTACAACACTATCCTGCCTATTTTGAACTTTCATTACTGCTCTTATTCACGTTCATTCCCTCTCTTTCTGTATCTATATACATATATATATATCTATATCTCTCTCTCTCTATATATATATATATAGATATATATATCCATACACACAAAGATTTGATGCCCCAAAAGTTTGTGTTGTTTTAAGCTTTTAATGACTCAAAACTGCACTAAGACTTTTGTGACACTGTATCTATGTATGTGTGTATACAGATACACACACATTTATGATATCTGTATGTATATAGATATGCTTTTGTAACCCCTCAACACCTAGGATACATTAGGTACTCAATAAATGTGAATTGAATTAAAGATTATCTGTTTCTCTGGCCCTCCCCAAATATGGAACTTTTCATATGTGTGGGTTATTTTGTGTCATTCACGGGGACATGAAATGTCTACTTGTGGAGGAGCTCAAAAGCATTCCCTAGGCTTTCTCATTTTGTACAAGCATCTCTGATCACATCCACAGTGTGTGGCTAGAGTCTTTGAGGTAACAATTCCAAAGTCCCTTAGAGATTTTCTAACTTGTCATTGGGCAGTTCCATATGCACTTTTTGGTGACGAATTAGTGTTTTCAAGTACTTTTGTTTTTTTCCTCTGGTGATGGCAGACACTGTTGGCTTTGGTATGTCCCCAAAAATAGCTGGTTTGAGGCCAAAGAAGAGTTACTTGGGGTATAATAAAATACTACATAATACTATTTTTGTTCTTATTTTTAGAAGCAAATGCACATCAGGCAATGTTGTTGACAATATTGTCAGTCTTCATTTCAGAATTGGGATCCGGATGTGGCCCCAAAACCATTCATCCCACTTTTTTCTGGATCTTCTTTGTAATAAGTACCACACACCTCTGAGACAGAGAAAAAAGAATCAAGAGAAGCTGTTTGACTCATGGATTACATTGGTGACGTTGACATAGGTAGCTCAGTGACACAGGGAAAAGGTATGAATTCCAATTCCACCTGAGGTACTTCCTAGCTGTGTGATGCTATTCAACTACCTTTGCTTCTCCATTGTTGGTTTTCTCATCTGTAAATCGCAGGGGTTGGATTTGCTAGCCTCTGGGGCTCCTTCCAACTTTAAATGTTTTCTATACCTTCACTGATCCCACCTTCTATCCAAGCACAAACTCTAACTAGGTTAGACCAAAATTCTTATCTTCACATGCCAGGAAAACAAACTTATAGAAATTTTGGCATGAGACCCAATTAAGTCAGATTCAAGAGCATTCAAACATGAAACTCAAATTTTAAAAATGATGAAAAGTTGTAAAGTTCTGTCAAGATTTCTACAACAAATCCTTTCCTCTATCAGTGACAATGGAACCATCACATATAGATTCCAATCAAAAAGTCAACAAGCATTTATTAAATACCTCTTATATTCCAGGTACTGAGCTAAGTGCTCAATCTAAGTGAATCTAAGTTTTGAATCTAAGTGATTCAAAAACACATATGAAGAATCCTTGCCCTCTAGCAGGGGAGATGTCATTATATAATACCTTCTTACACTTCAGAGAAGTTTTCTTGCCTTCAAACCAAAGTATATAATCTGTGACATGCTGTGTGATGGTACAAAAAGGAAAAGATAAAGAGTGGAAGATTAACTGGACCAGGCCAGACTCCAAGCTGGAAGTGATACAGTTCTGAAGCTATTAGTTGGCCAGTTCTTGAGATATCTGAAAAAGAGGAAGATACCAATGGCTGGCAGAAAAATAACACACTCACTCCTCCCCCCCCAAAAAAAAAGTGATCAAGAAGATATAAATAAATACTGACTCATATGCCTACTTTCTCATCTCAACAAAATCTTTATGAGAATAATCTGCATGTTTTGAAGATATCCTTGATAAAAAATATAGGAGTAGAAGCAGGCAAGCTTTCATAAATGATATTCTATAGCAGACTACAGTTTACAATTGCACAATTGCTAGAAAAGTGCAGAGAATACAAAATCTCAAAAGCATTTGATTCAGGCAAGTGAAATATTTTTCTTACATGGTCTTCTCCAACAAAGTGCCTCCCATGAATACGTCACAATCCTCTGAGATTCCCTGAAAAAAAATAATAGAAATAACCTCATTCGATGATACTCTGAATATTAATATCAAGTAAGGCATATAACAGGGAATTGTTCTCTTGATAAAAGTGTTTTCCATTGTCATGGGAGACATCCAGCACAGTCCAGGTAGAAGTTGCTGTCTGGTGAGGTATAGATGCTGTATTCACATGACATTGTATTGATTACATCAATCCCTGGTCATTATAGAACTTTGAAAATGAGATCCCCAATCAATCAAAAGTTTTCAGTCTAATTAGCCATGAAAGAAAAAGGAAGTGAATATAAAAAGTCTCTTATTCAGACTATGCTATGCAATTGGATTGTCAATCTATAAAGCTGGTCAATTAGTACATAAATTTTGAGTATGTATATCTTTGTGAAAATACTGCAGGTAGGCAATAGATTGGGGTCTGACTTGAAAGAAGGAAAAGAGTTGGCTGGATTGAGTTTGAGAAGTTATGATCTTTTTATGACTCCAAACTCTTCCCTGAAAGAAAAATTCATCTCTCCAGTACCAATATATCGATGATAGTATGTGATTATGAAACACAGACCATCACAGTCTGGGCAGAATCAAAATTACAGGTTGGCTGAAGAGCAGTGAGAGGTAATTGGTAGATTAGAATAGTTTGTAGTATATTCTGATGAAGGAATACACAGGAAAAGTGACATAAAAGGTCCTGTCAAAGAAATATATGACCAAAATAGGTAGACGTCATCCAGGAAGAAGGAGGACCATCTATGTACTCCGTTGTCAAGGGGAGCTCGCAGCACTCTGGGAGGGATGATTCCTGGGAGGATATAGGCAAGAGTTAGAAGGTATAGCTGTTATAGATGGTTAGAATGTTAGAAAGTATAGATGAGTGGCATTCTGCACCATTTCCTGGGATACACACTTTGATAAGATCCCAGATCCACTGAAGAGGCAGAATGGTACAATAGAGTGAAAACTGGACATGGAGTTAGAAAGATATCTGGGTTCAAGCCCTGCATCTTCCATATACTGGCCCAGTGGTTCTAAGAAAGGCACTTAAATTCCCAATATCCTCATCTGTCAAATGAGGGGGTTCAACTTGATGACCTCAAAGGTCCCTTGAAATTCTAAATCTATGATCCTGTGAGCTTAAGTCTTGTTTCCTCAGTACTTAATAGATAATGTTTATATGGTGCCTACTATGTTCCAGGCACCATACTAAGTGCTTTACAAATATTATTTCATTAATTCCTCACCACAATCCCCAGTACTAATATTATCCCCATTTTATAGTTGAAGAAAGTGAGGCAGACAGGTTAAATGACTTTCCCAAAACCACAGAGATAATGAATGCCTGAGACCAGATTTGAACTTAGGTCTTCCTCACTCCAGGCCCAACATTCTATCCATTGCACCAACTAGATGCCTCACCACCCCAACTTCCAGTCACTTTTCTCTTCACTGAGTTGTTATAACTTTTACTCTCCATTACTCATTGGCATTTATCATAAACTACCTTGGATTGTATGTTATCTCTTCCTGTCTTATTTCTCCAACAAAGACAGCAAGCTCTTTGAGAACATGGACCATGTTTTTACATTTCTGTGGTATTAGCCTTCTACCCCCAGTCACCTAGCCTAGTGCTCTTCATATACCATACACTTAATAAATCTTTATTGATCGACTATTTCAGAAATCCTAGTTTATGGCTCACTTGTATGGGTGGCAATGCAGGATATAATTGGGTACTAAATACTCTGGTTTCCTTTCTGGTTTGAGCCCCACATCAGCCCATGGTAAACTAGTCATTCCAGCAAAGTATATGAGCCATTAATGAATAAGAAGATAATTCACTTGGAGCTTACAAAATCAGCAGTTAGGAGAGTCCATTGGAAAAAAAAGCCATAAATCCTTTCATCAATACTTGCAAAAACAAGATAACCTAGCGACTGATGTTTCATCACTTGGGTCTAAGAGGATTTGCCTTCCCTGTAAGGAGGATATTTATGTAATTTAGATGGAAAATTGATGGAACTTGACAATTCAGGCTGATTTATGTGAAAGCTTTATTTCACCCGCCTGGAATGTATTTATTTATTTGCTTCTTTGTCACACTGGACATTTTTTCAGCCAGGCAAGGTGGGAATGCATGCATCTGGCAGTTCATCCAAATCAGCCTATTATTCTGAGGCCTGCCTGCCTGGGCTATTGTTGTGATTAGACACTGTAGCAGCTCTTCAGAGGTGCAAGGTGCCTTGCAATCAGTTATATTTGTTAGGCTTCATCAGATGGCTAGGTGAGAGACCTGGAGATTTTTCAGGAGAAGGAACCAAGGCACAGAGAGCTAAAGTGATTTGTTCAAGGTCACACGGAAAGCCATTGGGAGAGATGACTATACCATGCACAGCTTTATGGGTTCTCCTTTTCTCTGGCCCAGTGTCACTCCCTTCTCTATGTGCCTGATGTATCTCCTTAATATATGATGGAGCCTGTAAGGGTTTCTTGTGTGACTCACCCAGAAAGCTGACAGTCCTGTGCTCTGCCCTATCGAGCTGATTAAAATTCCAGGGGAGAGTTTCCCCCCTGGAAGAGAGATGCTGCCGGGCAGATGCATGAGTATTAGTCTTCTTCATGTCTACCAGATGTCTCTGAGTATCGGCTCTAAGTGTAGGGTTGGTGTGCCTTGCTGAATTAGGTTCATGCATAGGCAAAAAAGGATGCCACCAATCTAAGGCAAATTGAGCCCCTGCCCCACATATGGTCCCCCAGTTGACCTGTCAGTCCCCATCTTACACTGGATCATCCCAGCCATCCCTGACTTCTGTGATCCCACTCCCAAACTAGAGGAAGACATGAAACGAGGCAAACTGGACCGATAACAAATGCAGTCTCTTTTCAAGTCCATTGAATCCTCATTGCTGTGAAGCAATCATTTGATGTACTAACACTATTCTGCTCAACCTCTACTCAGGAAAGGACCTCATCTTCTACTTGACCAAGATTGATGCTATCCATTGGAGTTCTTCATCTCATATCCCATACAATTCAAAGCTTTTTCTCTTTCCTAGACAATACTTTCTTTCCCTCATCCTCTCCATGCTCAGACAATGAGTTGTCTCTTCCTTACTAAGGCTACTTCTTCCCATTGGGTCACTGTGCCATCCCTCTCATCCTTGGAGACCTGCTCCATCAATCATTCCTTTTTCCTGTTTAATATTTAATCTTTTCCTCTCCTGAATCCTTTCCCTCTATCACAAACATGCTAAGGTACCTCTTATTAAAAACAAAAAAAGCTTAATTAGAATTTTCTGTGACCCCTTCTAGCACCTCAAGCTATTATCCTATATTCTTTTTGCCCTTGGTGGCTAACTTCTAAGTCTCTCTTTGCTGCTTCTACTTACTTACCACTCACCTGCTCCTCAGTTTCAGTCCCCAGCATTCCACCTTCCATCTTCAATATCTAACTAAATGAGATCTTTACAACCTCACTTATAATGGCAGATCCATTGGCCTTTTTCTAGTTTTCATCCCTCAACTAGCTTCCCAGACCATGGCAATTTAATTTCCAACCCCTCCACTCAAACAAAACTGTGATTTCTGAATTTATCAGCAGTGTCTATTCAAAGGGCCTTTCTTAGACCTTTCTAAGGGCAGCGAGGTGGTGCAGTGGATAGAGTACTGGCTCAGGACTCGGGAGGACCTGAGTTCAAATCTCACCTCAGACACTTACTAGACTCTGAGCAAGTCACTTAACCCCAGTTGCCTTAAACAACTGGTGCCGTCTCCAGTCATCCTGATGTATATCTTGCCACTGGACCCAGATGGCTCTGGAGAAGAAACTGAGGTTGGCGACCTTTCATGGCCTTCCCTCAAATCCAATTCAGTGCAATTTATGACATCACCCCAATGTCATAGTCCTCTTTGAGAATGAAGGATAGACAATAACAACAACAACAACAATAAGACCTTTTTCTAGAATTTGACCCTGTTGACCAACCTCTCCTTATTGGTGCTCTCTCCTTTTGTGGCCTCTCTAACACTGCTTTCTTCTCCTTTAAGGAATTCTTCATTGGTTCATTTTTCTCCACTCACCATAAGAGGGTGCATCTGTCCTGGGCCTAACTAATAACTAGATATAGAGAAAGAGAGAAAGAAATGGAGATAGATAGAGATATCTGTACATATATGTGTTATACATTGTAACAATTGGAATGATGCCACCTGCTGGAGACTTACTGTAGCAAAGCTCCGCCATGAGGAGAAGGCCTCTGAGAGCAAGCCATGCAATCAAGGTCCTTGGCATCAGGAAGTGACATTTGCTCATGGGTACTGTGTATCAAGGCTACTAGCCAATAAACTTGAGGAGCCTCCCATTTCTGGGAGGAGGACACAGAGTAGGAAGCTGACGCTGGTGGAGGGGTTCAGTCTCTTTTGGTTCCTGACCTTGCCATGGTGGGTTGGATGATGATGGGGTCCCTTAGAAATAGTTAGATTTTTACCTTTCTCTCTGATCCTAATGCTTTTTAATAAATACTCTTGCTAAAGTTTATAATTTATTGGTGACCACTCATTAGATTTTAGATAGTATAGCTAGAATTTTAGCCCCTTACAAGATACATATCCATATATATGTGTGCATGTATATATACATATACCTATATATTAGAGGATTGGGATTATACAGAATTATGTACATTATACAATTAGTTCACTTCTCAACTCCAAGTCATTCATTTCCTCCTACTTGTTGGAAATCTTTTTACCCTCTTAGCACTTCAAGCTGATCAACATGTTCACAAACTGATTATCCCCCCTCAAAAAAAAACCAACCTTATTTACCACTCTACCCAATTTCTCTATTCCTATTGTTGACACCATCAAAACTATTTATATTGCCTGCCTCATGTTGTCATGATTAAAACACTTTGTAAGCCTTAGAGGACGATAAACTGTGATTAACCTGCTTTTACACATTATGTACTGATAATCCAAGTCCTAAGGAGAGAAGAGACTTACCAGGTAAATCCAAATTCGTTGGAGATCAGGAATAACAACTACTATCCAGGTCCAGGTGCAGAAATCCCAAACTAGGCATCTAGGAGGCATCATGAAGGCAGAAGGCCAGAGTTGATCACTGGGCAATTATCTTCTGGAATAGTAACTCTGGTCTTCAGCTGGGTTCTAATTACCAATAAAAATAATAGTAACTAATATTTATATAGTGCTATACATATTTTATCTCATGGAGATGACAGCAACTTTGTGAGGTGGGTGCTATTATATTTCTTTTTCAGATAAGCAAGGTGAGGAAAGGAAAATGAAATGATTCAAGATCACAAGAATAGAAATTAAATCTTCCTGACATACAGTCCAGCATTCTGTGCACTATGCTAACTAGAGGATATATGCCTGATACAGACAGGAGAAGTGGAGGTCTTGTCTTGTACCTTGGGACTTTTTTGGGAGTAGACTTTCAAGAACTGTTCGGTTGACTTGTAAGGCCCAGATATTCTCTTGTCATTGCTATACCTAGCTAGGTGAAGGAGACATGTGGCCTGTTCTATTCAAATATATCAGATGGACCAGGATCTAGGGAACATGATTGAATTATAATTTGAAATGATCCCTTGTATTCTTTCATTTCCCAGAGTCTGTAGGGTTCTATGTCCACCTTGGACGGTTTCAGTCTGGTGATCTTTGTGCAATGAATTGGTTCCTTGGGGATGCAAGTAAATATCCCTGCTTCCCTCAAGGGAACAGCTGAAGGTGAGAAGTGAACAAAGCCAGAATTGATGAAAATAGATGGGAGCTCCTGTGGTCTGGGTGTGAGAGCCAGGAGAACTCCCACTGCCTGGAGATAATGAGAAGCTAGCGGGGCAAGCTATTTGGCACCTTTTCCAAGCAAATAAGAACTTGATTGTAAGACTGGAAGAAACCAAATTACACACATCTTGGGTTCATGCAGGCCTTTATTTTTAAGTATTAATAGAAGGACCAGTTTCCTGAGATTCAAAGCTGGGGGCCATTTACAGGGAAAGTCTTTAATCTTAGGTGATGGGTTGAGACAGAACACACTTTGTTCTGTGGATATCTTTTTCTTCTTTCTTCTTCCTCTTTCTTGGCTGGTCTAACTAGCACCATCAATTTATTAACCACTTTCATCCCCTAAAATGCCCTTATCCCCTTAATTAACCACCTATTAGTATAGTTGAAAAGATTTTTTTCATTCCCTTTTCTATCTGTGCCCTCTGCCATCAGAGTGACCTACCTGAGTGCCATCAGCCTTAGGCTGGGAATGCTTTAAAGGCAGCTTGGGACATGTCTGTTTAATGTATCCTGCACTATATAACAGAGTGTTAGTACCAAAGGAGAAGAAGAAGCAAATGCAAGGTGAGGATGAGCCTACGTTTTAGAGAACTGTGCCTACCTAGAACATCCATATCCACATGGGTGCTAGCCTCAGAAAAATGTGAAACTCACACCAAAGTTTTGCTATCCCTTTATGCCCTCTTCTTTGCAGACAAGGTGACTTATTAATTGTTCCCCATATGTAGTATCTCAAGAACTCCATGCCTATGTACAAGCTGTCCCATATATGAGGACTGCATTCCCATCTCACCTCTACTTCTTAGAACACCTATTGTCCTTCAAAGCTTGCCTGGCCTGTAAAGAAGCTGGCACCTGCTACCTGAGGTCTCTCCTGATTCCTTCAAGAATTACCCTCTCCCAGTGGCACAGTGGGAGCACAGTATCTTTTACATGGTGGGTGCATAATAAATACTTACCAAGCTGAATTTTTGAATCTTACCTTCAGAGAACACCTGATGCTTCTACTTTTGCTCAGAACATTTTAGGAACCTCTCTTTATCAATTACCTTCCAAGGCTGCGATACAACATTCTTTTTGTGATAGTAAATATTTGTTCTTTGAGGATGAATTTGATGTTTTGGAGTACCCAGAAGTCACTTGAACTCAAAGCCATGAATGAGCAAGTTGGTGACATTGCATCCCATTGATGAAACTGTGAATATAAATATAATGATAATATAGTGACTGACATATCTGCTCTTTGAGTTTTACAAAACACTTTGTAAACAGAACATCCCAAAAGTCTTAGTGCAATTTTAAGCTATTGTTTTAAATAGCTACTAAATAGAGACTTAAGTTTGAAGCTCTAATAGCTTAAATCTTCATTAAGACTTCTGCAGTAGGGGACAGCTAGGTGGCACAGTGTATAAAGCACCGGCCCTGGATTCAGGAGAACCTGAGTTCAAATCAGGCCTCGGACACTTGACACTTACTAGCTGTGTGGCCCTAGGCAAGTCACTTAACCCTTATTGCCCCACAAAAAGACTTTTGCTGTATCCTGCATATTATTTTATTTGAATCTCCCAACAATCATGCAAGATTATCTCTGATTATCCCCATTTTACAGATGAAAGCTGAGGTTAAAAGAAGCTCAATGATTAACCCAGGATTACACAGGCAGAATTTATACATCCGAATGAGTGGTGGCCTTGGGAAAATGGGCAATTTACCCCAAGGTTATTATTTCTTTATGTGCTTTACTTTTTAGTCTAAGTGGCAGGATTTGAACTTATCTTCCTTCCTCCATATCCAGCACTTTATCCATTTCCCCAAGTACCTAGGCTGAGAAAGTAGCACTATTTCCAATGGAGGGGCTCCAAAAATGTTTTTATAGTATAGCAGCATCATTGAAATAAGTGTATAGTTTCCCAGGGGGACTACTTTGAAGGACTATCCTCATTTAAACATCCTGCTGGGTTTCTTCATCTGTAAAATGAAAGTAATGACGATCTCTAAGGTGCCTTTTTGCTCCAAAGTTCTATGCTTTCTAAAATATATTTTAAAAGAAAAATCCCATTACTTTATAATCACATTTCAAACAAGTTCTGAAAATACACCAGGCCTCTTTTACTGTGGAACACTACATATGAGAATGTATGATAATGTGCCTTATCTCCCCAATAAGGAGGTATTTTGTTATTTAAATTTTTGCTTCAAATATTTCAAAGAGGTTTTAGCTGGAAAAGGTTATTGGGAAAGAGAGGTATCATAAGATTCTGCTGATGAAAGTGGCCACATAACTGAGCGCATTTATTTTATTTTCACTCTGGTTGCTTTCAGGAGTCTTTGAGCAGTTTTGCCATAAATAACATGGGAAAAAATAAAATGTATAAAGAGCAAATGTTCTGTTTTATGGCTTTCTTGTGTGTTCATATAAACAATGCAGAGATGAAATCTCAACATATAAACAAAGTAGAGAGAGAGACAGAGTCAGAAGCTTTTTATACAACTGCCATCCTTCCCCGTGCAGAGGGGGAAAGAGATCCGATTTTCATATTTCTCCCAAACTAGTGACTCTTCAAAGAATAGGCCAAGATCACAATAGGCTTTTCATATGAAGGAATCTCCCTGCCCTTGCTGACTGTATAATTTGCTTCCTCTTCCATTTAGTGCCATTCTTCCAATAGGCAACAGAAACAGCAAAATATCGAACAGTTAAAGAAACTATTGAAATAGTCAGTTCTAATACATGAATGTGTCAGATCAGGAGCCAAAATGAGGAAGAAGTGCCTGCTTAAGCAGAGGAATAGGGGAAGAAGATATACCTTTGAATAGGGGGTTGGTTCTGGGGATCCAAGGGTGCTAGTGACCATAGTCTTACTTAGGTTAGGGAAGCCGCTATGTTGAACAACTACGTTTGATTCCAGTCTATAGTCTGTCACCAACACATGAGCCCTTCACCCTGGCCAACTATCTCATAAGAGAGACTAATGTTCCAAAAATGGATTGGGTAAGAGACTATGGGTGGCTTGATGCTCCTAGGGAGAATAGTTTGGATGGAATGGTTACCAAGGACAGTTTGAGGAAATCATCTTTGTCTGGAAAGGTTTGCTAACTTGAGAGAGGTAGAGAAGAAAAAGTAAGGCAGGTGGTATTATCCCGGGCCAATGGAGAAAGACTCAGAAACCCAGAATGAGCCAAACTGGACTTCTAACCATTTCTTGAACTTGATATTCCATACTGTTCCCCAGGCTTAGAATAAAATATCTTTCTTAGAATCCCTAACTTCTTTTAAGGCTTAGCTTAGTTGATATCTCTAAGGCTCACAACAACAACAATCCTTTTCTGATCTTCCTAATTGTTACTGATGTCTCCCTCCTCTAATTTTATTTACTAATCTATGTACGTATTGTATGTATGTATCAATAGGTAGAGTGCCAATCCCCAGTTATTCCCTGTTTTATTTTTCTTCTGCACTGGCTCAATGACCCGGTCTACACTCATGCTGACAAGTTGAAAGTTCCCAGAAAAGGTTCCCATACTATTATGAGTCCATCTTAGGGTCCTAGGAGTAACTCTGGTGGTGAGAATATACTTCTAAAACAACCATACCTCCTGATCCCTTACTGGTGTGTTTTTCATTTAACAAGTCACCTGAGCTGACACAATTAACTCAATCTGAAATGTTTTCTAAGCAAAAAAGCAAAGCAAGAATAATTAAAACACAGTATTTCATACATAAACCGCACATACTTTTGCACAAATGTTCATGTGTTATTCATGTGGCAAAGTGGCCACAGACTTATGGAACCATAGCAAGGGAGTACTTGTATGGTAAATTTGTGCCTAAAGTGATTCACAACTCAGAATCTCATGCCTTGGGGCACTTAGGTGGTACAGTGGATAAAACACCAGCCCTGGATTCAGGAGGACCTGAGTTCAAATCCAGCCTCAGACACTTGACATTTACTAGCTGTGTGACCCTGGGAAAGTCTTCCTCATTGCCCTCCAAAAACAAAAAAAAACAACAACAGAATCTCATGCCTTGAAGTCCTTTATCCCCTCTAGGAAGAGCCTGAACAACACATCAATGGTTGATGGAGTCATTTCTTTGCTGGTTGTCTGTTCTTCTCCTGGGTCTTACTGCTTTCCTGCTGGCTGTGGGCCTTTTCCAGGTCTGCTTCTTTGACTGGTTTCTGGGGGCTTTCCATCTCTCAGGCATCAGATAGCAATGAAATCACGGAGTTCCCTTCTCAGATCTAACTGAAGATTTCTCCTGAACTCTCAGCTCAGTTACTCTCTGAACCCAGCTCAAGTCTCCCCTGAGCCCTAAACTCAACTCTTTCAAACAAACTCCACTTTGCATTCACCTCTCTTTTAAGCCTCAGAGCCAGCTTAGCTCCAAACAGGAGGCAATCAGTTTATTTTTTTCTTACCCTGCTCTTTAAACAGCAGTTAGTGCAGTATAAGCTCTTAGGTGTAGATCTCACTGAACTCTAAGATCTCTTATGACTTACTTGGATGTCTGATCTCAGGTAATTTTGCTGTTATGAAAGAGGTTCTCTTATGTAACATGGCTTACCTTAATCTCATAGAGAAGCACTCAGATCTCTATTTCTGATGACCACCATTACTAGGCAATATGCATTTATCCCACAGTGACCGAACAGTTCTAAGTATCAAAGTTACCTATAAATCAACCTCAACATCCTTATATCACTCATTTGCAAAATCGATGTGATGAAACAAAGTATTTTAGAAATTTACTGAAATTGTATTTTTCTGTTGCCTGTTCTATCAATCTTTGTCTCACAACTACCCTTATTTCTCTCTGTTTCTATTATTAATATTATCTAAATCAGAAAAGAGTACTATATTACATATTATTTCCTACCATCACTACCACCACGTAGGATATCAGCCTTTTTTGTGCAATTTCATGTTTGCTTGGAACTGATCATTTTTTTTTTTGGTCTCTATATCCTGTTTTAGTAGCATGTTTTGCACATAGTAAGTACATGTTGATGAATGTTTTTTGAATTGAACTGAATCTTGCACCTGGTCAGTAGGATAGTGAGAAGTCATTAACTTCAATATTAGTACCCGGGCTCCTTGAGAGCAAGGACCATTTTTTGCCTTTCTTTGTATCCCTAGTACTTAACATAGCGTTTGGCACATTAGTAAGTAAGGGTTTAATGTTACGACTGATCTGGTCAAACAGAGATGCTCTCTTCCGTTTTATCGTCTTTTTAACAGTAATCTCTCCCCCACCCCCCACCCCCCACCCCCCAAGCCATCTCACAGAAATCTAAAACTGGTAGTTAGCAGGAATGCCTTTCAGTCTTTGGGGAAATAGACTTTTTAAATGCAAGTCATTTTTAACATGCCAGCATCAGAAACTGTTTCAGGACAGTGGAATAAGCAAGACAAAGGACAGGGAAATGGAAGCCACCTAGTCAGAGTGTGAACCACACCACCTTCGAGTCTGAATAGAAAGCAAGCAGCCACTCTTACACAAAGTTTGCACACAGCCCGCCTGTAAAGACTGGCTACGTTCCTTTTTTATGATTTTCTGTGTGGAAAGTGATAGATGTCATTGTCACCATACTAAACGAGGGTCCGGCACTAAAATATCAGAATTGTACATAAGGTAATGGACCAAAGGATGTTGTATTGATTTTGGTCCTGATGAGAACACACAGAACATTTTTCAAAGATTGCTCAGACTCAAGCACTGGCCACTGATGCAAGAAACACTCCGCTTCAAGGATCTCTTTGGAAACATCATCAATGAATATCTATGAGCATTCAGGTGAGGCTAAGCGTTGTGCCTTGAAAAAGCCATAAGGACTTTCAGATCCTACTCTCAAAGGGCTTCTACCCCATAGAGAAGAAACTAGTACTTAGTTTTCATTCATATTTATCTGACACTTGCTTCTTTCTTTTCCTTCATATTATTTAAGCTAACTGGCAGCTTGCCTCTACCGCCATCCCCTCTCTCTAAATTTCCAAACACTCCCTATCAAACTCCTCCTTCTCTGATGCCTACAAATATGCCCGTCTCCCTCATTCTAAAAAAACAAACCAAACAAAACCAAAAAAAAATCTCCTTTATTTAATCTCACCATTCCTTCAAATTATTGCTATATATTTTTCATTGTCTTTCCCTCTCAAACTCTTAGGAAAAAAACTGTCTACACTTGTTGTTGCCATTTCTTCTTCTCTCATTTACTTCTTTTTTTTTTTTTTTTAGTGAGGCAATTGGGGTTAAGTGACTTGCCCAGGGTCACACAGCTAGTAAGTGTGTGTTAAGTGTCTGAGGCCGGATTTGAACTCAGGTCCTCCTGAATCCAGGGCCGGTGTTCTATCCACTGCGCCACCTAGCTGCCCCTCTCATTTACTTCTAACCCCCTTGTAGTATGTCTCCTGATAACACCATCCAAATGAAACTTCTCTTTTCAAAGTTACCAGTGATCCCTTAATAATCAAATACAGGGGCAGCTAGGTGGTGCAGTGGATAGAGCACCAGCCCTGGAGTCAGGAGTACCTGAGTTCAAAACCGGCCTCAGACACTTAACACTTACTAGCTGTGTGACCCTGGGCAAGTCACTTAACCCCAATTGCCTCACTAAAATAATAATAATAATAATAAACCCAGAAACCCTTTCCAGGTTCTTGTGCTTCTGTCCTCTATGAAGCAGTTGGCATTTTGGGATACACCTTCTACCTATCCATCTTCTCTGGCATCGCATGGCACTTCTCTCCCATGGTTCTCCTCCTTGTCTGGCTGCTCTCTCTCTCTCAGTATCCCTCGGTGCTTCTCATCATCTCTGTCCTGCCTCTCTGTCTAGTACCCTCTTATCTTTTTTTTCTCTGCACTCTTAGTGATTCTGCCATTTCCTATAGTTTAACAAGCATATGTCTATAGATACCATCTAGCTCTATGTCTCCAGCTCTCATCTCTGTTCTGAACTCCACTTCCAAGTCAACAATATACTATTTGACAATTACTTCTAGATAGCTTATAAGCATCTCAAACTTTGGACTCAAACTTTCCAAAAATATAACTATTTTCCTCAAAAACAGTCTTCTTCCTCAATTATCTAGTTCTGTTGAAGAAGCCACTATGGTTCCAATAACCCAAGTTCATGACCTTGTGTTAATGCTTGACTCTTCAACCTCTTGCAGACCTTGTATCAAGTCAATGCCAATCTGGTTGATTCTATCTTCCAAAATCTTTCACATGTGTCCTTTCTACACTCATGCCTTTTATCAGACCCTTATCACTTTTCCTGGACCATTGTAATGACATCCCAGTTGGTCTGGTCTCCTGGTTTCCTATCTCTCCATCCGATCTAGTTTCCAGACAGCTGCTGGACTGATGTTCCTAAAGCTTAGGTCCCACCCTGTTACTGACATGTTTAAGAAGTGTTAGTGGCTTGCTCTTGCCTCTAAGATAAAATCAGACCCCCTGTGGTTTTTGAAGTTCTTCACAATTTGGTTTCTGCTTTGCTTCCTCAAATTTTTCCATATTGCTCTCTGCATGCATTCTAAATCCCAGGCCAATTGATGAAATTCTTGTTCCTTGTCCACAGCATTCCATTCCCCTTTTCTGTATATTTTTTTTTTTTTAGTGAGGCAATTGGGGTTAAGTGACTTGCCCAGGGTCACACAGCTAGTAAGTGTTAAGTGTCTGAGGCCGGATTTGAACTCAGGTACTCCTGACTCCAGGGCCGGTGCTCTATCCACTGCGCCATCTAGCTGCCCCCCTTTTCTGTGTATTTTTACATGCTGTGCCCAATTCCCCGAATGCTTTCTGTCCTCACCTCTGCCTCATAAAAGCTCTTCCTTTCTTCAAGGGTTGATTCAAGTGTTACCTCCTACATGAGACCTAACCTTTTTGCCCCATTTCTTTGTTTCTTTCCTTCCCCCTGGAAATTACTTCCTATCTACATTGCTTATGAAACTCTTTGTGTAGTCAGTAAAGAAACTTATTATAGATTCAAAATTATGTCCAAGACAATTGGTCTCAAGTTTCCTTTTAGCCTTCCCTTCCTTGTATGGTCCACTGACATACTCCATAAGCAAAAAAAATGACTTTATCTGGAGATAAAACCCCTTCTAAAAGTACAGAAAGCAAATAAATTAAGTGTAAGTGGGGTCCTAAACCCAAGTTGGCCTGGCAGCTATGAGTCATGTTCCAAAGTGTAGTGAGCAGGTACATCTAGGAAAACAATTCCTTTGTAGGTAGATCATTACTTAAGGGGATAAGTGAGTTAGATAAAGCTCCAACTACTCATGATAATATTCATTTTGGGGTAGCAGAGGCCTTCTTTGCCATGGCCTCACTACTGGCATGCATCTACCTGAACCCCAATTGTCTTAGGAGACAACACATTTCCTTGAGATTCTCTTGTCCTGTGTCTTTCATCTATCATGATCCTTCATTCCTTCCAGCCAGGAAAACTATACTTTCCATCACCCCGCCCCCTTGCTAATACTGGGATATATATATACACATATATACATACATATATAGTATATTATATATCAAATAATTATATGTTGTATCTATTTTTATACATGTATGTTATTCACCTCCAGATAGAATATAAGATCCTTGAGGGCAAGGGATGATTAATTTTTTTTTTCTAGTACAGGACTTTATACAGTATCTCCACGTGTTGTTATTCAGTCACTGCATTCATGTCCAACTCTTCATGACCCCATCTGGAGTTTTCTTGGCAAAAATACTGAGTGGCTTGCCATTTCTTTCTTCAACTCATTTTACATATGAGGAAAATGAGGCAAAGAGGGTTAAGTGACTTCCCCAGGGTCACACAGCTAGTAAATGTGTGAGGCTGGATTTGAACTCAGAAAAATGAGTCTTCCTAACTCCAGGCCTAGCACTCTATCCACAGTCACCTATATGTGTCTCCATATAGCAAGTCCTTAATAAATGCTTATTGAATGAATTCATGCATGAATGGTAGTAGTCTGAGGGGATGCATGTCTTGAAGACTGTTAAATTTAACCCAACCTCTGTGATAATAGAAATAGCCTGAGAAAGTTGTGTATAAAGGAGGAGAGAGTATGTTAGGAAGTGGGAAGTCACCAATCTAGACTTAATTAAGAGAGCTGTGATGCACTGCAGGGGAGCAATAAATCCTTACCAAGCAAGAAGAACTCACAAAAATTCTTTTTCCTTCCCTGAGACCATGAATTTAGAGCTGGAAGAGAAATAAGAGAGGACATTTAGGGCAGGGCATCTTAAACTTTTCCACTAATGACCTGTTTTCACTCAAGAAATTTTTATGTGATCCAGGATATATAGGTATATACAAGATATATGCATAACCTCTTACTGTTACCGCATTTTTCATAATCCCTCACATTCAGTTACATGACCCCCTATGGGATCATGACCCATGGTTTAAGAAGCTAGTATTTTAGGGCACTGTATAAAGTAAGAAAGTGAAATCAGGGAGGTTCAGTGACTTGTTCAAGGTCACACCAATAGTAAATACATACTGATGTCATCTTGGAGGAAGATATTGCACTGATGGAGGGTGTATTCCTGAAGTTCTTTCTTCAGTAGAGAGACTATGTTCCTAAAGGACAGAAATATTGGAGGACCTAGAAAATAGCTCCAAAGGAGCTGAGGAAAATGTACAGAGGCATCCATAGAGAGCAAATGGAAAAGTCCAGATTGGGGGGGAGGGGGATTTTAGCCAGAGGAACTTCACTAATGGGAATTGGAAGTAACTTTAGAGACTGGCACCAAAATCAATGGGATCAACAGTTGTTTATCCAAGGGTTTCTCTTTTCATGCTTCAGGCAAAACTCCACTTTTTAAATACTCTGAACTGCTTGCTTACAAGTAGGAAGCTGGCAGCGGCATGATAAGATATTCTTAGGTTTCTTGGTTTACGGCATATTCACTAAGAAAGATAAGGGATTGTGCTAAAGTGAACCTAGGCTTTTGTCCTGAAAATGTCCTATGGCAGTACAGTGACTAGAGCACTGGACCAGTACTTGGAGTCAGAAGATCATGGGTTTACATCCTGTAAGAAGTACTTTGCGGGGCAGCTAGGTGGCGCAGTGGATAGAGCACCAGCCCTGAATTCAGGAGGACCTGAGTTCAAATTTAACCTCAGACATTTGACATTTACTAGCTGTGTGACCCTGGGCAAGTCACTTAACCCTCATTGCCCCACCAAAAAAAAACAAAAAAGTACTTTGTGAACCCAAACAAGTTACTTAATCCCTCTGAGCCTTAGTTTCCTCACCAGAAAACCTCGATGAGAATAGCACCATTTTGGCTTCCTTTAAATCCTAGCACCTACAGGAAGCTTCCCCAATCCCTCTTAATTCCAGTGCCTTCCCTCTGTCAATTATTTCCCATTTATCCTGCATGTGTTTTGCTTTGTATATATTTATTTGCATGTTGTTTCCCCCATTAAATTGTAAGCTCCTTGAAGGCAAGAACCCTTTTCATATCCCTAGTACTTGGCACAGTGCCTGGCACATAGTAGGCATTTAATAAATACTTATTGGATTGAATTGAATTGAACCTAACTCACAGAGTCATTGTGTGGCTACAAGATACTGTATAATGGTGAGCTATAATTACACAGAGAAGAGCACCATTTTAATGTATAAAACAGAAGATCTGAAGATCAGGCTGTGTTACTATCCATGTAATTATCTCTGGACCTTAGTTGCTCCTTCTGGAAAATGAGGGGCTTGGGTATCTTTTAGCCCTGCAGTTCTTGGTTCTATGCTATACTTTATATTATTGAATACCTGTGACTATATCATGGGTTGAATCATAGCCTCTAAGCATAAATCCATAGAGTAGAAGCCTACGTTACAGCATGGTCAACTTTGAACACATTGTTTTACAGTTTAGTCCAGCGGAACAAAGGGGTTTGGCACTGCATTATTTTTCTTTCAGAAAAAAAAATCCCAGAGATCAGACTAAATGAAATTTTCTATTCCTTAAGATTTCAACTTATCCCTGATGCGCAGCAGTGATCAGCTTCTGCTTCAGAATTCAGATGTCTTATAACTTTATATGGCATGCCAGTGGTTATGTGAGTATGACAGAGAAATTGACCTAAGTCAGCCATGCTTTGAAGTTAGTATTGAATGATCATTGATTTCTCATATTAAATTATCAGCTCTGCTTTAAAATGAAAAACTTATGAATAGAAAGGCCCCTCATATTTGTAGGTATTTAAAAGTGGAGTTACTCTCATCAAGGAAACAGGACTTTATAATAGAGAGAAGTCCTTTAGTGTTCTCCTAGGATGAAAGATTGATTTCTTGATGCCTAATTACACTGAAAATGGACTTGCATCGTTAAATAAAAGCTCCCTATCTATTCTTACAGCCAGAGTTTCCAACTACCTCTTCCTTTCACACTGAGTAGGATCAGTGGGCAATTCCCAGGATGGGACCTTGGGAGATGGGTGATAGTCTCTGAAATAGACCAGAGGTATGGGAGCAAAACATGATTTTTCTCTTCTGTATCTTGATTCCACCATAGTTGGAAAAGGATAGTAAGCTGCCCCCCTCCCTCAAAACATTCCCCCTAAAATTCCCCAGGGACAACCCCAATCCTAGAAAGGGAAAGCAGATCATAGAGAGGGAAACAAAAAGAGAAGCAGTGATCTGTTCTTGCCTGTCCTTCAGTTTTCCAGGGAGCTAGAGCAAATCATTAGCCTCTCCTAAATTGCAGTGTCTCTATACAAAAACTGGCAATACTAGTAGTGAGGTATTGAAAATCTTAAATGAAAGTGGCAATGGGACAGGGAAGTAGCAACTGTTATCCACATATGGGCTATGAAAACTAGAGTCAAAAAAAAGCTCAAACCTGGAATTGACTGACATGTCTTTTGTGTGGCCTGTCAGGTATCAGGGATTCAGCAGGCCTGAATATCAGGCAATAAGCTGCTCCCAAGTAGTGGGAATGATGGAGAATGCAGGTTGTAGGAGGGGATGAAGAAAAAGAGAAATATAACAAAACTGAATAAGGGTCTCTCCTATTTTCAATATTTTTTTTAAAAGATGGGGGAAAGAAATATTTAGTAAAAAAAAAAGTTACAAAACAGATAAGCTTTGAACCAGTTATCCCGCCACTAGACATTTATCCTAAGAATGGTTCCAAAAAGAAAAGGAAGCTTATAGTGAAAAGAGCACAGGGTTTAGAATCAAGGGGGACCAATGTTTTTTTGAATCCTGGTTCTGCTACCTACTTCCTGTGTGATCTCTGGCAAGACCCTTGATCTCTGGTCTTTTTTTCACCAAGACCCTCTTCCAGGCACTAAATCTGATGATCCTGCTTGGAAAGAACTGTGGGAACAATTGTTTACTTATGTCCTGTCCTTTCTTTGAGGCCTAGGCTGGAGTCTCACCACTTCCACTTGTCTTCTCTACAAGCCATTAGAATGTGTGCTTCTTGAGAACAGGGATCATGTTTTTGTTTTGCTGATTGTTTTTGCCTTTCTTTGTACCACCAGTTCTTAGCACAGTGTCAGGCACTTCTTAATTGACTTGAATGCTTGTTGACTGACTGACTTACCTGACATTTAGCTTAGGCTGACTCATGTTTCTAATTACTGTTTCATGGACATTATGTCCTGTCTCCACAACTAGAGTATGATTCCTTTGAGACAGGGAAAAATTCTCTCATGTCTTTTTTTGTTTCCTCATTGCCCAGAACAGTACCTTTTCACATTATAGCTATTAATAAATGCTTATTGAATTGTTTCTAATAGCTTCCCTTTTCTGTGCTCTAGAGAAATACAGGAGAAGGAGATATGGTCTCTTTCCTTGAAGAATTTATGGTCTCATTGGGCGAGCCAAGACTGACATGTATACAATTTGAGAACAGCACCGGGGCAGAAAATCCTTCAATGCCAAGATATGTAGTTAACCTTCTTGCTTCCTTGTCTTGGGGAAGAGCTAGCTTTTGAGAAAATCTCAAAATCACATTCGACCTAGTCCCAGAGTGCCTGGTCTTTTAATCTCATAGCACTGGTGTTGAAGTGTACACCTTAGTATATCAAATGGTAGATATTAGAAAAATGATAGTCTCTCAGGCATTCCCCTTATATCTGCCCAAGTGAGTCAGCACCCACTCACCAGATAACCTCAGTCATCAAGGGACTGAACACAGAGTAATGGAGAACTAGCTCTCAGGATAGTTGGGAAGTCCATGAAGTTTTTCCTCAGAAGCCCATTCTTTCTTTAAAAAAAACATTATTATTGTTATGATTGTTATTATGATTATGATTATTATTATTATTATTATTGCAGAACAATGACGGTTAAGTAACTTGTCCAGGGTCACACAGCTAGTGTCAAGTGTCTGAGGCCAGATTTGAACTCAGGCCTTCCTGCATCCAGGGCTGGTGCTTTATCCACTGTGCCACCTAGCTGCCCCCTAGTAGCACATTCTTTCCATTTGTCACCCTTTCCATGTGATAGAATCTAAGAAGCATTTATTAAACACCTACTATGTACAAAGCACTGTGCTAGGTACTAAGGATAAAAGATGCCCCCCTCCAAAAAAAAACCTAAAAATCAGTCACTGGCCTTAAGAAGCTTACATTTCTTTCTCCCACATGCAGAATTTGCTTTTGGGAAAACTCCAATACCAAGCATTTCCCCCCCTGGAGTGTATCAAAGTCCCTTTGTCATCCCCTCCCCCCAGGGGTATTTGCCTCAATTCTCAACCTGGTTTTCCTTCATCTCCTTTTATCCCAGAAAGTGTAACATCTCACTGTGGGCCAATCGCCCTTCAGCCAATCTCTCCTTTCTATTAAAGTCTCACACTAATGAATAGCCAGGCTTAGGGTAGAGGGATTAAAAAGGTAGATTTACTGCTGCTGCTAATTATCAAAACAAGGGATTAAGCAACCCATCCATCTATTTTAGCATTTTTAAAATGTCTAATCACCAGAGCCATTGTGTGTTCTGCAGAAAAAGACAGAATGAAAATGTTTCAGAGCAGGTGGGCAAAAGAAGGGCCCTTTGTATGCGTACAGTTCTGTTCTTACACAGACAGGCATAACATCCACCCACGAGCTGTGGGAAAATTAAGGTTCTGCATTTTTGGGAGACCTGCAGTGCTGAGCTTTACTACCTAATAGGCAATGGCGCCATCCAGTGTTGACTCACCCAAATTTCAGTCAGTGTTCCCAGAATGGTGCCTCTTCCCTGCAGATGTCATGGCTAAGCAATTCAACCCTATGAATGGTGACTCATACAGGCACAACAGGACACAGGAAGAGTTAGAAGAAGAGGGGAGGAAGGGAGAGAAGATGCAGGTGTCAGAGTTCTGAAAAGAAAGCAGAAACTAAACCCAGGGAAAGAGTGGCCACTGAAATAATCCAAAGTTTCATCAAAGAAATTTGGGATCTGACAGAAGAGTATTGCAGTGTTTCAAGAATTTCTTAATACGCTCTTCCATTTTATTACAAGTCAACCTGAATCATTTCATGAGTCCATAAAAGGTTAGACTTTTCACCTGGTAGAAACAAATTGATTAGTGAGTGTCCTAAGAGTGCTAGTTTACTTTGATATGCCACTTTTCAGGCTTATGAAGCACTTTCTTCTCAGCAACCTTATAAAGTAGGTAGTGTAGGAATTACTGTGTCCATTTTATAGATAAGGGAACTGAGGCTCAGAGAGTTCCAGTGATATAGAAGATAGTGTTGGACTTAGAGTCAAGAATACCTAAAGCTAAACCTCCTTTCTTGCATGACTGCACATGTATAACCTATGTCAAATTGCTTGCCTTCTCAGTGGGATGGGGGGGGTGTAGAGGGAGAAAGAGAATTTGGAACTCATATTTTGAAAAGAGAATGTTAAAGTTGTTTTTACATGTAATTGGGAAAAAGTAAAATATCAAGTTAAAATAATAAACCTCCTTTCTGACATTGAATACCTATGTGACCATGGGAAAATACTACACCCATCCTATGTCTCAGTTTCCTTATCCAGAAAATGCAGATAATTATGCCTATCTCAGAGTACTGTTATCAGGATCACCTGAGTAATATATGTGAGATATTTTGTGGACTTTAAAGTGCCATACAGATGTGAGCTTTCATCACAATGATTGTTAGTCTTTATAATTTACTCAGTCATGTAACTAGTGAGTATCCAAGCTGGGATTCTAATCTGTTTGGCAGATTTTATTAGATCATATTTTTTCAGTATAGATTATATTTGTTTTGCTTAAACATGTGTAATAAATTATATATCTATAAATAGATATATAATTTATTCCACATGTATGTATACATACACACACACACCCCTTAGAATAATTCTGAGATGAAGTAAAAAAGACAAATACCTATACCAAGATGGAGAAATTTAGACAGGGATTTGAAAACAGCAACAAAAATAACCTAGGTATAAGAATTAGATTATATAATGGAAAAGACAGATAGGAAGGGTTTGGGAAATTTCCAAAAAGGTTGAAAGGGGACAAAGGATATAATATTCCTAAAATCAGTCATTTAAGAAAAATAGCAAATCATGCAGTAGGTTCCCCTAATGAGGCTATTCTAGATTGATGGTACCCAGCAGAACCACATATACTAAAAACCACAGTTCAGAAGCCTCCTCTAATAATTTCACATTTACCAGTCAGCCTAAGGATAGATTTAATTCAGAACAAGGGCACTTAACACAGTAGCATAGTAAGACAATTGGGGGTGGAGGGAGCAGAGATTGCCACAAATACACCATCAGTGGTAAATCTAGGGAACACAAATGGAGAAACATGCAAATAAGAGATATATGCCTCTGATTCTTCAGGGCTACCAATGTTTTCTGGGGATGATACCAAACTGCTTTCACCAAGAGGCTTGCTCCCTATTGCTCTCCTATAGAATAAGGTTTCTGCAGGATCTGTATCATGCCTGGCTTTGTTCCTGCTGATTTGGTGTAACTGCTCCTCAAGTCAAACCAAGGAGTACTTACTAAGTCTCACTCTGTTGGGCAGATGGCCACTATGATGGGCCATAAAGAATGGAGCAGAAGTGTCATACATTTGTCTCTACCCTAATGTTGGAAATAAAATATTTACAAATAATCAGACATGTAGCAGAGCGTGGATGAAGGATTTTTATTGCATTCCCATGAGAATGGGCACCCCTGCTTATTCTCAGAGGAGTTAATTTGAACAAAGCCACAAACAAGCTTATATCCCTTAAGGAGCCTCCCCTCCTTTCTCCAGTTGGATGGGGAAATGGGAGGCTCACTGTCTTCCCATAAAATCTATCTATGTTCCCCCTTGATATGCTCTCCCCCTCCTATTACATACATTTCCATACATCACATGTTCAGAAAATGACTGTCTAATCCCACCCCCAGAGGTAGGGAAGTTAATATTCATCAACTCATTAATACTTATTAAGCATGTGTAGAAGAAACAAGTTGGGTTTACTAAAGTTCACTTAGCCCACTTCAACCAACACCAACCAGATCCAGCTGGTCTTTTGGGGTTTTTTTCAACTTTAGGACCTTTTAGAACCTTTTAGGAATGTTTGAGGAGGGGCTAGAACAGAAGTTGCTTCTCTGTTTCTCTGAAATAAGTGACACAGGATTCTAACTTCTCACAATCTCCCCTTTTCTTTTCATATTAACTGTCATTTTTTCATTTCTAATGCTCCTTCTTCCCATCCCTGAAGCAACCTCATACACTCCTCATCCTCAGATTTCTCTCTCTCTGTCTCTCTCTCTGTCTCTCTCTCTCTCTGTCTCTCTGTCTCTCTCTCTCTCTTTCTCTCTTTCTCTCTCTCTGTCTCTCTGTCTCTCTGTCTCTCTCTGTCTCTCTGTCTCTCTCTCTCTTTCTCTCTCTCTCTCTCTGGGTTCCTTAGTTCTTTTTAAGACCATCATTTGGACTTTTTTTATCAATTCTTCTAGGGAGTGCTACCACTTGCATCCCTTCAATCACCCTTGTGATTAAATTAATAAAACAGGGTATTATGCAAGGGGTGATCGGTAGTCCACAGAGAGCACACAGAAGGAAGAATCCCAGTTGTTTCCACCAATTGCCATTGAATCACAATATTCAACTATTTCTGAGGATGGAATCCCACTTTTGTGATGGCACGTGGGCCATTCTTTCTAACATTAGTTGCTATTTCCTTCACTACTCTCCCATTATCATCAATTTTCAAACAGCAATTTGTCAAATTCAGTTTTCCACAAACTCCTCCTCCTTCCACCAACAGGTAATCTAGAACCATTCTTTGTTGCAAGATTCTTTCCCTCATTTGTTTGTTTTTGTTTTTGTTTTTGTTTTTGGGCGGGGCAATGAGGGCTAAGTGACTTGCCCAGGGTCACACAGCCAGTAAATGTCAAGTGTCTGAGGCTGGATTTGAACTCAGGTCCTCCTGAATTCAGGGCTGGTGCTTTATCCACTGCACCACCTAGCTGCCCCCTCTTTCCCTCATTTGTATAATTTGTTCTCTCAATAATTCCAAAGCCTCATCCATCTGGTTTATTATCTCCAATATCTGATTAATCCATTCAAAATATAGAGGTTCTATATCCCCAACTCCAGATTCATGCCCAGATACCTGGCCCATACGTTTGTATATTATCCTTTGATGGGGCCACTCACTTCCCCATCCATTAGTATTCCCTAGTGAGTCCTGTGTCTGTACTTCTTTTCTGTCTTCCTAACTCTTCATACACCTGAATACCTAAGTCTCTCCAATGGCTATCTTCTAGGAAGAAGAATTTGGGGCCTAATTAACCCAGTATAGCATATGCCTGTCCAGTTCTTGAGGAGGCATGAGTAAGCAGTTTGACCACAAACCCAATAGTGTTCTTTTAAGGCTGGTTTTTTCATTGGAAAATTCTATCCTTGTCATATTTTTGGTAACAATCCCCAGATATAACACAAGGAACAAATGTCAGTAACTACCAAAACTAGAACATCAAGTATGGCTAACAGCATTAGCTAATATCATGTCTCTTTGTAATTTCAGTAATGCACTCTCAGTACGCATTCAATTAGTGATTTCATCTTGGATCTCAGATGTCCCATGTAGTTATCTGGTCTCTGGAACTCCTTTTCTTGGGGCAGTCTGGAAGATGTCTTGTCTCCTTGGTACCTCTTCAGTAAATTTACTTCTCTGGTTTCAAATTACTTGTAGAGACTCCTCAAATGTTCCTGTTGAAATCTCTTGCAAAACAGATCTCAATACAAATTGGTACAGTCTCTCAAATTCTACTTCTTCAATAACTAGTCCATGTGGTAAAGACTACCTCAAACCTTATGATTCTGATCTTATTAACAATAGGACTATAAGAGGAATATCAAAATCAAAATGTTGATAACATGAGTGCCCCATGCTGTCCACAACTTTTATCTACTTTTGTAGCTGACACAAACATTGTTAATATCAAGCCAAAGGGATACACGTAAGACATACAAGCTAAATATTTCATACTACAGAAAGCAGAACTCTTAAACCTTTCCCAATTACATATATATTCATTTGACCTCATTTCTTAAATATTTACTCAATTGTTTAAGATCTAATCCTCATATAAAGCTTAGGTTACAAAATACTTTTGTAAGAAGATGACTACAAAGCAAATTCATTTGTGTAATTGCTTTAAGATGCTTAATAACAAACAGCAAAAGAAATAAGTGTAAATAAGCCCAAATTTTATACAGAGAACAGACTAGAAAATGTTTCACATTTACATAGTAAAAACAGGGCCAGTTATTAACCATATAGGCATAAACATAGGATACTGCCCTCAGAATTCCTCCAAACAATGAGAAAATCTTTGAGATGATTAGACTAGTTTGCATGCATTTCTATACATGTTCTAATTCCAGATTAAGTAAAAATATAGGTAAACTCATGTTTCCTATTAAAGTAATATGAAAACTCATAAGTTACTATTGTTTACTAATATATACATATGACATGCTCAGGCACTAATTTAACTCTTACTTAATACCAGTGAATTCAGATCCAAACAGCAAGATCTTTCTCACAGCTTATTATAATAATTTAGATTCTTTAGTATTAATAACCAATTAATTCAATATTGCAATAACAACTTTCCACTTTGTCTACCCTGATAGTAGAAATATTCTATGTGAGTTATAAGCAGGACACACCAAATCTAAGAATAAAACAGAATATTCAGGGTCGCGGAAAAGCTTTCCCTTCAATTAATAAAGCCTCATAAATAACAGTACATTTGGATATAACTGTTAGCAAAATCAAATTGCAACAAATTAGCTTATACAAAGTGTTACTTGAAAATGTACACAATATATCCTGAAAACACCTTTCTTTTGAGAAACAGCTTAAAATTTATCCTGATGTTAAAAGGAATATTCGCCAAACCTTCATGAGATAAAATACTTTAAAAATGCCAAATATCTCTTGTTTTTTCTAAAATATATCACTAGGGGCAGCTAGATGGCGCAGTGAATAGAGCACCGACCCTGGAGTCAGGAGTACCTGAGTTCAAATCCGACCTCAGACACTTGACACTTACTAGCTGTGTGACCCTGGGCAAGTCACTTAACCCAAATTGCCTCACTAAAAAAAAATAATAATAAAATAAAATATCACTGGAAGTAAAAAAATAATAATAATTACATGACCATATAAGCATTAGCAGGCAGATGACAAACCTGAGCATTAATGCAGCTAGTTGTTTTGCATATTGATTGACCACACATTTAGACTGAAAACAGTAAAATCTTATATACTTGCATTCTGCTCATATTTCCTAGTTGCAATAAGAAATAAAAGTTTACTAGGACACACACACTTTAAGAGATTTCATGTAACAACTTTCTATCCTTTCTGTTTGTTTTTCCCCAATTTACACAAACCTTTTTTTTTTTTTGCGAGCCAAGACAGGGTTAAGTGTTGTTACTGCCAGGTTTTGAAGCCACAGTACCCCCACCCCATCCCCCCCACCCCCGCACCTTTTCTTTCCTCTTAAAGTTTCCAAACTGTTTGCTTTTAAATTTTCTGTTCACACTGTCAGTACAAACAGATTACAGCTTTCTTTTCTGCCCTTCACTCCTCTCATCCCTACATACTTAAACTTTCTTTCCCCACAGACAAGCTTAAGGTCCCTCCCTTCCTTTCTCCAATTGGATGGGGAAATGGGAGATTCACAATCTTCCTGTAAAATCTATCTCTGTTCCCCCCTCCTGTTACATACATTTCCATACATCACATGTTCAGAAAATAGCTATCAAATCCTTCCCAGAGGTGGAGAAATTAATATTCATGAACTCATTAATACTTATTAAGCTTGTATAGAAAGAAGTTGGGTTTACTAAAGTTCACTTCTTAGCCAGCACCAACAGGATCCAGCTGGGTTTTTTGGATTTTTTTTTGACTTTAGGGTCTTTTAGGAATGTTTGAGGAAGGGCCAGAACAGAGGTTGCTTCACTGTCTCTCTGAAATAAGTGACACAGGATTCTAACTTTTCATACTAACCAGATTAAAATTGGGGCATATTGAACAAAAATATTTAATGACAAAAATAAAAACACAAAGAGAATATAGTGTTAACATGGGGTTTGCTAAGTCCATGTGGGACCTGCAGAAATCTTTATGAACAGTTCAGTGGCTCCCATTTCTGAGTTTGACAACACTGGTGTAGAGCTTCTCTCAATCTCTACCTTCTGGAGTAAGGCAGGATGCTATCTCTTCCTCCTGGAAGGAGTAGTCTCTGCCTTTACTTTTTAATTTTAAGACCCATAGGATTTCTTACTATGATTCTTGGGGTGTGGGGGGAAGAAGTCCCAATATGTCAATCATTGTCATATAGAGAAAAAATTCTTCCCAATTTTCCTCCCATTTAACAGGCATCCATATTTCTGTAGGCTTTGTCTGTGATGTGTCTTTTCTTAGGTACCTTTGGAACACTGAGTCAGAGGTGATCTGGCTAACTAGTAGCTTGAGGCTCAAAAATGTACACCGCCCCCCCCCCCCAGGGGCAGCTCGGTGGCTCAGTGGATAAAGCACTGGCCCTGGATCCTGGATTCAGGAGTACCTGAGTTCAAATCCAACCTCAGACATTTGACACTTACTAGCTGTGTGACCCTGGGCAAGTCCCTTAACCCCCCACTGCCTTGCAAAAAAAATGTACCCCCCCCCTCCATATTTCCTGGTCCTCAGTGGGAAGGGCTCTTTCAGAGGCTTCTTTCTAACTTAGGTTTAGAAATTCCTTGTTGGGTACCTGTTTATTTTTCAGTGGTCAAACTCTGTCCAGTCATTATCTGTTCAGATGCTCTCCTTCCATTACAATAGCATGGGCTCTTAGGATTGAGGTGCCCATGGTTTTTGAACTCTAAAACTCTCTTGCTCTGCCAGGAGGGAGAAAAGTGATAGAAAAAGCTAAGCAGAGGAGCAAGGTCCTTATCTTCCCCATACCACTCTGCCATCCTCCCTTTATTATGTGTGTGGAGCCAGAAACAAGAATGCCTTGCATATGAATATATGGTTTGTGACCAGCCTATCCTATATCTTCCTCCCCAACACCTCACTGATGAATTTGTTGTTCTTAAAAATTAAAAGGGAAACACTGTGAGATTGGTGTGCTTACAACTCACTGTATAAAAACAGCATATAAACAGCATAGTTCATAGAGTTAATAGTAAACAGTAAAACATAGATGCAGATATCCACCACATGGCAGTCATAACAGAACTTTATACAGCTGGCCACAAAATATACAACAATTACTGTGCTTTGCATATAATATAGTTACAGGGCATATGGCAACCTTGCATGTCTAAAAATCAAAAAAGGGTCATGTAAAACAAGATATTAGGGCCGCTAGATGTCTCAGTGGCTTGAGCCCTGAGCCTGGAGTCAGGAAGACATGAGTTTAAATCTGGCCTCAGACATTTACTACCTATGTTAGCCTAGGCAAGTCCCTTAACCCTGTTTGCATCAGTTTCCTTATCTGTAAAATGAGCTGGAGAAGGAAATGGTGGTATCTTTACCAAGAAAACACCATGGCCAGTATGGTCTACACAGTCACTAAGAGCTGGATGCAATGGAACAACTGAACAACAATAACAATACAAGGCATGTGGCATGTATACCACAGTGGCATCAGTTACCAAATATATAGGTTACATATAAAATCACAGCACTTGTTGTATAACCATTAGTATATATGTAACATTACATACTAGAATTCATAACAAATATATTGATAGTACGTGTACAATGTTCCATTCTAGCAAATATTAGCTCATATTAAATATGTATGTATTTCTTTATATGTGTGTGTATGTATAAAGATGAAGCATATAATTTAATCAGAGCAACTAGGTGGCACAGTAGATAGAGTGCCAGACCTGGAGTTGGGAAGACTCATTAGAATTCAGAAAAGAATTCAAATCCAGCCTCTAACACTTACTAGCTGTGTGATCCTGAGCAAGTCACTTAGCCCTGTTTGCTTCAGTTTCTCAGCTATAAAATGAGCTAGAGAAGGAAATAGCAAATCACTCAAGTATCTTTGCCAAGAAAACCCCAAATGGGGTCAGAAAAAGTCAGACACGACTGAAACAACTCAACAATAACAACAAAATTACTTCAACAATAACACATTGGTTAGTAAAATGTGCCATATAACACATGTCAGCAGTTACATGGATTGTATGCAAAAGGCGAGAAAGCACATAAATATTTGGAGGATGGTGGTCAGAGTATAGCATATGTGACAGGAAGAAGCTTGAGATAAGATTAGAATGGTAGAGCAGCCCGAAACGGTGGACAGCTGGCTTCTCAGATTGAAAAGTTTGGACTTGATTTGGTGAGCAATTCAGTCAGTCCCTTGAAACTATATAGAGTAGATCTAAAGCTTTTTTGAGTGTGACCATCTTCAATCTGCAAAATAGAGGTCCTTGTATTACCTACCTCCCAGGGTATTGGTGAGTAACATGCCTCATAAGCCCTGAGGAGCAAGTTCTAGTAACTTCCTTCTGTCCCTAGTGGAAGTAGTGGAGAATTTCACTTGGGAAGCAAGCTGGAGGCAAGGAAGCCTGTCCTGGGATATCCCAGGGTATTTAAGCCATTAAGGGAGAAGAATGCACCTCTGTCAGGTGAGACCTTGGGGATGGGGTTGGTAGGGAATGAAACACTCACAGATGGTGCTGTTAGTAAGCTCTGAATTTCCCGCCCTGGGCCAAAGGCCCAACTGGTCCATCCTAGTTACTGCTTAGAAATAATAACATGGGGGCAGCTGGGTGGATCAGTGGATAAAGCACTGGCCCTGGATTCAGGAGGACCTGAGTTCAAATTTGGCCTCAGACACTTGACACTTACTAGCTGTGTGACCCTGGGCAAGTCACTTAACCCCAGTTGCCCCACAAAACAAACAAACAAACAAAAAAGAAATGGGATTTGATTGAAAGGTCAAGCTGAGGTGTCCATGTTGAAAAGCTGACACCAAAAAAGATAATGAATCTTAGACATCAGTGATAATTTGGGTGTCAAGAGTAATAAAGGCAGTAATCTCACCGTATTCATTAGACAACATCTGCAGTATTTTTTTCAGGCCTGGGTGTCCCATCTTAAGAGTGATATTCACAAACTGGTGTGTATTCAGAGGAAGAGGGACTGGAATAATATAGGGTCTAGAAATTGTGCCTTATGGGAGATTGTTAAATGAACTAAGTATGTTTAGCTTGGGAAAGGTGGGGAGAGAGTTGTTGTTATTGTTTGTCCTTCACACTTGAAGAGGACCATGACATCAGGTGACGTCATGACTTGCAGTGAATTGGATTTAAATGAGGAAGGGCTGTGCAAAGTGACCAGCCTCACTCTCTCCTCCAGTCATCTGGGACCAGTGCCAAGAAATACATCAGGATGACTGGAGATAGTCCTGGATGTTTGAGGCAATCGGGGTTAAGTGACTTGCCCAGGATCACACAGCTAAGCTAGTAAGTATCAAGTGTCTGAATCCAGATTTGAACTCCCGTCCTCCTGACTTCAGGGCCAGTGCTTTATCCGCTGTGCCACCTAGCTGCCCCTGGTGAGAGAATAGTAGAAGGAGCTTTATTGCTGTCGTCAGGTATTTGAAAGATTGCCACAGTGAACTGCCTACAAAATGAAGTCCAAAATGATATTAAAGGCTGTCTATATTCAGGACTCCCACTTCCCAGTGTCCTTGAAGGTCAGGAAGACCTGGATTCCAATTCCACTTCATGTGCTCACTAGCTCTGTGAGTCTGGGCAAGTCAGTTACCTAATCTCTGCCTCGGTTTCCTCATCAATAAAATGGGGAAATCAGATCTGTGGCATTTCCCATCCAGGGAAATTGTGAGAATCAAGTGAGATATATTTTTGAAATCCTTAAAACTATGATATTAATATGAAACAGGCCCAAGGACCTTTTGTAACTTGTTCAAGGCCACACAGTGACCAGCAACCCAGGTCCTCTTTGAGTAGCCTAATGGCACGTCCATTCTGAGATTCAGGGCTTAGGGTTGCTGTTGATTGTCATTAAAACAAGAACTGTTTGGCCTTCGGGGCTCCTCTGACTCTGGAGTCACTCTGCATAGTGGTGTAACTGGAGGGAGATGAGTTGGCAGCTTTTCACGGCATACAAACAGATGTGAGTTTGCTCCAAGAGAAATGAGAATTAAATAGACCTCCCTGCCTCTGGATCTCTCACCCTGGGTTGTGGCTGCGGGAAATCCAGCAGGTGATCTCCCTCCTCCCAGGGCTGGAGCTGCCCAGGAGGGGCCAAATGTTCAGTGGGAGTTACTGTGTCCCCCACAGGTGCTACAAGTTCCCCGTGAGCCCTGGAAAGCAAGTCAGGCAAATGCAAGCAGTTAATTTCCACTCTGTGCCAAAATGATTCCGGAAACACAGAAGGAAGGGGTGTGCAGTCAGTGGTGACTCTATTGCAAGGCAATTGAAAAGGTAAAAGGCATATTAATTACCCACTCCACCCCACCCCTCCCACACAGACATACACTAAGTTTCTGAAAGAAAAGAATAGTTCAATGTTTTCTCTTGTCCTGACCCAAGAGAAGATTAACCAGACTGATGGAACTGGTATGTTTTAATGTTTACATGGGCAGTATCCTAATAATAATAGCTAGTGAGTATCAGAGGCTAGATTTGAACTCCCAAAGATGACGAGTCTTCCGGACTTTTGGCCTAGCTGCCAACTCTATAATTCTAGTACATTCTGCTAAATGTTATTTTAACATATTAATAAATATGAAACACTTTGCAAACCTTAAAGTGCAGAATGAGCATCAATTCATTACTTTTGTGTTTAATATCATAAAGATAAATAAGATATGTCCACTGCTCTTGTGGAACTTAAAATTTATGTGCTTCAATGAGAAATACCAAAATGAAATGTAAATGTGTAGGAGGCATGGGATGTCAGAAGAGGAATGGATCACTCACAACTGAGGGAACCAAGCAAGGCTTCATGGAGGAGGTAACAGTTGAGGTGCCACTTGAGTTGAACCTTAGAAAAATTGATAAAATGTCAGAAGGCAGAAAATGGGGAAGAAGGTGCTTCAGGGACAAATAATAGTGTGGTCAGACTCATGGAGACAGGAAATGGTGAATACAGAAGGGAGTTCACTTTGACCAGATCATAGAGTACATAATGGGGAATCCTGTTAGATAAGGGTATAAAAGTAAATTAGCACTAAATTATGGAGGGCCTTCAAGGTTAAATAAAGAGTTTCAACTTTATTCAGTAGAAAATCAGAAAGCATGGAAAGCTTTTGAAGAGGGAAGAGAAGTGATCATTTATATATTACGAATATTCATCATCGAAAAACAAGGTGTGGGATAGAATAGTTTTGCCCTTTTTTGAAGGCCTAACCCCAACAAGCTGGTTTGCAAATGGGTGCCCTTGGTTCAAGGGTGGAACAAGAATTGACATGTAAATGGATCGACCAAAATCCATCCCTGACATTGGGAAAAGAAGTATATGTGCTTTATTGACATTATTGTCAGCTACATAATTGGATTTTAGGGATGCTTTAAAACCCTAAAAACATCACAACATGGCAAAGAGTGTGAAAGTTTCAGTAATGTTCCTCTTTTCGGCGAGCATAGAGGATGAAGAGATAACTTTGGAGTCTGGAAAACTTGTTTAAATCCTGCCTTTAACCCATTGACTGGATGAAGATGGGCAGGTCATGAAATCCTATTTTTAGAAGAAATCAGGCTTAAGGGTAAACAGCTAATGTCTGAGGCTGGATTTGAACTCAGGACCTCCTGACTCTAGGGCCAGTGCTCTTTCCACTGTGCTCCCTAGCTGACCCTGAGGTCATATATTCTCTTAGTCCTTCTCTAAATTAGTTGAGTTGCCAATCAGCAATGGTAGATGAAATTTCCACCCCAGGAGTTTGTCACACTGGTGAAATCACAGATTGAGACAAGGGAAGGGAGGGAGGAAGGGAGGAAGGGAGGAAGGAAGGAAGGGAGGGAGGAAGGAAGGGAGGAAGGGTGGGTGGGTCTCAAAACACCCCAGTTAAAATGTTCATATGTTGCCTGGGTTTGGCAACACAGTATCATGACTTTGTTCATTAAATGAGCTAGTTCTCACCTACAAATGCAGAGAGAAGAGACTTCAAAGAGAAAAAGCAACCAAACAGGGCAGGTTAGTTTTGATGGAGAACAAGGAGTCAGAAGGAAAGGTGAGGTGCTATCCAAGGAGAGCAGGCTTCTGTGGGACTTCTCAGCATGGCAGGATCATGGACAGATATAGTGAAGCCACTAAGGGCCTTCACAAATAGGGTATAAAAGCACTATTCGGGGCACACTGGCAGGTTGATTTGTGTGGCCTCAATGACAAATGATGCTTGCTTTACCTTTTTGCCTGTAACTTGTTCTTCTTCTCTATTCCCAAGGCATTATAGCTTTAGGACACAAGCACAAGAGTATGGAAGGAAGGAAGGAAGGAAGGAAGGAAGGAAGGAAGGAAGGAAGGAAGGAAGGAAGGAAGGAAGGAAGGAAGGAAGGAAGGAAGGAAGGAAGGAAAGAAAGAAACAGCAGTTTTATGCAGTAAACAAAAAAGAGAAGTAATACTGGTGTTTGGGGGTATTAAGAGGATACTGGGGCCCAATAGTGATTTTGATCTCCCCAGTATTAGAGCAGGTACAATTGCTAAATGTCACTGGGACATTTGGCATTCATTAACTTATTAAGAAGTTGGGGAGGGGCAGCTAGATGGTGCAGTGGATAAAGCACCGGCCCTGGATTCAGGAGGACCTGAGTTCAAATCCGGCCTCAGACACTTGACACTTACTAGCTGTGTGACCCTGGGCAAGTCACTTAACCCTCATTGCCTCGCCAAAAAAAAAAAAAAAAAAAAAAAAGACACCCAAGAAGTTGGGGAAGGAGGGTGGGGGATGGTCTGATAAATATTAGGTTGAGAAAGTCCTCTACTCTTCAGACTTAAGTAAATGACAAGACGGACACTATAGCACAAACTTCCTTATTTCAACTCCTAAAATCTACCTGAATGCCTTGATTAGGCCAATTGCAAAGGATACAGTCATTCAGCCTGACAATCTCTGGACACAGAGAAATTTTGCTACTTAGGGAAAAGGAATATATTCCATGGTTAAGCAACCAGATAAATCCTTTATTGATTAAAAGCAAGGTCAGCCAATGAGAACAGAAGAGATTTGCAGTTTGTGAATACAACAGAATTTTAAAATGCAGATTAATTGTAGCCATGTTAGTCATTTCAGAAATAAAGATAGGTTCTAAGAGAGACATGTCGAATAGCAGACAGCACAAAGGAGCTGAGACCCTCAGAAGCCCTTTTCATAAGAGCACCAGGGGCAGCTAGGTGGTACAGTGCATAGAGCACCAGCCCGGGATTCAGGAAGACCTGAATTCAAATCTGACCTCAGACACTTGACACTTCCTAACTGTGTGACTGAGCAAAATACTTAACCCCAATTGTCTCACCAATAATAATAATAATAATAATAATAATAATAATAATAATAATAATAAATGAGAGCACCAGATGAAGGAGGGACCAGACTACGATGGCAAGCCAGAATTCCCATTCACATTTTACCTCTACAAGTACAACAATCCCCTCAGATAGATAACAGGCAGCATCCTGGGACTAGCCTCCAAATCTATTTTACCATTGTGGAAACTGAGGTTCAGAGAGTTTTGATTAACTTGGTCACAAAGCTGTTAAGTGTCTAAAGTAACACGAATGGATTTCTAGATTCCAAGTCCATCATGCTGTACACTAAACCATGTTGCTCTTACTTGATCATTTTGGTATTTTTAGTAGCTTTGAAAAGGAGATCTGAGTCTGTATTTGTAATAATGAATTTTTTTTTAAAAAATAAGAATGTATTTTCAAAGTTAGAAGGAGCCTCTGGGGTCATCTAGTCCAACTTGTATATGAATGATAAACTCCTCTAAAACATAACCAACGGATTATTATCTAATTGAAGACTTCCAGTGAAGGAGAATCCTTTGCTTTCTGAGGCATCCCATTCTCCTTTTAGATATCTCTAATAGTTAGGGAGTTCGTTTTTTACCCTGATCCCAAACTTAAATCTACATCTTTTTTTCTTGACAATTTCCACTCATTTCTTGGCCCCAAACAGGACATATCTACTTCTCTAGGACATCTCTCACCGTAAGATTGTATATTTAGAGCTGGAGGGGACTTTATAGATCATCTTGTTCAATCACCTCATTTCACAAATGAAGGAGCTACAACCAAGACAGATTAGATTCCTTGACAACTCAGAAATTACTGGGAAAAAGATAAAAGACCTGGAAATCAAACTGAAGTCCTCCAACTGACTCTAAATTTAGGGCCTTTCACACGGTACCATCCCATGATGACCATCTTTATGCCAGGCCAAGCAATCTCATGGGATCAAAAATCTAGATCTGGAGGGGACTTCAGAGGCCATTTAGTTTAACCCTTTCTCTTTACTTATGAGGAAATTGAGGTGGGGTTGGGCTCAAAGTGGCATCCAGTGTCATTCAAGTCATTAGTGTGCCCAGTTCCTGCATAGAGCATAAGCTGAAGGCCCTTAATCATTTTGTTTACCCTCTTCTGGAAGCTCTCTAGGTTACCAATGTTCCTCCTGACATGTGGCACCAGAAACTGAAATTAAAATGGGAAATTCAAATTTAATCATATGCAGCTGTCAACTCAAAATGTACTGCTTATCTTAGAAAGGCACTTTCTTAATGAGCCATTTTTTCACCCAGCAAGAGGAACTGGTTAAAGTCTTTTCTGTTGAGTGGTAGAGCAGATGTGTATCCTTCTGAATCCCAAGAAGGAAAAGCAAGTGGGGTTTATTGCCCTTATAAAGTCATTAGAAAGGGTCAGTTTTCAGCCAGAAAATAATAGAATATTTCCTTCTACTTTGCATGTTATGCAGAAACCTTTGATTTCTTAGAATTAAGGCTTCTGAACCTCTCAGCAGTAAGTTTCAAATATCATAGTTTTTATCAAAAGGGTAACAGCCCAAGCAGGCCTTCATTTGAGTGAGAAGCCTGGAAAAAAAAATGGTGACAGGAAAGGGAAGTGGACTCACTTAGCTTTTCAAAATGGGGAATCAGATGTTTATAAGGGAAAGGGTTTTGATGGGTGGAGCATGAGAGAGAGAGAGAGACAGAGAGATGGACCAAGACCAACTGTGAGATGAATGACAAGATGGTAACCTAGAAAAGTATTTTTTAAAGTATTACATGGGCTTAGAGCTGGTCTGTTCTCAGCTTCTAGACTCTGAGGGCCTGTAGTGACTTTACTTAGCTGAAAATCTGCACTGCAGGTATCTCCTCTGTGTGTAATTACTTCAAGATCTATCGGTAAGATTTTTTCAGTGCTTAAATAAGTACTCTATGAAGGCCTCTTGGGGAGAGCCTTCCAGAGCCAGAACAAACTTTGGTTCCATTGATTTGATGATGCAATTCACCCTAGGGGTCCTAGACAGCAATATCTAATAAATGCTGAAAAGGTTACATTACTTTTTCGCCCTCTTGTTTTTCCTTGTCTTTTGCTCAAGCTTTGTTTGGATTTTGATCTTATTTTACGAAGGAGAGGGAGGGCTGTCCTGGATATATAACCGTGTCTCTTTCCCTTGGAATTTTCCAAAAATTCCCATCTTGGAGTGAATGAGTAGGGGAAAAATAGCTTCTCCTCCTTCTGCAGGCAAAATTATTTAGGGGTCTCTGAAGTTTGCCTGGAATGGTAATTATTAAATACTGTTCTCACTTGATTTAAATGACAGGACCCTAGGATAATATATGGAAGATTGGGTGAGTTGGATTCTCTTATCCAGATACTATTTTTGTAGCACAATAATCCACTTCTGGTCTAGGATTTAATGAACATGCAACACCAACTCTGCCATCAGATTGATGATCAAATGATAGGTGGAGACACTACTAATTCCCTCTGCATCCTCACTCTACTAATTCGCAGCCCCTCAACAGTCATCAAAACCTGTGCCACCCTAAGGGAATGAATGAGTGAAGCATTTATTAAGTGCTTCCTGTTCACAAAGCATTTTGCCAGGGATACAAATGGAAAAGTAAGAGCACCTATTCTCAAGGAGCTCAGATTCTAAGGGGGGGAGGGGAACATACATGGAAGGTTTTAACTACAAGTCAGCTAGAAAGGTCCTGACAATCAATTCTTAGGGTTTGAAGATGATGGTGATGCTGCTTCTTTAATAATTCAGATGAAGATGAATATAGCTACATAGAGCAGGGGCTGATTCATTAGCAAACTTTGACCCTAGAACAACAAAAACTAGGGTAAGGCAATCAAGACTTTCTCCCAGGTGGAAATTTTAGAGGGTGCTAACAGCACTGCCTCATCAGTGCTTCCTCCCCACCTCTTCCTGCCATGTTGACCTTATCCACAAGCATCCTTGCTCCCCTGTCCTGACCTACCACTGATGTTGGCAAGGAGACTCTTTCCCTCAATAGGATGGAAATCTTAAGTTGTCTGAAGATGTGCTTTCTCCTAGGCCATACACCAAATGAGCACATGGCTCCTAATTACGCCCCCCAATCTCTTGCTAAGGTGAAAATTTTGCTAGTTAAATTTCTGCCCTACATTTGCAAGACAAGTTTCACTTTATTTTCTTTACTCCTCAGCCACAGGATGGGCAGATGCTTTTATTGTGCCATTAGAATATTTTGGAATCTCATAAAATAAGTAGCCACTTTGGTGGGTTTTTTCCCCAAATATAACTCTCTAGCCTTTTTTGACTGCCTTTCCCTCTTATACCTCCCACCCAGGTCCAGTCATTTAGTCATTTTCATCATGTCTGACTCTTTGTGGCCCCTTGTGGGGTTTTCTTGAAAAAACATTCTGGAGTAGTTTGCTGTTTCCTTTTCTAGCTCATTTTACAGATGAAGAACTGAAGCAAATAGGGTTAAGTGACCTGCCCAGGGTCATACAACTAGTGTCTGAGGCCAGATTTTAACTTAGGAAGATGAGTCTTCCTAACTCCAGGCCCAGTGCTCTATCTGCTGCACTACCTAGCTGCCCAACCAGGCCCAGACCAGGCCATAAAATACCAAAAAGTATATGACTAGATGGAATAGTAGAATTCCATCAGGTCTACCCATCTTCACTTGAGATTCAAGGAAGAGTACTTACTAGTATACTTTTCCCCATAACCTTAGTATTTCTTAGGTTAGCATAGTGTCCGGCACATAGTAAGTACTCAACCAATACTTGTTAACTGACTGTTAATGAATCTCATTTTCCCATTGCTCATTGAAAGGATAAAGAATTCCTTGAGTTGTCTTTGAAATGACCTATCCAAAATTCCAACCAACTTAGAAATTGATTGTCATCCCACAATTTCTGTTCATATGTTTTTCTGATTGCCTTCTGTTTCACAACCCAAACATCATTCCTAATGAGAATGACAGATTTACCCCTTGTCCAAATTCCCATTAAGCCATTGGAAGTAGTTCCAAATATTAAAGATACTAGGATCTTAGATGGTCAAGTGATCTTCCTTCTTTTCCTGTTATATACTAATGTTTGCTGAAGTGGCTGCCATGTCAAGGTGAAGTTAGTGGACAGAAAGAAGTTTGTGCTCTGAAGTTTCATTTGAGGGTCAAGAAAAGGAATTCCAGTTCTGATATTCATGATAAAATTCTTTAAACTGGGGGGGTGGGAAGGGCTGAGAGAGGGGGTCAGAGAGAGAGAGAGAGAGAGAGAGAGAATGAGGATATCTCCCTTCCCTAATATTTTCTGTTTTTTTTTTTCTTTCTTTTGGCATCTGGTTCTTAACTGGAATTCATTTCCTTCACTTGCCTGGCTCATCAAACAATGAATACACATTTATTTAGCAGTTTAGCTAAGCCAACTACTATGTGCTCTCCACTGAACCACTCTTGCCTCTCAGAATACTGAGCCAGATGGACAATAGATTGGACCCAATATGAAAATGTCTATACTAGTGGAACTTCTTATATCCTGATCTCTCATCTTTGACTATCTTTCAGGCCCTTGAGGATTTTAAGCCATCCCCTCTTCTTTCCCTCTCTTCTCCCCACTGGGAAAACTTGAAAGAAGCATCTCTGCTGTCTCAGGTCCCCTTGCTCCCTTGCAAGTCTTAGCATGATATGCATTAAATGAGAATACCAGTAGTACTCACTGATCATCAAGCAGGTATTGGGTATTGTGGTCCTTGTTAAAAGTAGCAAATTAGATATTCCATGCCCTGCGGCCCATCCCAGAAGAGTAAGAAATAGTCTTCATTCTAAGGCTCCAGAAGAGTCCCTCCTGGTCTCAGACTGTTTTATTGGATTATACCATATTTAGGTGGCTTTTCAAAAACATGTTTATTTAAATAAAACAGTTAAAGAGCATTAACAGAATAATATAAATGCAGAGCACATACAGAAAAAGCCTGGAAATTCATAGTTGAAAGCTACTGCTGTCTTAGGTATTTATTCTGATTATTATTATTAATTCAGCACCTCCGGCAGAGTTTGTAGAGGAAAGGAAATTAAAGCACAGTTCCCTGCCTCAGGCATTGTGATCTAGGATGCACCCAAAGGATGCCACCTGACAAAATGCCCTCCTCCATCTGTCAACACTTGTTTATTGGGTACCTACTATGTGCCTAACAAAGTGCTAGACACCATGCAACAGAAAATAAGTTGAAAAATTGACAAGCAGACAATCTTGAGTTTCACTTTGTCTTGTAAGAGAAAGAAATGGATTTGAAGTCACATAACCTAAACTCAGATATATACTAACTGTGTGACTTCTGGCCAGTCATTTAACCTTTCTGAGACTCAGTTTCTTTATCAGTAAAATGAAGAGGTGAACTCTGTGATCTCTCACATTCCTTCTTACTCCAAATCAGTGATTCTGTGAAAGCCTAATTCTGCTCTTCTGTATTGTATGACTACAGGAAAATCATTAAACTTCTTGGAGCCTCAGTTTCCCCATTTGTTAAAAAAAGGAGATTGAACTAGATATCCTTCTAGCTCTACAACCATTATCCTTGTCAACTTAGGTTTTTTGAGGGAGTAATCACACAGAAGCTATGTGAAGTGAGTTCTCAGAAGGTATGAGACGAGAGATGGTTTCCAAGAGAATTCTCCAGAAAATCTTTTTTCTCTGAACACCACAACCTACAGTGATCTCTTCCTCCTCGGGACACTTACAGCAACCCCTATCTATACCAGTCACTAAATAATGCCTTGTCTCCTTAATTAATTTTTTTCATGTATAGTATATCCTATCCCCTTCACTAGATGGTAGATACTATTCTTGAGAGTAAAGGACACACCTATTTCTTGGCTTCCCTATATCACCCACCATAATGCTATAGATAACTAGAACAGTTTCCAGAAAAACAAACAAACATGCTATGGTGGAAAAGCTAGTCATCAAATTTTCAGATGATGCAAAGTAAGGATGTTTACACGCTGGAAAAAAGAGTCCAGGTTACAAAAGGTCAGGTTAGACAGGTTAGAGCAATGGGCTGAATTTAGTAAGATGAAACTCAGTAGGGATAAATATAAAGTCTTACATTTGGGCATAAAAATAAATTTCATAGAGGCCATTAGTGTGAGTTGGATATGATAGGGTGATATCTAAAAAAAGAGGGTGAGAGAAGAATGCACTAGGAGAAGGGGAAAGGTAGAATGGAGATAAATTGTCATATAAAAGGTGCAAAAGAACTTTTACAATGAAGGGGGAAATGGCAGAGGCGGGAGGGAATACTTGAACCTTTCATAGAAATTGTCTCAAAGAAGGAATATCATACACAGTCAGTTGGGTATAGAAATTTATTTTACTCTACAGGAAAATAGGAGGAGAAGTGGATAAAAGAAAGGGTGGAGGAGATTGGGGGAGGTAGTAGTCAGAAGCAAAACACTTTTAAGGGTAGTTAGGATGAAAGAGAGTAGAATAAACATGGGGAAAATAGGATGTAGTTAGTAATCACAATTGTGATAAAGGCCTCATTTCTCAAATACAAAAAGAACAGAGTCAATTATTAAAGAGCCACTCCCCAGTTGATAAATGGTCAAAGAATATGAAAGGTAGTTTTCAGATGAAGTAATCAAAGCTATCTGTAGTCATATGAAAAAAACAGTTCTGACGTACCATCTCACACCTATAAGATTGGCTAATATGACAGAAAGGGAAAATGACAAATGTTGAAGGGGATGTGGGAAAATTGAGATACAAAAGCACTGTTGGTAGAACTGTGAATTGATTTATTCTGGAGAGCAATTTGGAACTATTCCCAAAGGGCTATAAAACTGTCCCTACCCTTTGACCCAGCAGAACCACTACCAGGTTTGTATGTATCCCAAAGAGATGAAAAAACAAAAAATGAAAATGTGTACAAAAATATATATGGGGGCAGTTAGGTGGTATAGTGGATAGAGCACTGGCCCTGGATTCAGGAGGACCTGAGTTCAAATCCAGCCTCAGACACGTGACACTTACTAGCTGTGTGACCCTGGGCAAGCCACTTAACCCTCATTGCCCCACAAAAAAATGCACACACACACACACACACACACACACACACACAAATATTTATAGCAGCTCTTTTCTGATGGCAAAGAATTGGAAATTGAGAGGATGCCCATCAATTAGGCTGAAAAAATTGGGGTATATGATCGTTATGTAATTCTATTGTGCTATAAAAAATGATGAGCAGGATGCTCTCAGAAAAACCTGTAAAGACTTACATGATCAGATGCAAAGTGAAATGCGCAGAACCAGGAGAACGTTGCATATAGTAACAGCAATATTATATGATGACGACTTAGCTATTCTCAGCAATACAATGACCCAAGATAAAAATGTTATCCATCCCCAGAGAAAGAACTTTTGGAAGCTGAATGCGAATTGAAGCATGCTTTTTAAAAACTTTACTTTTCTGGGGATTTTTTGTCTGAGTTTTCTTTCATAACATAAATGATATGGAAATGTTTTTCATGACTGTACCTGTATAGCCTACATAAAATTATTTGTCTTCTCAGTGAGGGTATAGGGGAAGGAGGGTGCAAATTTGTAACTCTTTTTTTTTAAGTTAAAATTGTTTTTACATGTAATTGGGCAGAACATATTAAATTAAAAATCATCTTCATAAGTATGACAGGATAAATGATCAGGCAACAGTTGTGAAAAATAGAGTCATACTGGTTTTCAAAATTATCATGGGTCAAAATTGAGGTGGTAAGAAAAGCTAATGCCATCTTAGGCTCCATTAAGAGGGTCAAAGCTTCCAGCTTTGGCCAGCTATGGAGATGAGAGATGCTGTACGCTCTTCCCTTATCAGATCTCATCTTGAGTAATGTGTTCACTTCTAGGCAATATAGTTTAAGAATGACATTAATAAGCTGAAGAACATTCATGGAAGTCTCTGTGTGTGTGTGTGTGTGTGTGTGTGTGTGTGTGTGTGTGTGTGTGTGTGCGTGCGTGTGCGCGTTATAAACAACATATTGTTGGATTCTGGTTTCTAGTCCATTCTGCTATCTGGTTCTGCTTTGTGGGTTAGTTCATCCCATTCTCATTCACAGTTATGATTACTATGCATTTCCTTCCATCCTATTTTCTTCTGTTTATTTTTATCTCTTTCTTTTTACCTGTCCTGCCTCAAAAATCTATTTTGTTACAGACTACTGCCTCCTTTAATCCACCCTCCCTTTTGTCACCACCACACACACACACCTCTCTCTTGTTCCCTTCCCTTTTTATTTCCCTGTTGGGTAAGATAGATTTCTACATCCTACTAAGTATGTATACTTTTCTTCTTTTTTGAACCAGTTCAGATTAGAGTGAGGTTCAAGCACAGCCTGCCCCTCAACACATTCTGTAAATGTTCTTCCTTATGTGTTTCTTTTATGAGATAATTTCCCCATTCTTTCTTTCTCTTCCCCCTTCTTCTAGTACATCTTTTTCTCATCCCTCTACATTTTTTAGTTCATCCCAACATAATCAACTCGCACTCATGCCCTCTGTACATGCCTGAGATCAAGAATCATGTTCCCTTGCTATCACAAATACTCCTCTCTACTCTAAAACTGCAGCCTGGAGCTGGATATGGACAACAGGTTTGCCAAACAACCCCTGGCCCTTTGTGTAATACTAGCAATCTCTTTCTGAGAAGTTGCCTGATTTTCATACTGTCTCTGGGCTGAGAGCTCTTAAAGCTGTTGTTGCCACCTCTAAGGCCACAACTGATATTATCTCCACATGCCCTCTGGACCAGCCTCCACCCCAGTGTCACAGCCCCCTCCTTCTGACTTTCTAAGTTGTCTTGGGCTAGAGAACTGTCTCACCCTGACATTTTGTTGGCTCTTGTTCTAGATTTCTGTTTGACATGTTATTTTTAAAGTTCTTTGGAGGGGACTGCTAGAAGAGTTTGACTAGAATGTTCTTTCTACTCCACCATCTTGGCTCCAACCTTTATCATTATCAAGGATTTATTAATCAATCAGTCAAGTATTTGTTAAGTGTTTCTGTGCCAGGAGAAGTGCTTACTAGAGGCTGATACAAATACTAAAGTAAAAATAGTTCCTTTTGTCTGGGAGTTTACATTCTAACTGGGAAGATGATGTGCTCATTTATAAGTATGTATACAAAACAGGTATAAGGTAACATTGGAAAGGCACCAGCGGGCAGGGGGTCAGGAGTGGGGAAGGAACATCAAAGACTTTATTAAAAGGTAGCTTTAATCAGAGACAAAGTAAATCGGGCATTCCAAGAGATGGAGTTGAAGAGGGAGTAAATTCCAGGCAAGGGGAGTTGAGAACAGGCACCAAAGCCTTGTAAAAAAAAATTATTAATAATTATATCTAATTTGAAATATATATATAACTGGACTTATATGAAAAATTATAATATACACAAAATGATAAGTTTAGAAAAATTATAATTGGGCCGTAAGTCCCATCTGGGTCACCATTCAAATGTAAAAATATTTTAGCTAACTGGCCTAATTTGGGGGGACTAATCTGTGGACTTTTGACTGTCTGGCTATCTGACTGCTATAATTGAATGTGGGCTGTTTATAAGCAAAAGATTAAGAAGCCTCTTAAGTAAATAATCAAAGCAGAGTTTATTTATGAGATACTATTTAAAATTAAGAATACAGGGAAATAAAACGTACAACCTGGCTGTGTTCTGGTGGTCTTTTTCCACCTGCTGGGCCTGGAACTTTTTTAATACAATAAGGGCTGTTACCGCCTCTTGCCTTAGGGTATGTTCCACTTTCACTAACTCAGGTCCTTTATTCTAACTCTGAGCTCCCTTCACTTTGTCTATCCCCCTGCTTCTAACTTTCCTCTCCAACCTCTTTCTCACCAACCTCTCCTTCTGTTCTCCTAGTGCTCCAGTGTCCTTCTCTGTTCTCTTAATCTTCGCTTTCTCCAACCTGTACCCTGTGCTGACCACTTCTGTGCTCTCTGCTGCCCCCTGTTGTCTGTCTGCTCCATCAGTCTTGTCCTTCGGCCTCTCTTTGCCGCCCCTCTCCTTCTCCATTCTTCTAATCTTGTCAGCGTCTCTTAATCTTGTCTGCCAGCCTCTCCCTGCTGTCTAACTCCCAGGTCTATATATATCTTTCTTCTCTCCACTCAAATCTCAGGGCTTTTTGTGCCCCCCCCCCACACACACACACAGCTAATCCACCAGCCAGAGCTGCGGCTTGGGGGGATGCTTGAGCATCATGAGTACCACACCCAGGGTTCCAGGGACCGTACCCCCTGCTGTGCACCCAGGGACCTCTGTAAGAGCTATGGTAGAGGCCGGCCTGGACAAGCCCGGGATCTTTGGGATAGATCTGCTCAGGTTGGAGGGAGCTGGGGCTCCCTCCCCCAGCTGTCTGACCTGGTGTCTTGTACAGCCCACGGGGCTTTTTGGCTCAGCTGAAGCAGAGGAGGATGGGCACCAGTCCCTCCCACACAGAAGAGACCTTGAAGGCCTAAGGCTTTCTATTCTCAGCCCAAAGGTAGGGTCCCCAAATCAAAATAAATTTCCACAGCCTCATGGTGGAATATGGAGTGTCAAGTGAGAGAAACAGCAAGACCAATTTGACTTAACCATTGTGTAAGGGAGTGATGAGTAATGAAGTATGAGAGGATGGAGTTAGACTTAAAAAACCTTTGAATGCCAGACAAAGGAGTTTATATTTGATCCTAGAGATTATAAGAGGGACATTAGAGTTTATTGAGTGAAGGGATGACATGGTCATACTTCTGTTTTAGAACAGTGACTTTGGTAGCTGTGGGAAGGAATGATTGGAGTAGGAAGGGATTCGAGGCAAAGGCCAATTAGGAGGCATAGGCTATTGTTGTGTGGATGGAGAGAAAGGGGCCCATGTGAGATATGTGGAGATAGAAATGAGAAAATTTGGCCACTTACTGGAAGTGCTGTGTGAGTGAAGGCAGGGAGCTGAAGACAAGACTTCTGAAATGAAAACTTGAGTATCTAGATGCTAAGCTTGGAAAGGCAGGTTACTTTTGACCTTTCTAGATAATACTGAAAAGGCATTGGGGACAGTATATAAGGTTAGTTATAACTAGGGTGGAATGACTGAACTGTTCTCCAAGTGCACTAAAATTTAGAGTGTGCTGAGAGAACTTCCTTCACAAAGTAGAAACAATTGAGCTTAGTACATTATTATCCATGATAATTATCTAATTATCATTATCAATCAATTATCATTATCATCATCAGTATCATTATGATAATCAATCATTATCATTATCATTATCAATCAATAATAATGTAATTGGTTAAATTAGACTTCAAATGAGGTCCACTTTGGTTCAGTTTCCTTCTCTCTTCTCTGGCCTTAGTCTACACAGCAACAGCCTTAGGGGCTCTGCCCCTTAGGGCTGTGTGCCCTAGGATCTCCTTTGGTTTGGAGAACTGCTAATTACCTGCTATGCATATTGGGATGAGTACTAGAAAAGATGTCATAACTTACTGCAAACTTCTGATTTTTTGTGCATGTACATTTTTTACATGTACTTTTTTATACATGTACATCCTGAATCCCCCAATGAGATGGTAAACTCATAGGGGACGGTGAGTGAGTGACGTAATAACAATGTACATTAAGCTGGGAGGCAGTGTGCATTAGCAGGCAGTTCATTGGACTTAAAGTCAGGAAGACCACTGTTGAGATGTCACCTCAGATACTGGCTAGGGGATCCTAAGCAAATCTCTTAACTTCTCTGGGCCCTAGTTTACTCTTATGTGAAAATAAAGGAGGTAGACTTAGTGGCCCCAACAATCCTTTCCAGCCTTAAAGCTAGATCCAATGATGCTTCAAAGCTTACAAACAGCCATAGAAATAAGGGGTGTTTTTTCTATTGTCATTTTTACAGATAGAAAAACTGAAGCTCAGAGTGACAAAAGAGACTTGTCCGAAGTCACAGAGCTAACAAGTGTAAGAGTCAGTGGAGCCCAGGGTTCTCTGACTATAAATCAGCTTCTCTTCCCTTTCAACCAAATGACTTACACTTCTTTGCATAGTCCACAGTGCCTAGGATAGAGCCCTATGTATATTAGATGCTCAATAAATGGCAGATAATGAGGATGAAAATAACCTTCTATATTTTGCTAATGCTGATTTTAATGAGACTTCAACAACAACAACAAAAAAAAGCAGTCCCCATCAGCCCCTGAGCATGGTGCACTGATTGAAGTTAGGAGGCTAGAAGACACATTTGAGAGAGGCTTAGTAAATTGTTTTAGATGCAGTCGCTTCTATTTATGCAGCATCTGCCAAATAGCACTCTTTAACCTGCCAATAAGTGGCCCCATTCCAGGAGCTGATAAGCAAGCAGTTTGAGCCTGCCTTGGGAATTCAGTGTGCAATTTGGGTTATGAAAATAAGATGGCACTTATTGGCAGGGAAATTCTGTTCCCCTCTTTCATTTCCCGACATTCCATCAGTATCGACCTCTTCTTTTTATTGATACATATTTGTGCCCCCACCTCGTCCAGGATGTCCTGAAGTTTTCAGAAACACGGTAACAGCTCACTTATGTGGCACTCACTTGTCCAGCAATCCATCTGGGGTGTAGCCAAGAAATAGGAGGGAAGCAAAAAGGGGGGGGGGAAAGCCTCTCTGCAACTGGAAGAGATGTCACAGAATCCATGCACTGTTCTCATGTACTTACCTTATAAAAGGCCTTCTTGGGCCTTCGGGAGAATCTGATTAACTTTTACCTTACGTACAATTCTACCAAGAATGGTTATTGGGTTTCCCAATGCACAGAAGGTTAACCACAATTAAAAAGGGTGAGAGGTAGACAGTGGTTCTAGAGACAGGCACACCAACTGAGGAAGGAATGAGATTAGGAGGAGGAGGAGAGAGAACAAAGGCAAGGGAACATTCTTGGAAGGAAGTAGTCCTACTATCTTAATAACCTCTAAGGGCATCCCAGAACACTATGCAAAATCTGGTTTAACTATGCACCAGCCTTACAAAACCCATAAGTTCCCTGAACTGGGAAGCTAACCCCTCCCCCTCAAAAAAAAATGGTAGTGAGGGAACAAGCCATAAGATGTAAAGTATCTGAAATCCCTGCAGAGCCAAGATTACAGTTGCCATGCTGTGATTGTTATGTTACCAACCAGGATGAAGAGGGGCACTATAAAGACATGACAAATGTAATAAGAAGAAAGATAAATCCCTAGCCATATATCCAAAACTTCAACTTCAGGGGCAGCTAGATAGCACAGTTGATAAAACACCAGCCCTAGATTCAGGAGGACCTGAGTTCAAATCCGGCCTGAGACACTTGACACGTACTAGCTGAGTGACCATGGGCAAGTCACTTAACCCTCATTGCCCCCCCCCAAAAAAATCATTAAAAGAAAAAAACAACCTTTTACTTCCCAAGTGTAGGATAGTGGAGACAGCAGAATTTGTGAAAAATACTAGTGGTATTTATTATTATTATTATTATTATTATTATTTGTGGGGCAATAGGGGTTAAGTGACTTGCCCAGGATCACACAGCTAGTAAATGTCAAGTGTCTGAGGCAGAATTTGAACTCAGGTCCTCCTGAATCCAGGGAATACTAGTGGTTTTAGTGGACAGCAAATGCAATATGTTTCAATGGTGTGACATGACAGCCAATCCTATCTGCATTAAGAGGGGCCTCTCCAAGGAAGGTAACAGAGTTTCCCTGTGAGCTGCTCGAAGTAGACCACATCTGCAGTACTTTGTTAGTCCTGGATACCACATTTAGAGAAGATGCACACGAGCTGGATCATGTCCAAAAACAAGAAAAGAAAAGAAAAAAAAGGAACCAGGATGGGAACAACACTAGATAATGTACAGTACAAGGGGACCATGATATCTGTGTGAGTGTGTGTGTGTGTGTGTGTGTGAGTGTGTGTGTGAGTGTGTGTGTGTGAGTGTGTGTATGTGTGAGTGTGTGTGTGAGTGTGTGAGTGTGTGTGTGTGTGTGTGTGTGTGTGAGTGTGTGTGTGTGTGTGTGTGTGTTGGGGGGTTATTATATCTGAATGCAAGTGATTGAAGTGCCGCAATGTGAAAGTGGAATTGGAAGATAAAAGTTGCTCTGCTTGAAGCCAGGAGGCAGAATTAGGAATAATGGGTGAAAGTTACAAAGAGATGGGAAGAAGAAATAGAGCCAATAACCCATCTCCGTAGCCCCTCCCAAGCCTTGTGCCTTCCATTTCTCACCCCCCTGAGCCACCCTGCTGCCCTCCCCACAGTTCCAGACCTTGCTAGATCACGAGCAAGAACTGCTCTCTCTTTTCCCTCTTCCCAAATTTTGAAAGTAGAATTGAAGCAGGAGGAACCCTTGCCTATGCTGGCTGGGTGGCATGAGGGCTTCATTGATAAGGTACAAACACTCAGCAGCTCTCCTTTGTGGTTCTCTCTTTTTCTTATGGCATTCTGTCCATTCTAAATCTGGAGGGAGATTTGGGGGCTCCAATAATTATCTGTTCCCAGATTCAAATTAGAAAAGAAAATCACTGTCAGTCACCTCTTTTGATTTCTGGGGGGATGCCCTGCTGCATTCGCTTAACCCAGCAGTGTTGCTGCTGACATAAAACACCATGTTCCCTACCACTTGCTATCTAATAAGCCTCTTGGATCTTTTTTTATGAAATTGAGCTACCAAAATTGTGCCTGAGTCATCTGTGCCCTCCCTCTTGGCCTCTGGGTGGGAAGGGATAGCTTTCTGTTCTTCTCTTGTGAAGGTTAAATGTTATATAGTTTTAATTAAGCTCTTCCATCACTCAAAAAAAGAAAAAGCTGCAATCTATCTTTTTTTTTTTCCATCTCTGAGGTAGAGATGCCCAACATGACTGTAGACCTAGAGCATAGGACAGAAGGTAGATTTAGGAGTTCTCCCAATAGAGAGGAGAGTTGTAACTAGGGGAGGAAATAAAATCAACGTGGGGAAGAGTGTAGGGAAAGAAAGTGTGTACAAAAGCTCAGCCTCTTAGTGATACCTAAGGTTTTACTGTATACTCACTGACACTCATAATATTGATCCTCAGTAACTGAAGAGTTTACATTCTAATAAAGTAGCTCACATCTCTTAAATTACTTTCCTCACAGCCACCCTGGGAAGTTGATAGTGCATGTATTAGCATGTCCATTTTATGGATAGGGCAGCCCAAATCAGTGAAATGACTTACTCAAGAGAATATATGATTGAAGGAAGTTAAGGAGGGGGTTTGGGAAGGAAGAAAGGAGGAAGGGAAAGAGGAAGGGGGGGGGTAGGGGGAGAGAGAGGGGAGGGGGGAAGGAAAGGGAAAAAGGCACTTTTTAAGTACTTTGTATCAGACACTGTGTTAAGCACTTCAAAAATATCTCATTTAATCCTCAAGGACCCTAGGAGATAGGTACTATTGTTATGTCCATTGTACATTGGAAGAAACAGGATAAGAGAAGTTCAGTGACTTGCCCAGGGTCACACGTCTAGTTGATGTGTGAGGCTGGATTTCAACTTGAATATTCCTGTCTTCAGGCCTAGTTTTCTATATACTGAACCAGAGTCAAACCTTGAGCCTCATTCTTTTGAGTACAAAGTCTAGTAATTTTTTTTCCCCACTGCACGATGCTTCCTCTCATTGTGTTCAGTAGCTTCTTTTAAAGGAAATAGGTGAAGCATTAAATTCATTTTTGATGGAAAGATTTCCATCAAAAAATGCTTAATTCTTTTTGCATGTTGAAAGAGTTAAGCTTCATTTAGCTCAAGAATTCATTATGCAAGACACCTTCCTTGATGATGCAAATTACTATCTTTTTAAAAGTAGAATCTATTAGAGACCTATATTCCCCTTTCTTTTCCTTTTTGTGTATCCCTTCTATATTCCCCATCCTCACTCCCCCTAAAACCACCCACTAATTTCCCTTTTCTTCCCTCTTCTTTCTAGACTCCCTGACTATTATGTTCAGGGTATGAAAATGATAAGTTGGATTTATATAGAACTTTGAGGATCATCATGTGCTTTCCCAAAACACGACAACCCTGTGAGCTCATTATCATCCTGATTTCATAGATAAGGAGGTGAAAAGGTAGGGTGACTTATACATTATGACACAGGGAGTAAATAGCAGGTTTGGGATTCAAACCCAGTTCTTTTGACCCCACCATACATAGCCAATGTGAGACTCTCCATCAACTCCGTATCTTTTTCCCACATCTGGATTTCTGGCTCCTCCCTTGAAGAGTCCTTTTCTTCCCACCTTCCTTCTTTACTCTCAAAGACTGGCTATTTCTTTCTTTCTTTCTTTTTGGTGAGGCAATTGGGGTTAAGTGACTTGCCCAGGGTCACACAGCTAGTAAGTGTTAAGTGTCTGAGGCTGGATTTGAACTCAGGTCCTCCTGAATCCAGGGCCGGTGCTCTATCCACTGCGCCACCTAGCTGCTGCCAAAGACAGGCTATTTCAACAAAAGGGCTTCCCAGGAATCATGAGGAACCCTCCTCTCCATCTTCTTGAGTCTTCTGTCATTTAAAAAATCCATCCTCCATCACCTCTCCTTTCCCCTCTGGATCCTAACCTTATTCACCCTGCTGCCATATACATCCCTCACTTCTACCTTTGTCCAAAGCCTTTGTTTGGGGCTCTTCTTGCCTCCCTCTCCTTCCCAGATCTGTTTGCTCATTTGCTGGCTCAGGAGGTGAGAGCTTCTGCTGAGAAATCATTACCCACCAATTTGACTGAGTCTTGAAAATATCCCGGCCTTATTACTTGCCAGGCCACACTGGACCTCTGGATCCAAATGGTATTATGTGTTTCATTTTCTCCTGTTTGCAGTGAACTCTTGGTAAAGCTAGAGGGATGGTTTAGCTGGCTCAGTATTTGCTCTGAAATACTAAGACTCCCTGGAACCACAGGTTTGCATCTCAGCAGGGTCAACAGAGCCCTTCAGCTGCTTGGGGGAGATCAGTTGAGCTTCCCATAGTTTGCTGTCAGGGGGGAGGGCAAGGGGCTTATGCCTAAGACCTCAAGCCCAAATCATTGGCTTTATTGTTAGACAGGGGAGATTTCTAAGGATGTTTGGGCTCTTGGTCCACAATTTCCCCTCTCCCACTGTTTTCTGTCTGGATGCCCTGCTAAGTGATAGTTTCCCTTAGGAGACCCTGGAATTTACTGTAATGCAAATACCATGTTTTAAGTAAGGCTTTGGTTGTTGTTTCTGTTGTGATTGAAATTTAAGGCAGCAAATATTTCTCCTATGTCTGCTATGGGCTAGCTGCCTGCTCCTGTTTAGCAGAGCCAGGTACTCCATCACTACTGTAATCCAGTTCAGCAGTAAATGTTTCCCAGAGAGCCACAGTATATCACATGTCCACTGGCATTATCATGATACCATGGAGCTGACCCTCAGAGGATAAGCTCAGCAAAGACCCAGCAAGTTGGTAGCTTTTCAGGTATGAATGTCAGCCATGAGCTCCGTCTCTGCTGTCTGAGGACCAGCAGAGTTAACTTCAGAGAGCCTCCTCACCAAAGGGCTGGCCACCGGGAGTTAACATTTTGGCCACACCAACCCCTGAGGATCATGTCCTAAGGAACAGTGGTGATGTAGGAGGCAAAAAAAGGGGGGGTTAATAGAAAAACCTAAGACCCAAGCGCTAATTCAGATATTAGCTCTAAAAGGGATTCAGACCCCAGTTAATGAATAACTTAGACATCAGAATGCTAAGTTCTGTACCCACAGTGATCAGTACCCATAACAGGAACAGAGGGAGCTAGGCCATGAAGACCTTAAATAAAAGGACAGGGTATAGAAATTCTAATGAGAAATGTGAAACTAGCCATGGGAAACAGAAAGAGACATGCTCAGAAAAGACCAAATTTGTCCCCAGATTCACCGTATGACGCGTAAACCCCCAAAACACACCTCCACTGAAAAAGGTCCCTGCCTCAGGTGTTGGCTTAGGACCCCAGGAGCTCCAAATTAGAATAAGCCCTCCCCTGTACCTCCCCAAGGTGGAGATTATTATAATGAGACTGATAAATCAATTTCAGATACCTTTCCATTATTCTGGTTCTCTCCCTGTGTTCACTCACAGTATTGCAATAAAACTTGGGAAAATGAGTCACTGAGTCTTAGAATTCTTTTGGGACAACTCACAATCAATTTGACCCCAAATTCTGTCCACATCAGTGGAGGCATACACCTCTTGAAGTATAGAGGCCTCTGCAATGCTTTACATTTTGCCCTGGTGTTTCAAAGGTCTCCAGTTTAGTTCTTGTTTTCTGAACCCAAAGCCTGCAACCCATAAATGCCAAAAGCCTGAAGCAAAGCCTCAAGGTGGAAATCACTCCTAGAAACTAAGCAGGAAGTGTTCCCTATGTATCCTGTTACCTTTACCTCTCTCAAAATGAAGGGCTGAGAGAGAATTTGAGGGAGTGATGTTTACCCTTTTAGCTACAGGGTCATCCTGGGAAAGGGTATGCATAATAAATAGGCCTGGTATAAAGAGACTTCATTGCAAGCAGTTTCCAGTAGTACCAAAATCTTCAGGCACTACACTACATTACTGGAGCTAAACCCAGGCGTGGCTTCATCTCCCGGCCTCTCCCTTGTATTTTGGCCACATAAAGCCCAAACATTTTTTCAGGGTGAAACTTTTAAAATTTCTGTTATTGGTTACAGTCACTTCGATTTAATTCGAAAAAAAAAAAATCTATCTATCATCTATCTATTTATCTATCTATCTATCTATCTATCTATCTATCTATCTATAATCTATCTATCTATCTATCTATCTATCTATCTATCTATCTATCTATCTATCTATCTTTAAGTGCCAAGGACATGCCAGTCATTGTACTAGATTCTAAGGCTACAAAGAAACAAACCAAAAAGACCTTGACCTCAAGAAGCTCACCTTCTACTGAGGGGATGCAATATGTACAGATAAGTAAATCCAAAGTCTGAGGGTAGGGTGGAACAAGTGGTCCATTAGTAGCTGCTTCCCTTAGTCTTAGGAGAGAGACTGACCTGGGATCTCCCAGCCAGGGAGTCAGAGGCAGGTCTCAAACTCAGGTCTTTGGGATGCCCAGGCTGGCTCTCTGATTACTGCAGCCACCTGTGTCCCCATGTACAAAGCTATGCTGAGTCATTTCAAGAATGAGGAAGTACTAACATCTTGAAGGGGGTGGAGGGAGAGAAAATAAGGAAAGGCCTCTTGTAAGAGGGAGGAGCTTCGAGGGAAGGGATTTCAAATAACAGAAATTAGGAGAGAATGCATTATATACATGGATGGACAGACAGGCTCTTCTGATTTTGAGAATCCAACCCAAATGGATTAGTCATGCCCCACCTGTGGTAGAGCATTCCGAGAACTCATATTGGTCTGATCAGCCACAGTTGGACACACTATAACTTGACTCTAACATAGTGATGTCATTTTGGTCCTCTTTGAGAACCAAGAACAACAACCAACCAACCATTAGGGGCAGTAGTGGCACAGGCCGTGGAGTCCAGAAGACCTGAGTTCAAATGTGGCCTCAGATACTTACTATCTGTGTGACCCTGGGCAAGTCACTTAAACCCAGTTGTCTCAAAAAAAAAAAAAAAAGAAAGAAAGGGCAAGTAATAGGAGATAGAATGGAGTATAGAGAACAAATAGCAAGACAGTTTGAGGGGAATGAAGAGTGTGTGAAGGGGAGAGTATGCAGAAAAACTGCAAGGGTAGGTGGAAGCGAGGCTGTGATCTGATCACGTCACCGTCAGCTCCAGTGGCTCCCTTTTGGCTCCAGGAACAAATACAAAATGTTCAAAAAAAACCCCAAAAACAAACAAAAAAATTTAATTAAAAAAATTTTAATTTTAATTTTAATTAAAAAAAATGTTCTTTCTGGCATTCAAAACCCTTCATAACCCAGCCCCCTCCAACTTTTCCAATCTTCTTACACCCCACTCTTCCATCTGATGACATGGCTTCCTGGCTGTTCCATTGGTAAAACGCATCCTCTCTCCACTGGGTATTCTCTCTAGCTGTCCCCCTGCCTGGAATGTTCTCCCTCTTCTGCTCTGAGTCCTGAAGCCCTGGCATCCTTTTAGTCCCAACTAAAATTCCACCTTTTCTAGGAAGCCTTCTGTTGAATTCTCTGTTATTTCAGTACAGCACGCAGGTCCCACCATGTCCTCGAAGCTTTCCTTGATCATCCGCAAGTGAGAGTTCATAGGAGCAACTTAGTAGCTCTCTAGTCCAACAGCTCATTTTATAAGGGGGCGGGGCGGGGGGGGGGGGGGACTGAGGCCCAGAGAAGTTAAATGACTTGACTGCATTCTTACAACAGCTGATATTTGAACCTGGTCCTTTGACTCCAAATCAATCTTCCCTTTATCAGGAGCTCTCCGTCAATCTCCCGTGTATCATCATTACATGCGTGCTTACCCTTCCTGCCATTAGATCACAAACTCGTTGAAACCAAGGGCCTCTATCTATTTTTTGGATCCCTACTTAGCACAGAGTGTTGTTGGTATTTAATAAGTGTTTACTGAATGAATGATCTATAAAATCTGATTCTTCTGGAAAAAAAACACATGTTCTTTTTTTCATTATGAGATAAATAAATGACTCAGTTCTTCAAAGGTATAGAAAGAGACCTGGAGAAATGAATGTGACATATAAGGGACAATATCAATGATCCAAGATTCAGAAATGTAGCACCTTCAGTGGTAAACTCAGTAATCAAATATGGAAAGAGGAACAGCCCCATTTATATTTATAAATGTGAAAACCCAACCTGCCTTTATTAGTATTTAGTGACAGTATCTAAAATAATAATGCTTCCCCCTCGGGCTAGTGCAGTGAATAAGAATGTTAGAGCTAAGAGGCCTTAGTTACTGGTATTGAAAATTCAGCCCATTAGAACACACATTTGTAAATCACTAGCTTTTTGCAAGGCACTGTGCTAGATGCTGGAGATATAATAATTTGGGGGGGATGGGCAATGAGGGTTAAGTGACTTGCCCAAGGTCACACAGCTAGTAAGTGTCAAGTGTCTGAGGTCAGATTTGAACTCTGAATCCAGGGCTGCCCCTGGAGATATAATTTTGTAATGGCATGATCTCTCTCCTCAAGAAGCTTACATCCTGCTAGAGGTGACGAAATTAAGGGGTGCTCTAAAGATTTAATTAATGGGTTAAAATGATTGTCTCAAGGATTTTTTCATCCTCTACATTTGTAGGACCACCAGAGTTCTACTTTAGTGCCACCCCCTCCTGGGAGGTGACACTGGGTTGTGAAGGGCCCTGCCATTAAGGAATAAGGCCCTGGAAATCTGGAAAAATGTCAGAGCTAAACTGCATGATTGTGCACGCTTTCTATAGTTATGTACCGCAAAGTTCATCACCAGAAGGCTGGACATCATTTGATAAATAGTATGACCCCAGAAACCCCTTCAAAGTGTCTACCACAAGGGGTAGCTAGGTGGCACAGTGTACAGAGCACCAGCCCTGGAATTAGGAGGACCTGAGTTCAAATCTAGCCTCAGAATCGCATTAGTTGTGTGACCCTGGGTAAGTAACTCAATCCTGATTGCCTCCAAAATAACCAACAAAAACAAAAGTGTCTACTACAGGGAGGAGGGCTTGTGGTATGTTTTGGTAGAGGGCATATCCACACCAGGAAAATCACAGGGCTTCTGGAGTATCCAACTTAACAACTTCCAAAGAAAGGCAGCCACATTATGCTGCCAGGAGATTTTGTAGCTACACATTTTGTGCAACATTTGTGTGAAAAAGAAACAAACAGCAGGAAAACCAGCTAATATCTGGGATTTGGCAGGGGGAGGGAAATCAAATTATAGTGTCAGCACAAGTCAACTCAGTATCCTAAATCATCTATAATTATAAAGTGATGGATCATAATGATGAGACTGAGACAGCAAAATATATTCAATTCAATAGACATTGTTTTGAGTGCCTACTATGGCCAAGCAACTGAGGCCATGAAGGCAAAAATGAAAAAAGAGTTACTGGCAGGATATATTCTGTGGATTGAGGCAGAGGGCACTGTATATTTTAGAAAGACCTCCATCAAAAAGAATTGAAAGCCCCAAGCAAAAACAAAACAAAAAATTTCAACAATTGAAGGATTAACCTATTAGCCTGAGTTACTTTACCCAGAATGCTCCGTTCTCTTCAAAAGCCATGACTGTTCACTTGTGGGTACGATGTTGTATTCTGTGGTTGTTTGCACATACTTCAGTATGTTCAGTCTCAGCAAGGGCAGCTCCCCAGTTTGGTTTTTTATTTTTTAGTCTTTCCTAAGAGACCTAGCAAAGTCTTCAAGGCAGACTCATCATTGAGTGAATGTTGACTCATGATCTCTGAATGCCCTGACCCAGGTGGAAGAATTCCATTTTTGCTTCTCATAGTAGCATATCTCAGCCATTTTTAACCATTTCCCCTAAAAACAAACAAATAAAATAAACTCTGGGATGAAAGAAGAGTCCAGAGAATCAGACGGTAAGGATATCATTTCTCAAACCAGAAGAGGTCCAATATCACCCAGTGATAGTTTCTTCAGGGGAAGAAGAAATATGGCAAATGAAGGAACAAAATGTATCACACCCATTCCCTCACAAAGGGGATGTGCCAGTGTCTGAATGAATGCCTACCTACTTTATATGGGGTGAGCCAAAAGTCACGATGTTTTAGTAACTTTTTGAAAATTATTTTTGCTTGATTTTTTGCCATTTCTAAGACTTGATTTTTCACACGTAATGAAAATTCATTTCCTATATGTACTGTTTACAATGCTATGGTATTGTAAATTAAAAACAAAACATAAAGGAGTTATTAAATATTGAAACCCCTTTGAGGCTTTTGGTCCATCCTGTAGTTTCCAGATCTACAGGAGAAATCCCACCTTCTCCCTCCCCCAAACAACACAACTGTGCTTTCTACTTATTAGCAAGGTTCCAACAACCTTATCTCTAATGTCTTAAACTTCCAGGATTGTAGTTGACATTTCTGTTGACCAGCAACTGACCATCACTGCCAAAAAACAATTGACTGCTACTCCATAGCTGTTTTCTAATTACAATATTGAAAATTATTGCTTCCAGTTACCCATGCTCTCATTTCAGGCTGACTTTCCCTCAGCCCCAAGAACTCCCTTTAGAATAACATTGGGTAGGGTGCGGCTAGGTGGCACAATGGATAAAGCACCGGCCCTGGATTCAGGAGAACCTGAGTTCAAATCTGGCCTCAGACACTTGGCACTTACTAGCTGTGTGACCCTGGGCAAGTCACTTAACCCCTATTGCCCCATGCAAAAAAAAAAAAAAAGAATAACATTGGGCAAGGAGAGGGGGTACTCATTACTAGAATTTATCAGAGGAGCAGTGCCAAAAAAAAAAGAAAATGAAAAACAAGATTTTTCCCGTTTTCCCTTGGGGGAAAAAAAAGAAAAAAATCAAAAATTAAAAAGAAAAGAAAAAATGTATGTAACATGTCCTGTAAACTGGACTATGCTGAAAATGAGTGTCTACTTATAATTTGGAACAGATGCAGCTGGCTTCATGAATCAAGGTCATTGAGTTGTATTATTGTAGGATTTAGAGCTTGGAAATCATCTAGTTCAAATGACCTAAAAAGTCATCTTTAGGGTTGCAGGTGAGCAAACTGAAGGGTCTGAGGCCTATGAATATATAGTTATATCAATAGGAAAAGGAGCAGTGTTATTGCTGGCTTTGGGAAACTGGTGTAAAAACTCCCTCTGGTGATATGATATAGATCACAACTCTTGGCCGGGGTCTAGGACTCAGAAGGTATCTTCAAGCACATAGGGATTGACTTGCCAAAGTAGTACATACATTAAATAGCAAAATTAGAATTTAAACGTAGATCCTCTTATTGTAAATCCATTGTTCTTTCCATTCGTTCTCAAATGTTTCTTCTTATTTTTGCTTTCCTTTGGGGACAGTTCGAGGTATATATTTCAACCCATAAAAGTGTCATTTGACAATTGAATGAAGTAGTGAGCTGAGGGGAATCTTTGTTTTCATTCAGGGAAGGAAGTCCAGTCAACAAAATCTCCTTGGGGGCAGCTAGGTGGTACAGTGGATAATGCACCAGCCCTGGATTCAGGAGGACCTGAGTTCAGATCCAGCCTCAGACAGCTGTGTGACTCTGGGCAAGTCACTTAACCCTCATTGCCCCACCAAAAAACCAAAAAAACCCCACAAAAACAAAAACAAAACAAAGCTCCCTCTACCAGTGCAGATCTATAACTGCTTAGAACTCTGAGCACATGCTCCCCGAAGGCCAATTCCATCTCTGCTACAATGGTTCACAGTGTAATTTCATCTCTGCAGGGAAGTCCCAGTTAGAAAACTCACCCAACTGATGCAGATTTGCATTTATTCTGCAACTCTGAGAGTCAGAGAGTTGCCTGGGAGCAAAAAGACAACTTGCTTAAGGTCAACAATTCAGCACGTTAAACAATTAAGAGCCATAAGTCTTTTTGAGGCGACCTTCCAATGAACTATGCCAAGCTCATTCCTGTATCTTCTTTCCTCCTTATTCATTACCTATGTATTCCTGGTTTCTTATCAAAATGCTCCAAAACCATAGCACCATCTTGTCTGCTAATATTAGTAGATGGGTCCAAATGCCTATCCACGTTTCCTGGGAAATTGCTTATTTTGGTTCCCAGAGCAATCTGTACCCTTTCCCCCACCAAGCCTACACCACTTTAAAAATCACAAGAGCAGACTGCTTTTAAAAATGGAGCAGCAGTAGGATTAATACTGCTGGTGATTTGGCAGAGCTTTCGGTCCCACCAAACACACACATACACACACACACACACACACACACACACACACACACACACACTTCTGGGTCTCTCTCCAGGTCATCCTGAGAGTAAGTACGAGCATCTGTACCAACTAGAATTGCAAACCAGAGAATGGGGAGGGGAGAACCTACATTGAATCTGTTGGTATTTACAAGAGTGTAAACTGAGACCAAACAGGGAGAACTAAAGAGCATTTGTTAGTCTTCTCTTTCTTTCTCTTTCTCTCTTTCTGCCATCTGTAAATTTCAAAAAAGGTTAATGTTATGAAAGCCAAAGCTGTTTGACTCATGAGGAACACTGTTAAGGAGCAGAACAACATTTTCACTGAAATGCTCGACCTTTAAAGCATGATAATAAAAATTCCCAAAAAAGAATTAAAATTGTGAAGGAGAACATTACCTTTATTAGAGTTGAAAAGAATACCACAATTGGTTTATTGAACGAATGGTTCAATTGACAGAGAGAACATAAAAGCTAAAACAAAATCTACTTTTTAAAAATCTGAGTTCCTAGATATCCCCTTAACAGGCATGAATACACCGATGAAGCTATGGGCAGCAGGATAGCTTTATCATCCATAAAACTCAATTGACCAGAAACTGACCTATTACCTCTGGGAAGATTCCTTATCCTTTAAGGTTAAGGTCAAGTCCTAGCCCTTCCTTTTCCTCTTCCCTTGGTCATCTATGCCCATGATGGTCACTCCCTCCTCTGGACTTATTTCTGTAGCGTGTCATATTTATACCACCTGCCTTATATACTGAATGGTATTTTTACATGCCTGTGATTTGTATCCTTAACTAAATTAGTAAAGCTTCCCAAGGGCAAAGACCTCAAAGAACAGGTCCTAGTCATATTTTTATCACCCACGATGCCTTGCACAGTATCTTGCACATAATAAGTTCCATGTGTGAGAGTGTGTGTGTGTGTGTGTGTGTGCACATGTGTATGTGTTGAAGGGCAACTTGTGGGGAGCATTTCTCAGTGAGTTGGAGTGAGCTCAATATGAGGACTTCATGCCAAACTGGATTCATAGAATTTTCTTTTTTTTTTTTTTTTTTTGGATTCATAGAATTTGAATCAAGGTGATCTTTCTCACCTTTACTTTTGCCTTACTGGGGCCTTTCTCTGGTATCCTTAAATTTGGTCCCCTTAAATTCTTTTTTTTACCTAATTTTTTTAGTGAGGCAATTGGGGGTTAAGTGACTTGCCCGGGGTCACACGGCTAATAAGTGTTAAGTGTCTGAGGCCAGATTTGAACTCAGGTCCTCCTGAATCCAGGGCCGGTGCTCTATCCACTGCGCCACCTAACTGCCCCACCTTAAATTTTTAATGGTGCTCATGCTGAAGCTGCTACAAACACTTAAATTATCTCCAGATTGCCTTGTCTTATTTCTTAACCTGACTGACTTTAAACAAAACTGTGAAACAAGTAAACTCTGGGGGCAGCTAGGTGGCGAAGTGGATAAAGCACCAGCCCTGGATTCAGGAGGACCTGAGTTCAAATACGACCTCAGACACTTAACACTTACTAGCTGTGTGACCCTAGGCAAGTCACTTAACCCCAATTGCCCTGAAAAACAAAACAAAACAAAAGTAAACTCTGTCTCATGGAAAGAGTATTTGTAGCACAAAAAGCGCTGGATTTGGAATAAGAAGGTCTAGGTTCCAATCCAATCCTCCTTGTATAACCTTAGACAAGTCTCTTGAGCTCTCTGAAAGCTAGTTTTTCATTTGTAAATTGTGGATAATAATACTTTTATTATTGAACTCATATGATTGTTGTAAGGAAAACCCTTTGTAAACCTTACATATGAGATATTATTTAAAATAAAAATGTTAACATATTTTGGTTTTTTTAATCAATATATTTCCCAGTATATCCCTGAGGGCAGAGATTATTTCATTTTTGTCTATGTATCCACAGCATCTAAAACAGTGGGTTTTATATTATAAGTATCGAACTGATTTAGAGAACAAAAGCCAGAATGGATAAAAAGATGCTTAACCCACCTCTTATAGATTTTTCCACTCAAGTAAGGGGTATAAGATATACACAATATTCCAATACACGGTAGTATGTTATAAGTAGCATTAAATAGTCTAGGCAATCAAAGAAGAAAAAAGTCACTTTTTGCTTTGTAGTGATCAGTCTTCATAGGAGACATAGGTTTTTATTTAGGACTTGAAAGATGGACATAGGATTTCAATAGGAAGAGATGACAGGTGGGGCATTCAGACATCTAATTCAGTTAGAGCCTAGCTTCTTAAGCTGTGGGTTGCAATACCATATGAAGTCGTGTAACTGAATGTGGGGGTTGTGAAAAATTTGGCAACAGTAAAAGGTTATGTATACCTATTTTATATACCTATATACCCGGGGTGGCATAACAATTTCTCTGGCAAAAAGGGGTTGCGAGTAGAAAAGTTTAAGAAGCCCTGAGTTAGAGCATAGGGTATATGTCATGTGAGGGACCAATGGAAATATGACTGGAAATGTAGATTTGGAACAAGTTTCGAGGAACCTTTAAAACTGGGCTGAGGCTTTTGTACTTTTCCTTAAGGCCATGGTAAGCCATGAAAAAATTGTGTAAGGAACAGAGTGACAGAGTAGTGATGTTGTTGCTGTACAAAATAGATTGGGGGAAGATAGGACTAGAAGCAAGAAGAAAATCGAAGTAACCCAAACATAATGTAATAAAGCCTAAAATAAAGAGAGGTGAATTGGACTAGTTAAGAAGAGAAAGATTCAAGAACTGGGTCTGTTCTGGGTATTGGGTAGGGAGGAGACAGTGAATTTTATTTTGGACCTTTTGCAGATGAAGTACCAGTAAAAGTACAGGTAATATTGCCAAGAATACAGTTGGAAATGTAAAACTGGAGCTCGGGAAAAATCTAGATAATAGATTTGAAAGTAATCAACATAGGAAGAGAGTACAGAAAGAAAAGAGAGGAGGTTCATGGTCAGAACTTTGAAGTAGGGTGAATATCTCTTTACTTCCCCTCGAGAACCCAGGGGACCTTACATGGTATTCCCAACCAGCAGTCCTAACTTCTCAAGTATTCATTTCTCTGGATCTGTGTTTCCTACCCTTGTTCTCCCATCATGCCTTCCTCTCTGTGATTTAGCAACCTATCCCCTGTTCTGGTGAACCTACTAAGCTAATACTATAGGCTTAATGTGAAAGGGTCAGTTCTAATATTTCTTTTCTACAGATGAGAAAGATGATTGGCCTAAGGCATGTAAGAGCTGAGCCTGGAGGAGTGTTTCTTAGGATCATAGGTTTTTGAGCTAAAAGGGACCATAGAGATAATTTGGTCCATCCCTCTCACTTTACAAATGAGCAAATTAAGGGTCAGGGATGTTAGAGACTGATATACCCAGTGTCATATAGGTAATATTATATTACATCTTTTCTTTTCTTTTCTATTCTTTTTTTTTTTTTTTTGCAGAGCAATGGGGGTTAAGTGACTTGCCCAGCATCACCCAGCTAGTAAGTTCCAAGTGTCTGAGGCCAGATTTGAACTCAGGTCCTCCTGAATCCACGGCCGGTGCTTTATCCACTGTGCCACCTAGCTGCCCCATATTACATGTTTTCTGCTGCAAATCTAAAGCTTTTTAGTTTCATCTATCTATCTAACTATCTATTCATCTATCCATCCATCTATCTATCTATCTATCTATCTATCTATCTATCTATCTATCTATCTATCTATCTACCTACCTACCTACCTACCTACCTACCTACCTACCTACCTACCTACCTACCTATCTATCTTCATTGTGCCAGCCTTTCCATGTTGCCCAACCAAGTTTCTCTGAGTTCCACTGTAGTCTATTAATTTTGCTTTAACCCTCCTAAAAGTTACAATGCACCTTCTTGTATGTGAGACACTCAAATCTCTGATATTTAAAAACACAGGAACATAAATCCTAATAATGCTTATTGATCTCATTATGGTAGGTTACATTCCTTTAAGCATTTCAGTGCTACAACAGTGAAGTATTTCTACTGGTGAATTACAAATGAAATAAAAACATACTTTGGGATATCCATCAAATCTTCTGTATCTAAAGGCTTTGGGATATAAAGAAATAATGGCCAAAGCAATCTTAGCAAGAAAATCAAAATAAAATCAAAACTGTCATTCTTAATAAACATTTCTACTCAAGTTTATCTGTCTCCAGAGTAACAATGGTAGTTACTCAAGACAATGGTTGTAATTTTTATGGAGTAGATGGCATATCTTCCTGGTTTTAATCAACTATGTTTCTTAAGAGTATTCATTTAAATTCAACAAATGTGTAGTAAGTACCTGCTTTGTGTCAGGCACTATACTAAGTACTATCAGATACAAAGGCAAAAAAGAAATATGCCTTTGCCCTCAGGGAGTTTACTTTCTAGTTGGATTGGAGCTGCTAGTGTTGTAATATAAGGCTGGACCTGGAGTTAGGAAGAGCTGAGTTCTACTCCTATCTCAGATACTTACTTAGCTATGTGACCCTGGGTGAGTTATTTAACCTCTCTGTGTTTGTTTCCTCATCTTTAAAATGGAGAAAATAATGATGCTTATCCCCCAGGGTTGTTATAAGGACAAAATTAGAAAATATGTGTGTAGCACTTAGCAAACCTTAAAGTGGTATATAAATCCTAGCATTGATGGTGATTATGATAATGAAGGGAACATTTATTCACATAAATAAATAAAAAATAAATAGAAAGTTGTTCTGAGGTTAGGAGTGGAGTGGCAGTAGAAGTCAGGACAAGTCTCATTTAAGAGATGGTATTTGAAATGAGGGCACCTAGGTAGTGCGGTGGATAAAGCATCAGGTTTAGAGTCAAGGAAGACTCATCTTCTTGAGTTCAAATCTGGCATCAGACACTAGTTGTGTGACCCTGGGCAAGTCACTTCACTCTGTTTGCCTTGATTTCCTCATCTGTCAAATGAGCTAGAGAAGGAAATGGCAAAGCACTCCAGTATCTTTGCCAAGGAAACCCTGAATGGAGTCACAGAAGAGTCAGACGTGACTGAAAAACCATGGAGCAAATTGAAATGAGCCTTGAAATAAAGTAGGGATTCCAGGAAGTGGAGATGAGGAAGGAAAACACGTTGTGCCCCACTGCTCCCATTTAATAATCTCCAGTGCCTTCCGGTCACCGTCAGGATTAAATATAAAAATCCTCTCTTTGGCATTCAAAATACTTCACAACTTTCCCTTGGCTTACCTTTCTAGTCTTCTTATACTCTGCTCCCCTCCCCCATATCTTTATTTTCATGGCACTGATTTCTTTGTTGTTCTTCACACAAACCAGTCCATCTCCTAACTCCAGGCATTTTCACTGGTTATCTATCCCTCATGCATGGAATTCTATCCCTCCCCATCTCTTCTTCCTGGTTTCCTTCATATCTAGGCCCAAGGGATATGGTCTTAAAGAAAAAAAGATTAAGTGCTGCAGCGTGGCTAACCTGAGTAAACAGAGATTTAAGGTTACAGGCATGATGCGTTACTGAAATCAGGTAAAGCAATATGAAGTAGACAACACCTGAGGGAAACCCAAAGTAGGGGAAGGATAGCAATATGTAAAAATCACAGAAACATAGATTTAGAGCTCGAATGAATATTAGAGACCATTAAATCCAATCTTCTCATTTCACAAATAAGGAAACTGAGACACAGGAAACTAAGTGATTTGTCTGAGGTGACTCAGTAAGAATTCAGTTTTCCTGATTCCAAACTCAACACAGAATGCTACCTCTCCAACATTAATGGATGGAGAGGAGTCCAGTCCAGGCATGGTGGATGGATGAACCAAAGGCGGCACAGAGAAAGGGCAGAGTGAAATGAAGGAGTAACTAATCATTTTGTTCGTCTAAAATAGGAGAGTCAAACTCAGATAGAAACAGGGGCTATGAATCCAAGCATAATGATTTCTGTGGGCTTCATATTAACCTAGTTTTAAAATGTAACATCATCTGTTTTATCATATTTTTATTTATTTTGTTTACTATTTCCCAATTCCACTCTAATCTTATTTGGGCCATGGCTCAGAGGTGTTGCAGGTCATAGGCAGCCCTTGGGCAGTGTGTTTGACACCTCTAGTTTAGAACATAGGAGACTCAGGGGCAGCTAGGTGGTGCAGTGGATAGAGCACCAGCCCTGGAATCAGGAGGGCCTGAGTTCAAATCCGGCCTCAGACACTTAACATTCACTAGCTATGTGACCCTGGGCAAGTCACTTAACCCCAATCGCCTCACCAGAAAAAAAAAATTAAATTAAATTAGAACATAGGAGACTCAAAGGGGAGCACCATAAAAGAAGTCTGGAAAGCTCAAATGCCAAACTGGGGTGTTTGCATTTTATTCAGCAGTCAATAGAAAGAGCATTGCTCACTTGGAAAGGCATGATTTGGGTGTTTGGAGAGGGATCCAAAAGTAATGAGTAGTGCTTATTTCCATAGTAAAATATCACAGGGCCCTCCTCTTGATCAGATGAGAAAAGATTTGTAAAGCATTTAGTATAAAAGGTGTTTAATAAATGCTTGCTTTCCCTCCTTTCTTAAAATGGTCTGAGTTTTCTGTAAATATATCATGCTTCTTTTTCTAAGAGTTCAGGAATATTTCATTCAGTCTGCCACATGATTCCTATGTCTGCCATCATGTCACCTATGCACCACCTTATGCTAAGACTAGAGCCAGCAATGGATAAATCTGTGAAGTCACTCAATGGATTGGAGTTAACTCCAAAGTAGGTCTCTGGTAGTATGCCACAGGAATCCATGAAATGGATGGATAATTGCAATGAAGACATGTTTGTCAAATTCATAGTATTACACAAAGCTTGGAAGAATAACAAAGACATTCAGTGACACAATCAGAATGAAAGAAGATAGACTGGAACAACAGGTGAAACTAGGGAAGGAAAATTTAAGAACATTAACTGTACAGACTAGCATTTTTTTTTTTTTTTGGTAAGGCAATTGGGGTTAAGCGACTTGCCCAGGGTCACACAACTAGTAAGTGTTAAGTGTCTGAGGCTGGATTTGAACTCAGGTACTCCTGACTCCAGGACTGGTACTCTATCCACTGCGCCACCTAGCTGCCCCCAGACTAGCATTTGCTAATATTTTAAGTCTTCCTTCGATATTACCATGATGGCGATTCCGTGTCCTGACAGAAATGAAAGATTCTCTACAGTATGATTTATGCTCCAAACAAATGTCTTTGGCCAGAAACTTCTCCATCTTATTCCCAGGCTGCTGCTGAGCCCATGGTTTTAAGTTCTAAAAATTAACATACGTTCACAATAGAAAAGGTTAGGCTTGAAAACAAAAAACGGTGGTTTTGGTTGACCATAATTTTGGTAGCAATCAATAGCATGCATACTATAATAAGAACTGAGAATCTGAAGCCTTATGTTCTAGATTTTGTTCATCTCCCAGCTGGCTTTGTGACTTTGAATGAGCCACCTCAATTCTCTGGGCATTGCTTTTCTCATCTGTAAAATGAAGACATTAGACATAATCACTAGTATCCCTTGTAACTTTAAGAAATGTAAAATGTTATTATTCTAAAAGAACTAATGTAAACTTTGACTATAATAATAGAAGGATGGTGCCTGGGATACAGGAATTAATAGTCTCTGTATTCCGTCCATTCTGGAATCCTCTGCCTAGACACAGACACAATACTTTCAGAGACACTGACAGACCCAGAAATTATGCATAGCATGGTAACAAGGATAAATTGGGCTCTGAAAAGCAATTCACATGAGGAAAAGTTGAAAGACACCGAATAGTTTAGCTTTGAGAAGGATCTGTACATATCATTCCCTTACTCCAAATGCTTCATTGGCTCCTCACTTCCTACTAAGGGAAGTTCAAACTTTCGCCTGGCATTCAAAATCCTCCACAAGACACCACTCTAACTTCCCAGCCTTCTCTCATACCACTTCCTCTCAGGTGCTCTACTACCTCTCCATACGTGACCTAGGCATTCCCATATCTGGACTTTTCCCCATACTGATCCTTATGCTTCTCCTCCCCTCTCCACCCTCCCTCTTCCACTCTTGGATTGCTATGTGTCCTTTAAAGCAGGAATTGGTAAACTATGAAACTTCAGAACAAATCCAGCCTACTGGGTATTTTAAAATGTAAAAACCATTCTTAGCTTCCAGGCTGGTTAGAAATAAGACCCGTGAATGGCAGGGTTTTGGGGGGGTTTTTGTTTTTTTGGTTTTTTGGTGAGGCAATTGGGGTTAAGTGACTTGCCCAGGGTCACACAGCTAGTAAGTGTTAAGTGTCTGAGGCTGGATTTGAACTTAGGTCCTCCTGACTCCAGGGCCGGTGCTCTATCCACTGCACCACCTAGATGCCCCCCCCCCGTTTTTTTTTAACTCAAGAGCTACTTCTTTCAGGAAACTTTGTTTTCCTTCTTATGGATTCATGATAAATTAGCTTGTAGTATAGTTGCCTATAGGCCCTGTTCTCCTATTAGACTATAAGGCACCTGAAAAAAGTTTATCTTATTTAATCTTTGAATTGCCCCCTATTTCCCAGCTCAGGGATCTTTGCATAGAGTAGGTGCTAAATTAGTGGTGGATCAAGATTAATTGAGAAACTGATTTGGTCTAATTCATTAGAGATTTCAGCAAACCAATAGATATAACATTTGAACAGTATTTGGTAAATAAAGGAGAGTCATGGTTTTTCTTTGCAAAGATTTTTCTAAGTGTATTACAGCACTATTAGTAATAGTACTTTGGATAATATCAGTAGAATGGAAGACTCTTGAGGAAGATATAGTTTGGGCTTTTGTATCCTCAACATCTAGCACAGATCCTTGCACAAGGTATCACTTAATAAGTGGTGGTTGTTCTTTTCAAAGAATTTTCAGAAAATGATTTGTTAGTCTTTACAAGACTCTGAGGTTGGAAGGTGTTATTCCCATTTTACAAATGAGGAAACAGAGGTGCAAAGAGTTTAAATGTCTTGCCTAGGGTTATCCAATGAGTGGAAGACCATGACTGGAGCCCAGGTTTTTTGTTTTTGTTTTTGTTTTTGACTTTGCCCCTTACAAATGATCTTCAAATCACTAGATCACACATCTCCAAAATGGAGTCAATACTTTCCACCAATATTTCTTTCTTGCATTTTGGGTTGTGTGAAGGGCTTTGAGATTCTCAAGGTTAAAAAAAAAAGACTCTATGGAAATACATGGAAACCTACAAAATAAACTGAAATCTATTTTCTGGAAAGCAGAGAAAATGAACTCACCCTCTGTTCCTGACTGTGCCAAGTAGGTGATGATGGGTATCAATATTGGATGCCTTTTCACTTTCTGCTAGGGATTGGATAATTTAGGGCTAAGTAGCAGGAGCACTTGGCTTCAGTGATTCCAATAATTGGAGTTTATTAGAATTCTGTTTAAAAATACATTTAATCATGATATTACTGATCCCCCAAGTGGAGTTCAGAGAGCTCTTATGCTTTGATTTCTGTGGAAGTCTTTTTCAGCAAGGAAGGTGAAGCTAGGACTCAATAAAATACAACTGCACACCTATTTTTCTGCCCCCTTTCTTTTTCTCTAATCTTTTTATTCATCTGTTTTTTTAATTGGACCAGGATGGGGGAGGGGATGAGAGAGAGAGAATAGTGCAGAGATGGATTGGACAAGGATGGACAAGTTTGGTCCTGTTCACTGTATCTCATTTATTTTCCATTTAAATAGATGACAGATTCTTAACCTTTTTTTTGTTGTTGTTATAAACCCCTTTGGCAGTCTGGTAGAGTCTATGGATGCCTTCTCAGAATAATGTTTTCAAGTGCATAAAATAAAATACATGATAGTAAAAAGGGAAAATTGTATTGGAATGCATTTATCTCATTTTTTTAAGTGCAAGGGTTCTAGGTTTAGAATCCCTGTCATAGGTAGGTGGGTAGTAGACGGACAGACAGAGCAAACATTTAGTAAATTTTTATTATGTGCCAAGGCACTGTGCTAACCTTTGGTGATATAAATACAAATGCATGAAACAATCTACCCTCAGGAAGTTTATATTCTAATAGGGGGAAATTACACAGTAAGTAGAGCTACAAAGAGAGGCATCTAGGCACATTGGAGAGAGTAATCTTTTTTAAGTCCTGAAGATTTGAATTCATGACTTACCTCCTCAGACATGAACAAATCAGTTAAATTCTCAGTGCTCCAGACAATGATCTATGCCTTTCAGTTGTAGACAAGTTACCAGTCTTCACATTTGGCTGGAGTTTCTACTCTTGGAGTTTCCCCCACAGGTGATATTAGAGTTCCAGATCATTTGTATTTCAAATCTCAAATTGTATTTCTCTCTCTCTTGGCCCTACTTCCTATGCCTATTGGTTTTTTTATTTGTTTTCTTTCTTTCTTTTTTTCTTTTTATTTCAGAACAGCCAATTGCCCTCCATGAGGCAGAAGCCCCACATACCTTTCCTTCAGAATAAAGGAAGGAAGGCTGCATTTTTATTATAGGTTATAAATGGAAACTGCTCAAATAGTTCAAGAAATGCCATTTCAATAACAGCAGACTTTCCAGTGAGAATACCATTAGAGAAATTACTGTTTGGAAGTGTATTGGCCTACCCACTACACAGTGAGATGAAACTATTCACTCTGGACCCCCAACTGAAATCTTTAAACTCATCCTTAAGTGACTGCCCAGTTGGGCTGTCATGCAACTTGTCCTTTGTTCTCTTACATTCAGGACATTGTCTCCAAAACATTATAATAGCCTAAGAGCTAATTCTCCTGTCCCACAGCTTCACCCCAAAATATGACAATATGCCCAAAAAAAGATGAGAGCGCGCGTGTGTGTGTGTGTGTGTGTGTGTGTGTGTGTGTGTGTGTGTGAGAGAGAGAGAGAGAGAGGGGGGGGGTAGGGGGAGGAGGGGAGGGGAAGGAATAGAAATGCATTCATGCTTTGGTCACTGGCTGCAACTATCCATTTTTAAAGGTCCTCAGAATTAGACCCCTTGACATCCCTTATGATATAGTTCTTGGTTTTAGTCAACATTTGTTCCAAAATTGCCCTGCAATGCAATTTTCTGCTTTCCTGTTACCTGAATTTGAAGGAGGGATGCAGGATATTTGAGAGACCAGAGGGCACGATGCCAGGATATATCAAGTTAGACTTCTTCTCTATGACCTGTTCCCCTCCTAGGATTGAAGCTCCTCAAGAATAGCATGATGAGAAGCAGATGTACTAAGGAATGTATGGAAAAAGAGGAGTAAGAAAGAGAGCTGTAATCTCGACCCTTTGACTTCTTCCTCCTTTCTTCTGACTTTATTATCCTCTGATGTCTACCTAGACTAGCCTTATGCTTATTTTCTGTCTTTCATAAATATCTTGATATTTTGTTTTGTTTTCTTATTTTATTTTTCCTTGTTTATTTTGTGGGTTTAGATTTATTTTCTCCTTTTTTCTTTATCTTTTCTTTACTCATAACTTGAGCATAGTGGTCCCCCTGTTCACCTGACCACAGTTGACCCCAGGTCAATTTCTTGCTATGCTTCACTCTATGGCCAATATTTTCTCCTTCCAATATTTTTATTCCCACTTTCTGAGCATATCTCAGTGCTTTCTGGCCATTATATACAGCCATATATTCACCTATCTATCCATCTATCCCATCAGCCATTATGTATTTACTATGTAAATATGTGGGGAAAAAAGCACTCGAATAGTGGATTACCCTTGGAATCAGCAAAATCCAGGTTCAAATCTTATCTTTTATACACATGACCTGTGTAACCATGAACAAAGCACTTAATCTCTCATTGAACTGGGCTAAGACTGTAAGTTCCAAAAAAAGTTGCTAATTTAGATTGGTAGAAGGAATTCTTATACCAGGATTTCCCAACACTGATGAGGAAAGGGAAAGAAAGCAAGAGAAGGCAAAGGAGGGGAAAAAAGAATGCACAAGCTATTGACAAGAGAGTGGCAGATAAAGGCAAATCGAAGTGCTATTCCTACCCTCTCCCCCTCCTCAAAGAGGATGCTTCCATTGGCATCTGTACTAAAGAGAAATTGATAGTGAATATTGAAGGAGGGGAGGTGTGTTTCTTAATAGCCAAACCAAGATGAATTAACTCTCATCTGTTATGAATCCCTAGAACTCTAATAGTTCCCAGTCTCTTAGAAAATGAAAAGTATACTGATTCTTATGGCTGCTGGAATTGAGTATTTAGGAAAAACTACAATCTCTAAAATTGAAGTCATGCTTAGGAACACCTCATGACCCTGGGGATTACAGGCAGAGGCTGACCAGGGACCCTATCCCAGAGTGGCATTTTTTTTCTTGACCTCTTTGTGTCAATGCAACAGAAAAGAAGGCTACATTTGAGCCAACAAAGGTGAAAAGATATGTGTGTAGCCACTGGCAGATAATAAATCTTGTTAGAAAGAGGAAATTGTTTCGATTTTGAAATTTTAATTTGGTAAACTATTGCTCTAAAGGTTGATTCATTCATTCATAGTGATCAGAAAGTACAATCAACTGATGTATCTGGTACTGAATTATGTTTGTGTAGCATGACTTTACTATCTACCATTGAAATGACATTGGCATTAAAAGAGAAGGAAGTATTTTAATGATAATGACCTCCTAATGAAGCATTTTCTCTAGGAGGGGGTAACTGTATGCTTCTTGGAGTTATTTCCAAGCCATTAAACACACAATTTGAGGAAATCATTTTCATCTTCCTGAAATAGTTTACGTACCAATCCTCTGCTCAAAAGTTGTTGGTTGCTCCCCATTGCCTATAAAAATAAAATTTAGACTCTTTAACTTAGTGTCCAAAGTCCATCCCAATCTACTCCCTCTCAAACTAGGATTGTCTTCCAGATGTCCTCAGTAGAAAGCCTTCACTTGAGACAGTTAAGTTCATGAGGCCTTTAACCTTGCACATCCCTACCTCTGAGGCTTATATCTCACTGTTTCCTACTCAAAATGTCTTTGGCCCTCCTCCCTGAGTCTTTAATGGTCTATGAAGTTCAATTGTGTTTCAATTTCCTCAGTGAAGCCTCCTCTGGTGAGAAATGCTCATGATAAACTATACTTCCATAGCACATGGTAGCAGGTTGCAGTAAAGGGTAGCACCTATCATATGTGTTCCTCATCTAAGTTTCTACCTTAATTACTTTTTTAATGTGTACATTGTCTCCAATGAGGTTTATAGGTATAGGCACCATATCTTGTTTTTTGTTTTTGTTTTGGAGGGGTGAGGTAATTGGGGTTAAGTGACTTGCCCAGGGTCATACAGCTAGTACATGTCAAGTGTCTGAGGCCAGATTTGAACTCAGGTCTTCCTGAATCCAGGGCCAGTTCTCTATCCACTGTGCCACTTAGCTGTCCCGAGCACCACAACTTATACTTTGTATCCCTTGGAATGCCCTGTATAGTGATGAGTACATAGTAGGTACCTAACATATTTTAAAATTTATTTAACAAGACATATAAGCAACTGTCATGTGCTTGGCACAGGTAGCGGGAAGAGAAAGTAAAAAATAAAATTATCTCTGCCATCAATTAGCTTGCAGTTTTGTTTAGGAGAAATAATATTCATGCAGATGAAGAAATGCACACTATATTCAAGCAAATGCAAAGTAATTTCAAGGGTTCTACTATTTGGGATTAGGATAAACTTCTTGTAAGAGGTAGCACTTGAGCTGAGTCTTAATCTATCAACAAAGATTTATAGAGCTCCTGTTATGTGCCAGGAATTGGTCTAGGTACTATGGACAAAAAAAAGACAACAATGAAACAGTTCCTGCCCTTAAGGAATTGTCATTCTATTGGGAAAGTCAGCATGTTTACATGTTTACGGGTAAAACATATACATACACATTATATGTATATAAAGTTATACAAACACAAAATAAATACAAATTATTATTTCTTTTTGTGGAGCAATGGGGGTTAAGTGACTTGCCCAAGGTCACACAGCTAGTAAGTGTCAAGTGTCTGTGGTCGGATTTGAACTCAGGTGCTCCTGAATCCAGGGCCTGTGCTTTATCCACTGCACCACCTAGCTGCCCCCAATACAAATTAATTTTTAAAAGCATTCATGTTTAATTTTAATTCTGAAGAAGCACGCTTATCATCATTATCAATGAGCTTTAACCTTTTTGTGTGTGTTTGGAGGGAGATTGCACAGGCATACCTCATTTCATTGTGCTTGTCCCTATTGTGTTTCAGAGCTACTGGTGTGTTTTTTTTCTTTTTGTTTTTGTGTTTGTTTGGGTTTTTTTTCTTTTTCAAATTGAAGGTTTGTTCCAAACCTAAATGAAGCAAGTCTATCAGTGTCATTTTTCCAACAACATGTGCTCACATTGTGTCTCTATGTCACATTTTGGTCATTCTTATAATATTTCAAACTATTTCATTAATATTATATCTGTTATGGTGGTCTGTGATCAGTAATCTTTGATGTTCATTTTGTAATTGTTTTAGAGTGCCATAAACCACAGGCAAACTTACTCGATAAATGTTGTGTGTGTGTGTGTGTGTGTGTGTGTGTGTGTGTGTGTGTTCTGACTGCTCTACCCTGTCCTTGGGCCTTCCTATTCCCTGAGACACAACAGTATTGAAATGAGACCAATTAAGAACCCTACAATGACCTTGAAGTATTTAAATGAAAGGAAGAGTTACAATATTTCACTTTAAATAAAAAAAAATAGAAAGGATTAAGCAGAGTGAGGAATCCATACTAAACACTGAGATAGGCTGAAAGCTAGGCCACCACTCTGATCAGTCAGCAGCCATTAACACTGAGGCAGGACCCACCACCAGCAAAAAGATTCTTACTTTCAGTCGGCTCATCTGATGGTGAGCATTTTTAGCAATAATTTTAATTAAGGTATGTATGTTAGGTTATTTTAGATATAAAACTATTGCATACTTAATTGACTACAGTATAGTATAAACATATCTTTTATATACATTGGGAAACCAAAAAATTCATGTGACTCGCTTTATTGCAGTAGTCTGGAACCAACCCTGCAGTATCTCTGAGGTATACCTGTGCTTCTTCAGAGAGAATTAGGTTGTCCCAGGCCCTGTCATCTTTGAACTTCTAGTCAAAGTTATATAATAGACAATGATGGGCAGACACATTAAAGACATAGACTTGAATCAGTCTTTATTGAAAACATTAAAACAACGTATGAGGCATTGTCCCCATATTTGAACAAAGGGGAAAATTCACTCAGTTGGAAGAAGAGAAAAGCAGGAAATCATTAGGCATTGCCTTCTTGGGTTTGCATAAGGTGCTAATCATAAAGAAATCTTTTCCATGAACCAAGAAAGTGGATAATATTTCAGGGGAGGAGAGGTGGGTGGGGCAATGAAATCACTGTTCAAGGAAAGCTCCAACTCTCAAAGAGCTACATACAATCAATTTTAAACACTTTTTATGTATTCCCTGATAAGATAATTTCACCTAAAAGGCAGTGTAGTGAATATAGCCAGCGCTCAATAAATATTTGTTCATGGTATCATAGACCTAGACCTGGAAGAGACCTTAGTGACCTGGTTAACTCCTTTTATTTTTCATATGAGGTAATTCAGTCCCCAAACAGTGAAGTATCATGTTCAAGGTCATGCAGGTGGTAAGTGGAGGAGCTAGGATCCCTGCTAAGTGTTGGGACTCCAAGTTCTGGATCCTTTCCTTTCTCCCATCTGCACTGATAGATATTAAAACAAGGGAGCTTAGGTATCATCCAAATCCAAAATGTATCTCTTTTTTTGGTGCTACTTTTGCCCTTTTGTGATTTTCTTGCCTCTTCAGGGTTGCTCTTGACGAAGTGAAACCAGTTATGTAACAAGTGTGAGCTCTAGCAGATGGTTGGTCTGAATGACCAATATCCCCACCCTGTACAGAGACCTAAAGGAAGTCCTCAGACCCCCTTCCTATTGCTTATATTGAGAAGGGAAGGATGGCTTGTGGTCTTTGAGAGCTGCCTCCAAAGCTACCTGATCCAACACCCTTGCTTAACAGCTGAAGAAACTGAGGCCTGGGGATATTAGGTGGTCTGCACAAGGCCACATAAGTAGTGAGCCCCAGAAGTGGGATTTGAAACACAAAACTTGAACTCATTGTACCATGCTGCTTCTGTATCACCGAGGACATTTCCCACATCAATAAGATCCCTAAGCTACTGAAATATAAAGAAGTAGTCACCTGTATGCAGATATTGGTAGGAGGTTGATTCCACCAAATGATCTGTCCTGGGACCCTTCTTACATTCTTGGTTTCTAGCTGGTAAATTGTAGGAAGGTACCTTATAAATTCTCTTCATGTCATTGAGAAGTGAAGCAGGATCAATTATACCGACTTTGCCCTGTTACTAGAGTATCAGCATGTAAAGGAGCAGGAAAGCCAACAGAAGAATTAGACAAACCTATCCCCTGTGTCCTTCTACCCCAAAGGTATGGAATACAGGGCATGGGGAAGAGGCATTAATCCATTCAACTTAAGTGTGAAGCATCAGCCAGTCAACAAAACATGTAATAAGTGCCTACTGAATGTCAGATTCTATGCTAAACACTGAAGGCACAAAACTAAAAGTGAAACAGTTCCTGCTCTCAAAGAGCTTGTATTCTACTAGAAGGTTACAATACATGCAAAGATGAGTGCACATAACACATATACCCAAAACACACAGTGACTGGGAGGAGGGGTGGAAAGTGGCATAGTGTACTGACAACCAAGAGAATCAGAATGGCCTCTTCAGCATGACTTTGAACGCAACAAAGGATTCTAAGATGTAGAGGTGATGAAGGAAAGCATTCAAGTCATGGGGTGTGCAAAGGCAGAGAGGAGAGAGACAGAAGAGTGTATATGAGGGGTTGCAAATAAGCCATTTGGACTGGAACATAGAGTGCATATGGGGAAGTAATGTGTAATCAGTCTCTAAAGATAGGCTGAACTCAGTATGTGAAGGGCTTTAAATGCCAAAGGAGATTTTATTTTATCCTGATCACGTGGCCAGGTCTACACTTTAGGAATATAAATTTGTCAGCTGTGTAGAAGATCGTAACAGTCCGGGCAAGGGGTGGTGAGGGACCAGACTAGAGTGGTCTTTGGCTTCAGTAAAGAGAAGGGACAGATGCAACAGATGTGGAATACCTAGAATTGACCAAACTTGACAACTAATTGGATATGGAGGACACAAAAGGAAGTGTATGAGAGAATGAAAACTCAAGGATTCTTAGTTTGCAAAATTGGAAAACTAAAGGGATGGTAGTACATTTGTGGAAATAACAAAAAGGGGGTTAGTTAGATTTGGGGGAAAGATATTGAATTTGTTTTAAAAATATATTCCTTTAAAGATACCTATGAAACATCCATATCGAGCTGTCAAACAAGCAGTTAGAGATGTGGGCTTATAGCTCAGGAGAGTGATAAGGTCTGGATATAAGAATTTAGTATTCAAAGTTGAATATGTGCAAGTGGATGAAGATCCCAAGAAAGAGGATGTAGAGAAATAATAAGAGAGGGCCCAGAAGAGAGCCCTATTGTATACCCACAAATAAAGGTCCGTGTGCAGATAATGAATCTATAAAGGAGATTAAGAGGAAATAGGTCACTCAGGTATGTGAGAACCACAACAATAGAGTCATGAAAATCCGGAGAGGAGTGATTATCCAGAAGGAGGGGATGGTCAACAGAATCAAAAGTTTCAGTGAGATCAAGAATGAGAAATGAAAAAAGTCCACTGGATTTAGAAATGGAGATCTTGCTCCTAACTAGAATGTAGTACTTGCAGGCTTCTAAGTTGGGGTGAATTGACATGACTATGTGGACCACTGCGTTTTAGTAGGTGGGCATTGACTCAGAAGTAGGGGGTAGGAGGACCCCACAGTTCCTCAAAGTTCCATTTACTAAGATAGCTCTTGCTGACAGATGATGTATGTATATATGGATGGATGGATGGATGGATGGATGGATGGATGGATGGATGGATGGATGGATGGATGGATGGATGGAGAGAGAGACAAATGGATAGATAAATGACTTCATGCTCCAATACGTATCACTAGTCTGAAAATACCTCTCTTCCTCTTGGGTTTAAATGTGAAATTAGTCCTAGGGCTCATCCAGCCCAACTCTCCCATTGTATGTATAAGGATTTAACTTTTTCTTATTTCCCTAAAGTAGAGAACTAAAAGCATTGGATAGAAGTTTCAGAAAAGGAGATTTAGGCTCAATGTAAAAAAATGACTATAATCGGAACTCTCCAGAGTAGAATGGATTGCTGTGGGTGAGAAGGGAGGTGGTTAGTAGGCTCCCACGCCCTAGAGATCTTCAATGAAAAGTGGATGACCACTTTGGAGGAATGCCATAACTTGTATTTTAGGGTGGGCAAAGTTTAGACTAGATGGACAGCCTTTCAGATCCCTTGCTGTTCAGATTCTGTGTTTCAGTGAAACTGAAGCCTGTAGATCTAAAGGAACAGGCCCAGGACACTTAGAGAGCAAGAGAGGATTAAAATCCAGGTTGTCTAGATCCAAACTCCCTCTGCTTTCATTGTCAAAAAGGCAGATCCCAGAACTGCCTTTCTATAGATGACTTCTTATCTCTTTCTGAACACTTTCTCCTTAAAGTTGGGTTCTCTACATTCATTTATACCTAATTTTACCTCTTTAAAAATGTTGGCAAGAGGAAGACACATGCTATGATTCATCCTAAGAACCCTTCTCCACCCTCCCCCACCCCCACCATATTTCATTCTCCCCTAACACAACCAGCTCCAGACTTCATCCTGAGTACTGGAAAGGTTTCTACACTTCGGAAAAAGTGGTAGTAAAAACCAGGTGAACAAGGGATAAATATTCTCATTACTGTAAACATGCTGATAATCTTGATCATGATCTAGCTCTTTTTCCTCATTGCCTTTAGACAACAATAGTAAGAGCATTTTTATGGCACTTTCTGGTTTGCGAAATACAATCTTACTTTATATTCACAAACCTGAGAGATAGATGCTATTGTCCCTATCTTACAAATGATGAAACTGAGATGGGCAGAGGGTAAGTGACTTATTCAGGGTCACGCAGACCTGATGCCAAATTTGGGCTCAGTTCTGCCTGACTCTAGGTCCAGCATTCTGTCTACTTCACCAGCCGGCTAACTCTAAGACAAGCAAATAATTACTCATTGAATATCTGCTACGTGCCCCCATGCAGTGAATAGGACTTACCTTTAGAGCAAGTGAATAGGCAGTCATCTTGGAAAAGTATACTCATCCTAATGAATCCTAATGAATCTCCTCCATCAGCTATGGAAAATTCTGACCTTAGAAATCAAGTCACTGTTGTTGTTCAGTCATTCCAGTTGTGTCTGTGACCCCATTTGAGATTTTATTGGCACAGGTACTAGAGTAATTTGCTATTTCCTTTTCCACCTCATTTTACAGACGAGGAAACTAAAGCAAACAGGGTTAAGTGACTTGCCCTGGGATGCACAGATAATAAGAGTCTGAGTCCAAATTTGAACTCAAGAAGATGAGTTTTCCTGATTCCCAACCCAGTCTTCTATCTACTGTACCACATAGTTGCTCTGAATGAAGTCACTAACATTAAGTTTCTACTATGTACAAAGCATTGTTCAGTCCCTGAAGATTAAAAGGCAAAAACAAGAAAAAGAAAACAAAATAAAAGTCTTTGCCCTCAAGAGACATAACATATAAGTAGCCACACTGTTTAAATAATGATAGCTAGTATTTTATAATATAGTACTTGCCATCACATTTAATTCTGTGTTGTTACCCACCCTTTAAAAATTATCTTTATTTTATCTTTTTTTGGGGGGGGGAGGGGGTTAAGTGACTTGCCTAGGGTCACATAGCTAGTATGTATCAAGTGTCTTGAGGCCAGATTTGAACTCAGGTCCTCCTGAATCCAGGGCCTGTGCTCTGTCCACTGTGCTACCTCGCTGCCCCGTTACCCACCTTTTAAAGATAAAAAATTCTAAGGTCCAGAGTGGTGAAGTGACTTAGGATGATAGGATTTAGAACTGTAAACACGCTTAGAGATCATTTAGCCCAACCCTCACAAAGTCATATAATTAGGAATGTGGTTTAGGGACTCGATCCAGATCATCACACAATGCTCTTTCCACTACATCACAGCTGCCTGCCCCTTTTAAGCATCCTCTTTTAAAACAAAAATACGGCTGGGAGCATTAAAGCTTATCAAGCTATTATCATTCATTAACACTTCAGTGTGAATTAGGTTAGCTACTTTTTTCTGGAGTTGAAATCTACTCTTAGAGAATGAAAGTTTTAAGGGGGAGAGGGGAAAAGATGAGGGAAGTCTGAGGAAGTGCTTGGCCTGAGAAGGATGAATTGGATGACCACTTTGGAAGAATGCCATAAATGGTATTTCGGGATGGGCAAACTTTACACTAAATGGCCTTTTTCAAAGGGCCCCTTGGGTCCTTTGAAGACACTTACCTAGAACCAGAAGAGGAGAAATTGTGGGTAATGATGGCTTGTAGAAAGGGGATATAGAAGAGATGAAACAGTCCAAAAGTCAACTTTATTTTGCTCTATTCAATTCAGTAAGCACTTCAGTATCTTCTGTTACAAAGCGCTGTGCTGGGTCCTAGGAATGCAAGGATTTTTTTTTTTAAAGAGGGAAAGTGGTCTCTGAACTCATGGACCTTACTTTCTCCTTAGATTTATTTATTTAACTACAAAATACCTGTGGATTGTGCAGGCACACCTGTTAAGGGGGAAAAAACTCGTTTTAGCTAAAGTGAAGCATCTCATTCTTAAGAGTTTAGAGGCAAGTAGCCAGGATATGGTTAGCTTTGCTTTATCATGGGATGACAGTGCCTTCATAATACTATGTGAGTTTTGGACCCAAGTTCCTTCCCAACAAGGAGTGCAATAACATCTTTGAAAGGACTCCTCATATATCTCATAGACTTTGGAAAGAAGTCAGCTTCATAATCCAGACTTCTCACAGTCTAGACTTCTTAGTCTAACAGTAGCAAAGAAATTCATATTTGAACATAAAGGTAAAACCTCCTAAAACTCTGTGTGGAAAATGCTTTGATAGAATGATATTCTCACCACTCTCTATAGGTAGGTACTCTCTCCAAAGATACAAATTACAACCCATCCGTGTTCTCTTTCCATTAGTGTGATCATTTCTTATCAATATTCCACCATCAGTAAGCAATGATAGATAATTAAGATGATGCTGTCTATGCATAGGATCAGAGATCTGGAGCTGGAAGAGACTTTAAAGATCATTTAGTCCAACACCCTCACCATACAAATGCGGAAAAAAGGACTAGAGACATCAAGTTCCTTGTTCAGGGTTTTATAGGTAATAAGCATCAAAGACAAAATTTGAACCAAAAATCTTTGACTCCACAGTTAGTACTTTTCCCACTGTACCCTACTAGCTGCCCCCATAATGAGAAGTCTGGTTCACTCAATAGGCATTTTTAAGTTCTCCCTGTGTTTAGCCACTGTGCTAAGCACTGTGAAGACAAATACAAGCAAAAAGAATGATAGTCCCTGTCCTCAGTGAGCTTACCTTCTGATGGAGGAAAACAATTGATAAAAAGAAGCTAGAAAGCAAGAAGAGCCATGCCAAAGAGGGCAAGGTAGATAAAGAAGTTCAGCGAGGAAGAAAAGAGTGAACATGGCTGGCCTTGGCACTTTCCTTAGAATGGAGGACTGGAAAAAAAATTGGCCCAAAAGAGAAAGGTACTTGATAAACAATGATTTTCCAGGGTGAGAAGGCTATACATAAGAGGTATTCTGTGATTAATGGGCCGATATTTTTAAGAGAAACAAAGCTTCCAGTTCCTTCTCTCTATAGGAATCTCTAATGCAGTGCCAATTTCTAGTTCCACATGAACTAAAATATGATAAATTAGACAAATAATATTACACATGCTATAAAATCATGCCTACACTATACTGTGGGGTAAAAAGCTTTCTCGACTTGCCATTCGCTGCAACAAAGATTGGAGAAATCAGTGTGTACAATATAGGAAGGGCTATCAGTATAATACATTTTCATTTTTGTTGGATAACATTTACCCACAATGCACTAATGATTATTACACATTGTCATTGGAGAAATAATCTGACTGTGGTACTAAGAGGGTGTTCAATTTAAGGTTGGCAACATTTTTGCTCACATTTCTTAAATAAAGCACTTCTGAAGATCTACTTTTATTCAACTTGCTAATTATATCCCCTTATACACTTAGCATATTTCTGTATATGCATTTTTAATTTATAGAAATGTGGTCTCTTTTTATAACTTTGTAGAGAATGTGCTTTATAAGAATCCTTATATATTCTCATCTAAAATTTTTGAAGATCGATAGGAAAGGAGAAAATGTTATAAGGAATACCTATCATAATTGTGAAACTACAGTCTGAAATTCCAAGATATTCTGTAGTCTCATAAGCAGAGCTCTTAGTGTTGATAGATACCAAAGGATCATCTCCTAAGCTGAAATTGTGCTATCATACTTAGCTTCTTTAAAAAAAATTTTGAGGTCTACCAGGGACCTATGAATTCCACACTATAACACAACTTGGAATAGCAAGATTCCAATGCATTTGAAACATTCTTTCCTTTTTAAAATAATTGGTTCTGTTTTCAGAGCATGCTTGAAGTTACTTAATAAGAAATTTTATGACCTTGATTTTTTTTTTCTTTTTTTCTTATATCTTCCTGTTCTACTTGGGCGGGAGTGGGGCTTGGGGGGTGGGGTGGGAGAGACAGGTAATGAAGACAACTTTCTGGTTCCAAATCAGGGACTTTGGTTGAGAAGGACTGAAGGCAGGGAGGAGTCAGAGAATCAAACTGGGCAAGTTCCACCATTATTGCTTTGATTGCAGCTAGCTCATTAGCATTGGCCATGCTCTCTCAGATTAGCAGTAATTAAACTGTGAAATCAGACCAATTGCCTTAAGCCGAGACACCATACCAGGCTGTCAAGAGAAATCACAGGGGATAAATCACTAGCCCTGTGCATCACGTTTCCCCTTGGCATGGGCAAGGCATCCAAGAGGCGGAATAATGAGGACATTCAGCTTCCCCTATCTGCTGGACACTGGGCAGGCAAGCTTTGGGAGCGTTGTCATGACGATGACAGGAGCAAGGGTAAACTCTTCCCACCACTAGCTGTGGTTAATGAAGATGATAATGAAAAATTATGCCAACATTACTGCAATTTTTTTTTCTGGATGCCGACTGGCACTTGTAACCTTCCGCCTAATGACAAGACACAATGGTGACAGTAATTGTGCATTGATAAATGGGTTAAAGATGCTGAAAAAATGTCTGACTCAAAGATACACAAGTTGAGTTAGCTGAGTAATTTCTTCCAATAAGCAGTCCCTTTGTTGCTTGTACCCTCACTAGGTGGCATTGGACCGTGAGTGCCAAAAAACATCTCGAATCACTTTTCATTGTTGACTAAAGAAAGGCCTCAGTAATTAAGGCAAAGCCTGCTGCTGGCTTCTTCCTCTTCTAAGCTGAGCCAATGTGATGGAGATAAATAACAGGGATAAAAGAAAAAAAAGAAAAAAGTTTATTTGACTAATACTGAAAGATTCCCATTGTGTATTGGAGTTTGGAGGGTTTTGAGGAGCCAGGGTGTTCCCATTTTACCTGGATTTTAAAATGCCATGTCAAAACCCAACATGGAGCCTTGTTGCATGTTTCCATATAGACAGAAAAATTTGATAGGAGCCTAACAAGTTCATCAGATTCTCCATTAACATTTCACCTCCTTGGCCCCAGAGCCCAGTGTTTGTTTCCCTTGAAAACTGGCACATTGTGTCATTATGAAAAGAAAGCAACAAAGATGGGACCCTGCTTTTATGCAGTGAAAGGGGTGACCGGCTCAGAACTGAACCAGGTCTTGGCTCGGCTACAACTATGGACTAGAGTCTACACACTCCTACACTGTGGTAGGCACACTTCTTGCTTCCAAAGAATACCCTTATTAAGAGTACGTGTGATGGGGACAGGGGGAGGGGGTGATTCTTCAATAGATGCACTCAGATTAAACAAATAAATGTAAATGAGTCACTTAAAGAGGCAAATTACATTTTATTTACCGCAGAATGAACTAGATAGACAAGCTCTTTTGGCATTTCCTGTTTCCCAGATTTTTAAGTTCCATTAGCTTGGTGGAATCAGATGTAGAAATACAATGTATACCTGACCCAGTATTACTTTTTATTTTATTTTTTTTTAATTGAACTTAGCTTGGTTTTAAAGAGCAAAGCTCAATAGTGTGAGATGTTGTGTAACTGTGCTTGCTTCGGTGAATTTTGTCTTTCCAGCTTTTTGAAGGACAATATTAGTTGTGGCACAGTGGTAGGGCTTGTGATTCATGGAAGTAATTCTCTTTTTATTGCTCTCCATCAGCAGTAAGCAGGAATTGTGGCAGGACACATTTTCCATTACTGTGTCTTCAATTCCATAATGCTCCTTAACTGAGCTCTCTCTTGGTTCATGGGAATAAGCTCTACCTTGGTTTCAGATTCATTAACCAAAACGCTCATTCCTAGAACTTGCTACTTCAGCAAAGAATTTGCTGGTTGGTTTCTATTCGAGGGCAGGGATGTGGTCCATTTTGCAATTCCTGGCCCACTCCAGCTCGTTTTCTCAATGGGTTATGAGGATGCTTCAGGAAGGGAGAGATACACCATCTTGACGTAAATTTCCTACAGGTTAGGCTTTCTTGGCCCAAGGTAAAGAGAGGTCTCTAAATTCAGGTAACATCGGAAATGGTTCCAAATAAGTCAACCAACTGAACAACAACTTCTGAACTCCTCTTTTTCATTATTCACCTAATAAACATTTATCACAGCATCCTATTATTTGAGAGTTGGAAGGGACCATATTGAGCATCTACTGCAACTCCCTAATTTTATGGCTTCAGTGACCTTATCACCAAGAAATTTTGTGAAGGTTGTTTAACCCAAACTCTATCGTGGTAAATCATCTCGACTGGTGAAAGTTGGCCCATGTAGCTACTAACTCGACTTCATGATATTCCAGAACCTGATTCTCCCCTTAATGTCTAAGAAGCTGCCATCCAGGTCAGCCTTAGAAATAAAGTATAGTAGAAAAAGCCCTGACTTGGGATTCAAAAGGACCCGACTTGAGCCCCAATTCATCGCTAGCTACTAAATAATCTTGGGAAGTTGCTTCATCCGTCTTGGGCCTTAGTTTCTTCATATGTCTACTAAGAGGATAGAATTAGATGATCTCTAAGTTGTTTTGAACCTCTGGCATATTATAAGTTCCAACAGTAGAGAAGGTGCTTGTTTATCTGGTGTGTTTTCAGAGTTATTGTGAAGCCTTCTACCTCCCTCCCATCCTATGATTAAAACCAAAACGACACTGCTCCCAGCAGCTCACTGAAGCCTGAAATTCCACAATTAAAGGTTCATGCCTTTGATTTAACAAATTTCATTTAGCAGTGTTTGTTCTCTAGTAGGCTACAAATGCCTGTGGCATATTGGATGGGGCACTGGATTTGATAGCAGGACAACTTGAGATCAGTGCCTGATGCTGACATTAAAGTCCTTTCTTTATGGGCCTCAGTTTCCACATATATGAAATGAGGATACTAATACCTTTGGTACCTACCTGACAAATGTATGATAGAGCCCACAAGGCCTAAGTGACAGAACAAAAAATTAAATCCTGGTCTTCTGAGTCCAAATTAAGCACCCTTTTGGCTGTGATGGGGTCTTCTGGGACCTGGGGAAGACACCAGGGAAATAGCATGGAAGACACCTTCAAATCAGTGTTTTAGGATAAATTCAGTTGAGGGTAGGGGAAAGACTTAGACAAGAAACCTTGGATCTCAGGACATAAAACTCTATGGAGGGAGAAAAAGATTTTAGGATACTCACGGCATGCTATTTAGGAGACTAATAAAGAAGGGAAAAGTAGAAAAATAAGCCAGGTCCAGGGAATAACTCATCCTCTAAGTTCAGTTATTTATCTTCCTGCTTAAGGAGCGCAAGTGATTTAAGCTGCCCTCTATATTGTGATGCCCCAGGACAACTATCTGGTCACCCTACCCTAGTTACAGTTCTGTTTCCATCTTTCTTTTCTTGCCCTTAAGGCAGTATACAACAGGGTCTTGCCCACATCAATATATGGAAGAAGACAGAAGAGTGTTCTACCTACTATTGCTAGTCAAGTGAAAAATTAATTCCTAATGAAAGAGAAATAAGCCAATGAATCACATTAAGGTTTTAAACTCCCTTTAATCTGTAGATAGAATAGCTGTTGTAGAGTAGATCAAGTGACTTCTGACCTTCTTAGTAAATAGTAGGCTAGAAAAAAAATGTTGCCAAGCTGTCAAATTTAGTAAAAACTTAAAGCAGAGATAGGCAAAAGGGGAAAAAAATTGTTTATATCATCTTTTGGAGTGAAGTCTAGACACATAAGGATCATGCACCAGACAAATTTGTAATTCATTAATTCATTCATCAAATAAATGTTTTCTTCTTTATGCACAGCTCTTGCTAAAGCCTAGGAGAAATACCAAGTTTAGATAAAAGCAATCCTGAATTCATGGAGCTTAGGGTCTAGTGAGCCTTTACAAGATGCCAACATGTAGTATTAAACAGAGCTAAATCTTATAAGGAACAGGGAGACAGATCACTGTGGCATAGATAGAGTCAACTTCATTAATAAGTAGCCATCTACCTCGTGATTTTTTTTTTTTGGAGTTGGGGGTGGGGGTAGGGGCAGGGCAATGAAGTTTAAGTGACTTGTCCAGGGTCACACAGCTAGTAAGTGTCAAGGGTCTGAGGTTGGATATGAACTCAGGTCCTCCTGAATCCAGGGCAGGTGCTTTATCCTCTCACCACCCAGCTGTCCCTACCTCGTATGATTTGAGAGGTGCTAAAAAAAATGCCCATGTCTACAAGCAAGTCCATGATCTGGCTTCTCTTGTTAAGTGAAATCTACCAGGGATAATTTATCCTAGAAGTCTTAAAAGGTATTCCCATTTTAATATCCTAACATTCTAATATTAATACATATTGTACATAATGTAAGGAAATGAGTCATACCTTAAACATATTGAATTCATATCTGACAGGGAGGGAATGAAATATGATAGTCAAGAACCAACAAGCATCGATTAAATACATATTATGTACCAGGCACTGTGCTAGACATTGGGGCTAGATACAAAGACGAAAAACAAAACAAAAGTAGATTGGTGAATATGAAGTATATGTGAGCAATAAAAGGAATTTCACGATGGCAGGAAGATACAGCTAGGCCTGGAGTAATGGGGTGCCGAGGCCACTGAGAAGGAGGGTATCTACTTGAGACTTTTTCTGAGGGCCAGCCTTGGGATTGTATCATTCGAATCATAAATTAATAGAAGGTTAGATATGTCATAATGCAACTTTCTGTTTCAAAAATGAGGAAACTGAGGCCTGAAGTCCAAAAAGCATATAGCTCAGAAATATCTGGCTTACCTCTGTGGAATATAATTCTAAACATCAGAGGAATTCATGTGATTTCACATGGAAACAAAGGCAACATGACCTAGAATGATGTTTGGTCTGGTCGATGTGACCTTGCCCACTCTAAAATCTTGGATAAAAGTTGGTTCTCATGGAAATTTCCAATCCAAAGAATGTAAAACAAATTTAAGTGAGCATCTGCCCCAAACATCTGGACCATTTGTGGTTTAACCACTCCCTCACAGTCCACTTAATTCTGCTGTACTTCCAGGCAATACACGAAAACACTGTTTCAGTATGAAGAAATGCTTAATGAAGTGGAAATGGACCCTGTATACAGTTGTTGCCTTGAAAAGAAAGAAACAGAACACAATGATCTTTAATTATTATGCAGATGACCTTTCTTTGTAACTCCATCTCAAAAAGATATTAGTAAAACTAAAAAAAAAAAAAAAACACTTCCAAATGTGGTAAACATAGGGTTTGCAAATCTGAGCAGAGAAATCATTGACCAAAAAAAAATTTTAAAGCCTTGTACTGAAAATCAAAAATAGGTCCAAACTGAGCAGTATGAGGCCTTGCAAAGTATAGAAAGCATAGGTTGTGCTGGTTTTTATTTAAAGAAGGCATCTGAAAAAAGAATTTCCCTGTTACTTGAAAGTCTGACTTTAAATTTATATATTAATGAATGAATCCTTTATGTACTTATGAAGGGATGACACCAGATTGAGAAGAGACAAAGAGAATACTTAACGAAGACTCGGGCACATTTCTGGGAGTGTCAGAGAGAGTTGAGATGAAAAGCAAGAGGCCGATAACAAAATCTCCATACATCTTACCAAAGAGAAATTTCTACCAGGCATGTCAGTAACACCTAGGAGAGCTTCAAATTGTTGTCTTCTAAGGGGATAACCAAATACCTGGTGCCCTGTTGTGGATGCTAGGAAAAATCATGAATTTATAGTCAGGTGAAGATATAAGATGAGAAGGAAATCTGTGTTGTTAACTGGGTTATTCACAACCCTGTTCCTTTAGTCTCACTTTAAAATCATAACTTGGCCATCTGACTATTGACTAAACAGCTAGAATCTGTGGATAAAATCTGCGTCTGATGGAATGAGGCCATTCATAGGTCATCAAACAGAATGCTGCTTTTTCAACATCCTGTTTTATTCCCATGTGATCTGACCACCAACCCTACTGGGCTGGTTTTTGCACGTGGCTATTCATGTGTTAGCAATCAGAGCAAGAACATCATGGCCCTACATCTCACTGGGGCAAGGGGGACAGGAAGGGAGATACTCAACCAAGAAAAAAGTAGGGGTGAAGGAAGAAAAGTTGAAAGAGCATTTATTAAGGGATTACTATGTGCCAGGTACCAGACTAAGCACTAGGGATGTAAATACAAGCAATAAAATCCCTCTGGTCTAGTAAGGGAAGACAAACACATTAAAGGGAGTTGGGATACTGGGAGTACCCTGAGGCTGCTGGAGAGGAGTTAGAGAAGTATAGAGACTGGGGAGTGGATCTAGGGATGATAAGAACGTGGCCTGGACACTTCATGAAATGGTGGTCCATGGCAGGTACTCACCATTTGAGAGAAAGGACCTCAGGACAGAGAAATCACCAGGGTGAAAAAGCCCCTGACAAGGACATAGAGAAGGGGAGTGAGGAGAGGACAGAGTGAAATGAGTATGGCCGGCCAGGAACTCACTAGTCGCAGTAGGGCAAACACTCCAAAGGTATCAGCAGAAGCGATGGAAGCCAGACCTTCAGCTACAGTTCCAAGGGTAGTGGGGGTCTAGGGGAAATGTGTGCAGAAGGCACAGTCGTGTTCTTTGGCAGAATGTGCTATCAAGGGGAACACTCCCAATGCAGGCCAATGGAAGAGGCAGGGTTGCTAGGACCCTGGGGAGTCCACAAGATCGTGCAGGATGTCAGGATGAAGGTAGAATTGCCACCAGCTAGCCACCTGGGAAAGCAGCTCCCAATTCCTCCCCAGTCTTGTTCCGGAAGGACAGAGCTATTTCAAACACTATCCATAGTGGCAGAATTTCAGATTTCATGAGCAACCCAGCAGGGGAAATACTTGTGTTCCAGAGCCGCTCCAGAGTCCTTCCAATTATTGGTGACTTTTACACTTACCGATTTAGTCCTGGGGAAGGAGGACTAAGCACACTGCCCTGGGAACAAATTTGTGTAATTCAGGAAAGGGGCCACAGATAAAGAGACAGCCTAGGAGTGATTGTTGGTGATGTGGGTGGGGATGATAAGGGCCTTCTCCACGAGGTTTACCCTACTTCAGGGTAGCTCAGGCCATGGATTTACAACCCAAACCAATCTAACAAGGATTTGTATTTATTATGCATAAGGCTCCATGCTAGGTACTGCAAATACAACTAAACAAAAAAACAGTCCCTGACTTCAAGAAGCTTACATACTTTTCCCAAAGTCTATTTTAAGTTTTCTTAATTTGGAAATATGAGCTTGGGCTAAATTATATGATGGCACATACATTTATATCCTTATAAAGCCAAAAAGAAATTGTACCAGTTTATAAGATAGAAAATCACCACTTATGGTCATATCTAAATACTTTGAAATATACAGATGAAAGCTGACCCCATTTCTGTCGGTTTTGCAGATTTTTTTTCCAAATAACAAAATGTTCACCATTGAACAAAAAAGGCACCTGTGTTTTCGTCATGTTTTTGTGTGTTCTATGTTTGGCGTTCATATTGAATCAGCCATGGCTACACGATGTCTATAAAAAAATCATTGTGCATGAATAACTATGTTACTTTAATCCATCGGGCAATGGAAGGTAGTGTATCTCCTTCCCAGGGTAATGTCATACATCATTCTGCCAACATCATTAATCTTCCCTTTGCTTTGGGCAAATTGGGCCAGATTTTGTCCTCAGTTGTTTCTACATTACTCTCTCTGAAGTCGGTGGGAATTGGCTTGTGACTGAGGGCCAAATTTACCCCATTAATTAGAGCAATGCTCCAGAACAAATTTACCTTTTGATCATGTTAAATTAATCTCTTTTCTAGTTATCTTCAATAATTCACTCAGTCAATCAACAAAGTGTTGATCAAGTGTCTGCTATGTACAGGCTAGGTTCTAGGCATGAGGTGAGAGGAAGAGAGAAGAAAGAGAAGCCCCAAAATAAGGCTTAGTCCCTGCCCTTAAGGAGCTGATAGTTGAGTCAGAGAGACAATATGTAAACAAGTGGAAAGGGATAATGCAAGTCAGTCTAAGTGTCAGAGGAACAGTAAATATTTTATGTGCCATAGGGCTTCTGAGGATATAGAGGATGGCTCAGCCTAGACTGGTAAATGAAAGCCTTATTGTTTTCAACTCATGGTTAGAGTAATGGAATCTGAGATTATAAACAAATAGAAAAAAAACTTTTGAAGGTTCATCTAGTGCCAGTCCTATGTGAAACATCCTGGACAAAAGGTTGCTAGCTTCATATTAAAGATTCTTAAGTGCAGGTAACTCAGCACCTAATGAAGCTTCCCAATCCACTTTTGGACAGTGCCATTTATTAAGGAGTTCTTGCTTACATTAAATCAAAATTTGTTTCTCATGGGGGAACTTTTAGGGGCACATAGGACACGGACTTTGTTGGCTTTCATGGTAAGCATTGCCTCACACAGCCACCATTCAGTAGATCAGTTAAAATAGATACTTCTCCCCATAATTTCTGTGGATGATCTACAATTTATAAATGTCTTTCCTAAAATGTAGTATACAGACTAAAACCAAGTGCTTTAGATATGGTCTGACCAAACCAAAGTGCAATGAGACTGTCACCTCACCTCACTGTGGGTGCTATGTTTCTATCACTGCAGTCCTAAGATTGAACCAGCCAGGAAGTCTGGAAGATAGAAGACTGGAGTTTGACTACGTAGAATCTGGGTACAGGTCCTGCCTCTGACATATACTAGCAGTGCAACCATAGATAAGTCACTTCACTTGCAAGTTTTACTTGAATTTTTAATCTCTATGAATGGAGTGAGTTTCCACATAAAAAGTTCCTTATGGGGGCAGCTTGGTGGCACAGTGGATAAAGCACCAGCCCTGGATTCAAAAGGACCTGAGTTCAAATTCTGCCTCAGACACTTGATACTTACTAGCTGTGTGACCCTGGGCAAGTCACTTAACCCTCATTGCCCCTCAAAAAAAAACCCAACAAAAACAACAATAACAACAAAAAGTTCCTTACACTAAGTTCAAGTGAAATCACTAATTTAGACACCACTCCCCCCCCCAAAAGGGAAAAATCATTGAGCTTTCTTGGCTGTCATATTATACTTTTCACTCTTTGAGCTTGAAGTCTACTCCTTTTTTTTTTGGTGAGGCAATTGGGGTTAAGTGACTTGCCTAGGGTCACACAGCCAGTAAGTGTTAATTGTCTGAGGTCGGATTTGAACTCAGGACCTCCTGACTCCAAGGCCGGTGCTTTATCTACTGTGCCATCTAGCTGCCCCTAAGTCTACTCCTTTTTGAACAAACTGTAATCTAACCATACCTCTTTTATCTTATACTTCTGCAATTGATTTTCTAAATTAATCCATCAATAAACATTTGCTAAATATCAACTCTATGCTGTGTCACATTCAACACTGAGGGTACACATTTGTTGTGGTGGTGATGGTTGTTAAGTTGTTTCAGTTGTATCTGACTCTTCATGACCCCATTTGGGGTTTTCTTGGCAAAAATAATGGGATGGTTTGCCATTTCCTTTTCCAGTTCATTTTTTTGTTTGTTTGTTTGTTTGTTTTTGAAGGGCAATGAGGGTTAAGTTACTTGCCCACGGTCACACAGCTAGTAAGTGTCAAGTGTCTGAGGCCAGATTTGAACTCGGGTCCTCCTGAATCCTGGGCCGGTGCTTTATCTCCTGTGCCACCTAGCTGCCCCCTCCAGTTCATTTTTACAAATGAAGAACTGAAGCAAACAAGGTGAAGTGACTTGCCCAGAGTCTCACAACTATTAAGTGTCTGAGGCTGGATCTGAACTCAGGTTTCCTAAGTTCAGGCCTGGTACTCTATCCACCGAACCACAAGCAAAAAACAAAAAACCAGTTCCTACCTTCAAGAATTTTATAATCTAATGGCAGAGACAACATGCAAACAAATATATACAAAGCAAGCTATAGACAAGATAAATAGGAAATAATTAACAATTAAAAGACACAAGAGTAAAGAGGCATTAAGAGAGGTTTCCTGTAAAAGATAAGATTTTAGTTGAGACTTAAAAGAAGGAAAAAAGTAGGAGCAGTTGAGAAGAGTGAGTGTTCCAGCCATGGGGGACAGCCAGAGAAAATGTCCAGAGCATAGAGATGGAGTATCTTGTTTGTAGAACAGTCAAGAAGCCAGTGTCACTGGATCAAAGAGTACTTGGAAGAAGAGTAAAATGTTAGGAAGATGGAAAAGGTAGGGGTCAGCAAAGATATGAAGGGCTTTGAATGCCAAAGGATCTAATATTTGATCCTAGAGGCTATAGGGAGCCACTGAGTTTATTAGTGTGCAGTTGCGGGTAAGGGGAGGAGGTGGATGTGATCTGACCTTCACTTTAGAAAAAATCCCTTTGGTGGCTTATTGAAGGATGGACTGAGTGGAGAGAAACTTGAAGCAGGCAGATCCCCCCCTTTTCAGGTTGTTGTAATGGTCCAGGTTTGAGATGATGAAGACCTGCACCAAAGTGGAGGCAATATCAGAGAAGAGAAGGGGTCATATTCAGTAGATATTGGAATGTGAACTTGGCAGCCCTTTGCAAAAGATTGAATGGGTGGGAGAAGTGAGAGATAATGAAGAGTTGAAGGTGACTCATGCACTGCAAGGCTGAGGGATTGAGGGGATAGTGGTGCCCTCCCCAGTAATATGGAATATAGTAATAAGGGAAAGGAGGAGGTTTTAGGGGGAAAGATAAAACTCAAACATGGAATTTTACATCGGTACTTTTTTAATGTGATTCCATGAGATTAAATTCACCATTCTAGCCTGTTGAGGTTATTTTTTATCCGATTTTCAGTCACAGAATTTTATAGTTGAAAGGGACTTCGGCTATATAGTTCAACTCATACCTAGAAAAGAATCTCCATTTCAACACATTCAACAAGTTTTCATCTAGCCATGTAGTAACTATCCATTTCCCTCAGCTTTAGGTCATCTGTAGAATTTATAAAGATACAATCTAGGCCATCATCAGAGACAATGAGAAATATTTTTTAACAGAACAACATCAAGGATAACTCCCAGGGCCTTTCAATAGTGATATGGTTTCAAGTTAATTAATCACCCCTCTCTGGATAAAATTATTTAATCATTTGCAAATAAATCCAACTATACTACAATCCTTTCCATAGCTCCCTATATATATATTTTTTAATTTTTGCGGGGCAATGAGGGTTAAGTGACTTGCCCAAGGTCATACAGCTAATACGTGTCAAATGTCTGAGGCTGGATTTGAACTCAGGTCCTCCTGAATCCAAGACCAGTGCTTTATCCACTGCACCACCTAGCTGCCCCAGTTCCCTATATATTTTTTTTGTTTGTTTTTGTTTTTTTTGCAGGGCAATGGGGGTTAAGTGACTTGCCCAGGGTCACACAGCTGATAAGTGTCAAGTGTCTGAGGCTGGATTTGAACTCAGGTACTCCTGAATCCAGGGCCAGTGCTCTATCCACTGTTCCATCTAGTTGCCCCGGTTCCCTATATTTTTTATGAGAATCTTGAGAAACTTTATCAAAGGTCTTCCTGAAATCTAAGTATACTTTCTATGTTACTGAGAGGGATCATGATGCTTTTGGTCAGCCATGTTATTCAAAAGATCAACCATTTGTCCCAACTAATGCATCCTACTTATTTTTCTTTGATGCCTTACATATGTGTACCTTATCTATGTTGTTTTCTTTTGTTTTGTTTTTGTTTTTGTTTTGTTTTGGGGGGGCAGGGCAGTGAGGGTTAAGTGACTTGCCCAGGGTCACAGGTTGCTGGACCTGAAGAACTGAGTTAGAATTCTGATTTTCTGACACATAATAGCTATGTGACTATAGAAAAGTCTTATGTCTCCGACCCTAATCTCCTGATTTGCAAAAATGGGAATAACAATAATAGTACCTTCTCCCAGGGTTGTTGTAAAGGGCAAATGAAATAATTTATACAAAGCATTTTCCACACCTCTATTAGTGCTATTATAATTATCTGCCAGTAACAGAAATTAGGCATAAATCGATGATATTCTTCTTCTTTTGAAAAGTGCATCAGAATAAGTATTTGTAGCTTCTACACTCTGCATGTAAAAATTAGAGGATGATTATATTTCATTACTCAAGAGTGACCTAACATTCATAACTTTTAAATATAGTAAAATATTCCCTTTATTTCCTGACTTTCTTTAAGAGATAACCCAAAATAACTCTATTATGACATTAATTTTTAGCCTGTTATACCTTCTGGAAACTGCTTTTCGATATTTATTTTTAAGCCTCCCAAGTCACCACTCCTCTTGTTTAACTCTTCCTAGGCAAGGACTTTGAACCACATATGTTCTAATTTTCAAGGCTCATCTTGGATGATGCAAAATCTCTTTCATAAAGTAGGTGCTTAGTAAATAATGGTAAAGTAATTCACATTCCAGGGCTCTAGCTGTAGAGGTCAGTCACTACTTTTGCAACTATAGGTATTTTTCACTTTACAAATAATCCTGATAAGTGAAAACTATGTTAGAGTGGGAAAGAGTCTTGGAGATCATTCATTTGAGTCCTTCCAGTTGAGAAATAAATCTCTCCTACAATATTACTCCCCATGGAGTGAGAAAATCTTTACCTATTGGAGCAGCCCATTCCATTTTCAGAGTATTCTAATTGTTAGTGAGTTTTTCCTCATGTTAAGGTATGCAGTCACTTAAAACCCCAATAAGGACCTTTTTTCCCCTGGAAGTCCAATAAATCTGTCTTTGTTCCCCTAAATGTTCTATTTACTTGTGTTTGGTTTTTTCATGACATTAAAAAATTATCCAGTAACTAGAAAATAATTAAATACTTTTATGATATAAAAAAATTATCCCAACTTATAGGGCAGGTAGGTAGCTAGAGTGCCAGGCCCGGGGTCAGGGAGACTCATCTTCCTGAGTTCAAATTTGGCCTCAGACACATACTAGCTGTGTGACCCTGGGCAAGTCCCTTAACTCTGTTTACCTTAGCTTCCTCATCCATAAAATGAGCTAGAGAAGGAAATGGCAAAGCACTCCAGTATCTTTGCATAGAAAACCCCAAATGAGATGACGAAGAATTGGACACAACCGAAACAACTGAACAACAACAAACTTTAATAACCCAGAATAACGTATTAGCATCATCATCTTTAGGGAGCCTACATGATGTGTTCACAATTCATTCTGTTGTATTTGTGCATGTGTGCATATGTAGGGGATTACTAAATAGTTAATTTTTTTCTCTAACCAATTCATCCACAACTGTCTAAACAGAATAAATAGACCTTAAAAAAACCTGGGTCTTCCTATCACACCCAGGATGGAAAATGCAGGGGCTGACTCTACTCTGATAGGCATGGGAGCTTTGACTTATTCTTTCTGACCTGGACTGCTTTTCCTATTTTTTCACAACCTGGTGGTTCCATAATCTTGTAGGTTCATCATATCAATGCTAAACTTAATATGGAGAGTCATTCACCTTAGCCCACTGCAGCACAAAACTCCTGAGTCAAAAGAACCACCAGCCTCAGCCTCCCCAGTAACTGGGACAATAAGCATGGTCCACTAAGACTGGCAGAACATCCCTTTGTGTTTTAATCACATTGCATCAACTTTTATACTAAGGTTAAATCATTATACCTGATTATAATATTTTTAGTCCTTTTGGGATACTTGATATTCTTTTTGTATATATTTGATATTCTTACAAATGCTTTTGGTCAGCCATGTTATTCAAAAGATCAACCATTTGTCCCAACTAATGCATCCTACTTATTTTTCTTTGATGCTTTACATATGTGTACCTTATCTTTGTTGTTTTCTTTTGTTTTGTTTTTGTTTTTGTTTTGTTTTGGGGGGGGCAGGGCAGTGAGGGTTAAGTGACTTGCCCAGGGTCACACAGCTAGTAAGTGTCAAGTGTTTTATTTGAACTCAGGTCCTCCTGAATCCAGGGTTGGTGCTTTATCCACTGTGCCACCTGTCTGCCTCCCCCTTATCTTTGATTTATATACCATTCTAGGACACTTCATTTAGAATGTATTCATAAAGTAAGGCTTTGTATAGATTACATTCCATTGTTCAGTGCCAGTATCAATTTCTCTGCTTGATTCATGATATTGGCCAATACTCACATTCTTGGAAATGTTCTTTTCTTAATGGATAATTCACTGTCTTGTCTTGACTCAAGTTAGACACTTCTTTTCCCAACTGGAATACTTATGTGTGATTGAAAGTATTGCCTTAATTTTTTATTTTTGTCTGGGCATTTTTGTTTGTTTGCTTTTTGTTTTCTGTTTTGTTTTTTGACTGAGTATCCCATTCAAACCCAGGGTAGAAGTGCAGCAGCCATTCACAGACATAGCCCCACTAATAGTCAGTACCAACACTTTGACCCACTCTATTTCCAACTAGGGCCAGTTCACCTCTCTTTGGGCAGTCTAGTCTCCCTCACTCCCCACTCTGAGTGGTTCACCATATAAATCCTAAGTACAGACATGCAATCAACAACCAAAAAAATCCACACTCAAGCAATCCACCAACTTAGCAGGGATTATAGGTATGTGCCTGGCCTGTCTCAGTTTTATAGAATTACTCTCTCTTTTGTAAAGGCCTCTTAAAAATGTTTGAAGAATTTCTCTATAAAACTTCAGGCACAGCTGCCTGAGTTGTCATCATAGCTGATTCTGCTTATGTGGAACGTTTTTGCCATTTGGAGATTTTAAAAGTTTGTAGGGCCTTTTAAAAGGAAAAATGTTTGTCTTTTCAACTTTTTGTACTGCATAACTTTTTCATTACTAAAATAATCTTTAAATTTTTAAATGTACATTAAAAATATTTGTGTGGAGACACCACTCAGGTCTACAAATTATTAATACATTCAGGTAAAAGGTACCGAAAATCACCCATATGTTACTTATACGTTATACCACACAGCACAGGATTTCTGAAATATTTTGATCTAAGATACACAGAACCAAAAAGTACCCTATAACAAATTTGAAAATGTGTCAGCATTTCACCAGTCAAGTGGGAACAATAAATGATAATAATTCTGCTTTCAAACCTTCCCCCAAAAGATATAAAGTTGCAAGATAGAATGCTTCTAAAGCTTGGTTAGCTCTTCAGAGAAAGGTACTCTCTAAATATGCTACTAAGTAATTATTATAAAAGTAATAAAAATCATGAGAAATGAATGCTTCAAATTACAGTTTTTTCTAGTTTCCACAAAACTTGTCAAAGTACCATCTCTTAAATAATTATTCAGTTAATTTAAATCTTTAGCAGATTTCATAATCCAGAATTTTAGTATTTCCCTTAATTATAAAGAAGTTCAAAAAGGTGAAGATCAAAAGAATTCTTACAAATCCCATTTCTTTCTTCTAGAGAATTCAGTTCAGCAATTTCACAAACACTTAGGAAGTATTGTAGGGCAATGGAAAAAAGCCCTAGACTTGGAGTCAGAGGCCCGCAGTCTGAATCCCAGACCTGCCACTTGCTACCTGTGTGACCTTGGACAGTTCCTTTAATGGCTCTGGGCTTCATTTTCTTCATCCATAAAATTAAGGAGTTGGACTAGATCAGGGCTTCCTAAACATACATTTCAGGGGAAGCTAGGTGGCCCAGTGGATAAAGCACTGGCCCTGGATTCAGGAGAACCTGAGTTCAAATCTGGCCTCAGACACTTGACACTTAGTAGTTGTGTGACCCTGGGCAAGTCACTTACCCCTCATTGTCCAGCAAAAAAAGAAGAAACTTTGTACTAGATGACCTGTAAGATCATCCATCTCTAAATTTAAGACCCTATATTCTGTGCAAGTCCCAGGGTTCCAAAGGGAAAAAATTAAGCACTGCCCTCTTTCAAGGAGCTTATATTCGTCACAAGCAAACATTTAGCTTCAACTTCTTGTTTTTCCTTTAATAATACACAAGCATAATAAGAAAGTGGAAAAACTGGCCTTTCTTTATACTTTTTAATATTCTCCCTAATTAAATGTTTATTTTTAGCTTAATCTTAAATAATTAAGATATATTTTATAATACTGCTCAGGAATTAAAGGGAAAGGAGGCACCAGGATGGCTTAGTGGACAGAGCGCTAGGCCTGGAGTCAGCCAGACTTGAGTTCAAATTCAGTCTCAAATACTTACTAGCTGTGTGACCTTGGACAAATCACGTAACTTCTGTTTGCCTTAATCCACTGGAGAAGGAAATGGCAAATCACTCCAGTATCTTTGCCAAAAAAGTCCATGAACAGTGTGGTCCATGGGATCATGAAGAGTTGGACATGACCAAATGACAATAATTAAAGGGAAAAATATTTTGGCAAGCATAATTCAGTAAAGATGAGCATTATCCAGTGAATTTGATCAACATTAAAGAGTAGCAGTGTACCATTAGTGGATAGAGACTGGCTTTGGAAGCAAGAAGACTTGAGTTTAAACCCTATCGTTGATACATACTAGCTATGTGACCTTGAACAACTCACTTCACATCTCACTGCTTTATGCACCTAAGAAAATAAGTTGCAAAAATCATGCCAACCTGCATTGGTAGAGAGATTTCTGACCTGGGAATTCCCTATACCAATGAGTTCATATCCTTATCAGATCCTTACCCCATTCATATTATATGGAAACAACATCAAACAATGAGAAGAGCACTGTATAGGAAATTAGAAGACATCATCTGCTCCAGATAAGTTCTGTACCTCTTGAGTGAGGTATTTAACTTCTCTATAGTTCAGTGTCTTCATCTTTGTCTTTTTTTGCTTGTACACATTGTGCCTGTCTCAATGCTTACTAAATGCTTATTGACTTGAGCTGATTTGACTGTACAAGAAGGGGTATTGGACAAGATTAATTCTAAGGTACTTTCCAGATATGAAATTGTATGAGTCTTTTATTCGTTTCCCTGAATTATTCTGATTGGCTGTCTATAGAGACAGTCCCCCTCCCCAAGTCAAGTTTCCACTTAATTTTACAATTCTAGACCGCCTAAAGTTTTTATTTGTGTTGAACTTATCATGTCATATTTTCTCAGATGAACATAACTCTTATTTCCCAGTCACTTGCATAACTTTCTCTGTTGTATATAGCCTGGTTAGGTCATGTACTCACAGTCCTCCAAAACTCCACCTGTTTCCACCAACACAATGGATTTGGGTAGGCAACAGAGATATAACCAGCATGGAATAAATAGCAATTTGTCCCAGGGGCCCTTACAACATAAGGGTATATAATGAGCTTCTTCTTGGTCCTGTAGTTCTCCAGTGGTATGTGGTGCATTTGCCTCTCTGGATTCTATGAAAAATGATCTACCCTTTCTCAGCTTGATTGCATCTGTAATAAGACTATCCTTGGGATTGACACAAACCTCCCTTCTAATGCTCACCGGACTGCTAAGGCTAAGATTGTGCATTTATACAAACAGCAGCATAGAAGTGATTGTAATTAACAGGAGTGTTGATGGTGTCAGTTCACAAAATAAGGGAAGATTAGAGAACATAGAATATCATATCTAAAAGATATTGGCACAAAAAGGAAGGCACTGTCAGTTGGTATGTGGGGATGGCTTTTGAGAGTAGGGAGTTCATCACCCTAGAAATTGCCTCTAGCCACCAACTTTTAAGCTGGAAGACTCAGTGCCATTACTGGTATTAGTAAATTAGCTCCTAACTACTTTGAGAGAACTGAATGGTTGTGTATAAGCTTTTACGGAATAGGTCACACGTTGAGGTTGTGGCAGTATGTCTTAACTACCAGTTTCAGGTTCCTTGGGGTCTGTGTCTCTCTTTGTGAGTGACATTGGTTTGTTGGTGTTTCAACCCTTATGAGGAAGTAGCCAGCTGAGGGTATTATGGGTATGCTTCCACACACACACCCCATCATGTCTTCTCTGCCTGTGGTAATAGTGGACAACTGGTCTGCTGCCTGGGCACGACTAACACCTTTCATAAGCTGGCTATGGTAATCATGTGAATTCTGCATATCTGTGAACCGATGCTTAAGACTCCCCTCCAACAAAAGTGGATAATGAATAACAAAAAATGACTATTGTGGTCATTGTGGCATAAAGGAAGGGTAGTGAGCTTTGAAGCTGATAACCTAGCTTTAATGCTTGCCTCTGAAAATTAGTTTCGTGACCTTGGGCAAATATATAGCCTCAGTTTCTTTATAAGAATTTTTTTTTTAATCCTGCTTTCCCTTTTTCACAGTTATTGTAAAGAAAGTGATTTGTAAACTTTAAAATGCTACATAAATGTAAGCTGATGCTTTCTAATCTAAACATTTTATAGATGAGGAAACTGATACCCACAGAGATAAAGTGGCGAGTCCAAGTCATGAAGCAAATAATGACACCTTGCTGTAACTATGCCTCCAAGTGACCATTTTATCCAACATCAGTTCACACAACAATGGCCATTATGATGTCCAGCTTCCCGGCTTCCTTCACATAAACCCAGCACAACCAGTTCTAACTTACTTAGAATGGCTGGAAGAACAGGGAGAAAACTGAAAATGCTGCTTTAATGAATATTAGTGGTAGATGAGCCTAAAGGGTTTGAGGATTCAGTTTGGAATGGATAAGCATCCAATAGCTTGTAGCCTGAAAGCTGAAGTTTATCTGAACACATCTAAACCTCCTTGGTCTGGAAATTGGATTGGAAATCTCACAAGACCAGGCTTTCTAACATGATTTCTAGCTTGCTTGGCTGCAAAATCCCATGAGAACAAGTTTCTTCTGTATGTTAGTTCCAAGGCTCAGTCCACATCAGGAAGTGTAGGGATGCATATAATCCTCTCTTCACTCATCTTTCCTCCTCTCTTCTCCATTCCTTTATTCATTTCTTTTTCCCTCCCTCCCTCCCTCCCTCTCTTTGCCCTTCTCTCCATCTCCCTTTCCCTTTCTTCTTTTTCTGTCCCCCCCATCCCTCCCACAAGAAGCATGTTCTTTAGAATTCTTTCTTACACTCAAAGATGTCCCACTTTTCTTTGTCTCACATTCACTGCAAGTTCTAATTCAGACTCATTCTAGTTCATCTGCCTCTTCATGGGGCCATAGAGTAAATTTAAATCCTGAACCAGTCAGGTAGGTGGAGGCTATGTTCAATTAAGCCATCCTTTAAGTGAGTAGCTTTTACACCATGACCCTATCTGTTTCCAGCAAAGTTTTCAGGTTTTCACCTTTAAAAAGACTTCTCCATTGAAGCAGATTGAAGACTTACCTATGAAAAGTAGGAAATCTTTTTATAGGGGGATTAGATGGGGGGGTAGCAATTAACCACTCAGAAGAGCTGTCAGTTTTTCCACGAACACCATCAGCCACTTCATGCCTTAATGCTAAATTATATTTGACATTTAATTTAAGCCCACATCGCTTTCATTCAAAAATAAACTCTGCTGCATTAGTCAGAGGGATATTCCTTTGGATGGATTTTTCTCTGCCCCCACCAACCCTCCTTTGCCAGTTCACACTAACCTGCCTCTTCAGCTTTGAATATTTCTCTGGTATGCCCTATGCATGGGCCTCCCTTTGCATGTCAGGATGTCTCCACTTGCAATTTGTAACAGAAAGAAATCAATTCCTTATGTTATTGCAGTACTTCTAACCCCAGAGCACATTAATGGATATTTGGAATGCCTTGTCCCCTTCTTACCTTTACAATCAGCAGAACACAGCAGATTCAAACTAGTCATATTTGGGATGATTTTGCTCATGGGGGCATGAGGGAGAAGTGGCTTGGGAAACTTATTGGTGTGTAATTTTGTCAGAGTCCAAGGTTTAGTAACCCTTTCTTTACATGTGAGAAAAAGCTTCAAGGAGAAAATTATTATTAAGACTCATAGCTGACAATGATGAAATAAATGTAGGTGCTGTCAAAACATGCCAGCTACAAGTGGAATTCACTTTACACAATAGATGTGTCCTTGAAAATGTGTTTGTAAAGCAAATTCTGTTTTCTCATTGCTTAAACTTAGCATTTCAGGGATACTTTACAATCCTTGGCTTCTAATTATTCTTAAGTCACCAGTGACTCCTAACACTTTTAAATATCTCTGCCCCCCTTGCCTCCATTTTTGTCAGTTAATTATCTGACAAAAAGTAACAACAAACAAACAAATTAAATTCAATGGGAAAACTCAATATTTTCTAGGAAAGTTACAGTGAATTCTTTAGCAATATGAATAATTGCTCCCTAACATAGATTTCATGTATCCAGGTTTTAAGACACTAGACTTTCTCCAGTGGCCCCTGAAAAGCCACAGATGATGTTGTCACTTAAAACATACCTCACTAAACGTCATCACTGCACTCTTTTAAATGCCTCAGTACCAGTAGCAAAAGTTGAATTTCCATTCTACAAGCAAGGACCAATCCGTCTCAATCCTGCTGCTGTAAAAACAAATAAAATTTGGTGTTCCTTAAAAAGATGAAACTGTTTACCTGAATTTTAATTCACAACAAAAGCTAGATATTTTTAAAGTAGTGAAGTGGGATTATTTTCTTATCAGCCTATTAAAGCTAAACGAAAACAAGTACTTAAAACAAGAATTGGCCCACCCTTGGAGATAGGCTGCCTGCTTCCCCCTATTGATATGAGCTCACATAGTTTCCCCAATCACTGTGTATTCTGGATATTGGAAAGCCGTGCTTCTCAGCCACGTTACTATTAAGGCACAGCTGTAGTCAGCATGCTTCGCTTTGGAGGGGGCAGGAGGCTCAAACATTAGATTAGCCAAATACTTGTTTGTACACAGCACTTAGCATTCCCATTTTACTTTGCAAAGAATAGGGGCAATATGGAAGCAAGGACACATCAGGAAGTCTTAAACTATCAAATTTGGGGGACCAATATTACCGCATAAGGTCACATCATCCATAAAGAGAGCAATCAGATGCCAAATTCCTATTTCTCTTTGTTGGGTTGGAAGAAACATAAGGGTCCTATTTGTAAAATGAACAGTTCCCTGGGGCAGCTAGGTGGCGCAGTTGATAGAGCACCAGCCCTGGATTCAGGAGGACCTGAGTTCAAATTTAACCTCAGACACTTGACACTTACTAGCTGTATGACCCTGGACAAGTCACTTAACCCCAAATGCTTCACCAAAGAAACAAACAAACAAAAATGAACAGTTCCCATTGTAGTCTGACTAGACAAGGATGAAGATGAGAAAAAAAAATCACTTGCTCATGTCTGTTCTGAAATGGAGGTTAACTGTACAAATTCTTAACTTGTGTTTTGTTCTGCTGCTACAGGATTACTTATTTGGCATTTATTTGAAAAGGGAGATGCAGTGAAACAGGGAAAACTGGACTCAGAGAATCCCAATATTATTTCTCGGAAATACAGCCAAATACCTGCCCTTATGGGGTCTATTCTGTGTTAGACATGTTTTCTTTCCATTACACATGACTAGGTCCCTTATGTAATTACAAACAATAGCTGTCTCCGGCAATCGAATTCTGATCCCTTTTTTAAATGTACAGAATCATTCAAGGAAATGAGTTGTTGGGGTGGTGTTTTGTTTTGTTTTTACTATTTTTTTTAAGCAGTGAAATATAGTGTGTTTACTTATTTCCAGCAGGTTAAAGAAAATCAATATTTATAACCGGAGGAATTTCTTCTTGCTAAGCCACAGCATGGAGAAATATGCAGAGATCCTCATTTCTTCCACCCTCATTTCCCACTTCTTCCAATGCAGAAAATCATTACCAAGCTCTATGACATGGCAGGTCATTACTTTATGGCCAAATTTACCAGTGAACCTAAAAGGGCAGCTAGGTTTCTTAGCAAGACCTACCTCCTAGTTTCTTTGAAGCTCAAGAAATCAAATTTGGTGCCCAGTTTTAGTTTGCAAAGGTCCCTGAGAAATCATTGTCAGTCAAAAAGTTCTATTTAGAATATCCACAATCGGCATACAACAGTGGGAGAGACTTCAGGAATTCAGAGGCTGCAGGAATGGGTAATTTTGTGTGTGTGTGAGGCATTTGGGGTTAAGTGACTTGCCCAGGGTCACACAGCTAGTAAGTGTCAAGTGTCTGAGGCCCGACTGAACTCAGGTCCTCCTGACTCCAGGGCTGGTGCTTTATCCACTGCGCCACCTAGCTGCCTCATGGGTAATCTTTTACATAAATGGATTGGTGAATAGACCAAGCTGTACATGTGTATATCTTTTTATGTTGTACACATAATTCTAACGTTTCTGTTACTGAGAACCTCAAGGGGAAAAAAATCTAAACATTTTACTAAGGTGTTCAACACCATATTTATTGAGCCATATTCTCCTGATTATTCTAAATTATGTTCATAAGCCACAAAAGGCAGAGTGGTTTGATGAGTAGTCTTTGAATCAAAAAGACCTGATTTCAAATTTTATTTCTGAATGATTCTATTTGTGTAACCATGGACAAAGCACTTAACTGCTCTGTCTCACCCATCGCTTGCCTTAACCCGTCCTCTAAGGTTATAAGTCCCTTGTGAGTTACTGATCTTCAGCTGTAGAGGAAGTATCCTTACCAGGAGTTCACTATACCAATGGCTTTATAAGTTCTAATTAAAAAAACCCCATCAATCACTATTCATTAGGTGTTTACTGAGCACACAAGTTCAGGATTGGGGGCAGGGAGAAAAATGCAAAGATAGAAAAAATGTATCCTTTTGCTCTATTCCTAATACTTTTATTCATTTTATTTGCTTACAAATCTCCTCTGCCACTAAAAATTAGAAGAAAGGAGGAGGGAGGAAGGTAATAAAAAGGAAGAAAATATGAAGGGGAAGGAAAAGGAAAGGAAGTGGGAAAATAAGCAGGGGTGATAAGGGGAGCTAAGAGAAGCTCCAAAGTCATGAAAATAAAAACCCAAAATAAGCTCCCTCACTGATCTCAGTCTCTTCATCAGATGAGTTGTATTATTCTATTTAAGACATCTGCAGAAGCAATGGTAATTCCATCGATACAATGCTTTCAGACTTAAAAAGTACTTTCTTTACAAAAATTTTTGTAAATATTGTATTATCATCCTTGTTATATGGATGGGGAAACTGGCCCTCAGAGAATGTAAGTGACTGGTCTATGATGATACAGCTAGTACGTATCAGAGTTAAAATAGACTGGGGAAGTATCTAAATGCCTTGGTGGTAGAATCACTAAAATAAGCATCCTTGGAATCCTGCTAATTGTGATGGGTTAGTCTAGAGAAACGTTCTGATTTCTTTTAAAAGGCAGGGTAATGAATATACAAAGCACTGGATATTTTGTCTGTGCTCTGAAAATACCCTTACTGTGGAATCTCAAAACAAGCACTGTAACAGAAACTCATCCATAGATGTTGCTGTGGCCTCTGAAATGGAAAGATGGTGACAAGTTTAGCCACAGGATTCCAGATACCCAGGAAAGAGACACAAAGACTGTTACACATACTGTCAGCCATCTGCTTCCCAGAAAGCACATTGAGGAAGAAACACAAAGAAGTGCCTCTATCAGAGAAGTTTCTTTCTCCTCAGGAAAGTCAGGCAATTCATGCCCTACAAGCTTGCTTGGACTTTTTTCTCAATCTGTGAATAATCTAGAACATACAGAGGAACAAGAGTGATTCACCCTAATTAAAACTACTTAATCTAGGTTCTGCTAGCAACCCTTAAACTATATCAGTATTGCTGGCTTCAGCCTTGGCACTGTCCACTGCCATGGTGCTGAACCAGGCCACTACTCGAAGCTCATCATAAGTACTAGTCCTAATAGTGACAACAGATGGGACTTAAGTATTAGTCCCTGCTCTATCACTAATTATATATATATATATATATATATATATATATATATATATATATATATATATATATATATATATATATATATATATATATATATATATAAAACTTGGAGCAACTTACTGACCCTCTTTGGGCTTCAGGCTAGTCATCTGCAAAAATGAGATTGGAGTAGAATGATGTCTAAGGTCCCCTCTTTTTCTCCTATATTCTGTTATTTAACCACATGTTATCTGTATAATCTTAGCCAAATTAATTCTCCTATATAAACTTCATATTTATACCCGAAATAATGGAAATAAACCCATATTCCTGCCAAACTCCTTTTTTAGACTCTGTTTTGAATGTCTCAAGGGAAGAGGTTACTTTGTGGACAGTAAAGGCATATTAAAGATACCAGAAAATGAATGGAAGATGGTAACATGATTTTTTTTTATTCAGTACTTTCTGAAGAACTTAAAACATTTAAATGACACTCCTGAAAATTCTCTCATCAACTCTGGAATTGGGGGGTGGGTTCTAGAGAGGGATCCAGGGGAATTATAGATGTTATTGGTTTATTAGACAGGTGTTTCTTAGTAGAGATAATTGGCCTTTAATGTAAACCGGGTTTGTTTTATGTTTATGGGGCAGGGGGGCAAGAGTACCTTTTCTTGGATCTAGGTAAAAAATAAGAATTTGCAAGGGGGAAGAAGAAGGGTTTGAGCCACTAAGAGCTTGCCCAGTTGTGTTCCTAATGGTTCCTCACCCAATGTCTCATAGTTATTTCCTAATAGTATTGAAATATTTTTTATTTAAACATTACAAAACACCAGTTTTTTATTTCTGTGATTTATTTTGGATTTGGAAAGTTCAAAAGTAGAGCAGTATGACATCTTAAATTAAGCATACAGCTAGATCACTGTTATGTGCAAGTCTATGGGTTTTAAAATGTAGAGGTATTTTTAATTAAAAAAATAAAATGAGATTCTGGGCATGTTCAGAGAAAAGCCATTGATTATTTTCAGAGTGCACTCATTTTTTATGATCATTTCCACATAATAGATTCAAGTTCCCTTAAAAGTAAGGTGGTCTGCCTCTTTTAAAACACTTGGTACAGTGGGATCCCACAGTCACCATTGTATCCAGATATAAACTCTAAAAAATTTGTATTTCTTTGGATTTTTGAAAATGTGTAAGTTTAAATAAGACAGGAAGGTACAGAAATAATCCACCCACTAACTAAACAATAGCTCCTCAAAGCTTTGTCAGGCATTATGGTGGCAAATAATGTAGTAGAAAATGAATCTTTAAATCAATGTCTATTATAATATTATTTATTTTTTCCATACAACTTTTCCATGAAACAAGTATATTCCTAAGTATGAATAGTGTTCCCATGGAGCAGAGCAGAAAATGGAAATACTAAAGAACACATCAAAGTAGAAGGAACAAAATTTAGAAATTATCAACTACTGTAATCTCTTCTTTAGATTTCTAGGTCTCACAACCAGTCATTCAACAATATTTATCTCAACTAGAAAATAAGAAAATTCTCAGGTATGTGAAGAAATAATATGTCCCATATCAATGTCATTGATAGGCTATGACCCTAGGTTTATCTGGGCATAATAAATTTTTATCTGGTTTGAAATCATCAGTGCAATCCATCTTTTGTAACAACACAGCTAGTCATAGGTTCCATCTATGTATAGAAAGCCCTCTAGATTCACAGATTCACAATTCAGCTTCAAATATTTACAATATTAGTCTGACCCGTACAGTCCTTGCTGCAGAAAGCCAATTAGTAGTCACAACACCTATGTTTCCCTTTTCAGAATCTTGTTATTTTGTTCTTAATTCAGACATTTCTTCAATCCATCAGTGCAGCATTTATGACTTTCTTTGGTCAAAGGGATCTCCAGACTGTGCTCCAATATAGAAAGAAAACTTTCTGCAGATGGGCTGTTCTGATACACTGAAATGAAAGTTATAGTCACAATGGTTCTTCAGATTGTCATTACTATGTGTATACACAAGCCTTAGTTAGAGAAACTTTTATAGGATGTTTGTTACATAAAATACTGCATATACCCCCACCTTAGGGTTGTAATATCTTGTCTTTTTGAAGCCCTACTTATTTTTTTTGGTGGGGGGTGGGACAATGAGGGTTAAGTGACTTGCCCAGGATCACACAGCTAGTAAGTGTCAAGTGTCTGAGGCTGCATTTGAGTTCAGGTACTCCTGAATCCAGGGCCGGCGCTTTATCCACTGTGCTATGTAGCTGTCCCTGAAGCCCTACTTCTTAACGTGCAATTGACAGTTCAAGTGGTCATGTAGGGTTTGTGATCAAGAATTATACAACTTATTTCCATGAATACACTAAATCTTAGAGTAGAATTATTAACTTGCCAATATTCAAGTCAAGACAAAAAGCATTTGTTAAAGTTTCTCTGTATGTCAGGCACTGTGCTGAGTACTGAGAGTACTAAGAAAGGCAAAACTCAGTCCCTGTTCTCAAGCTCATGGTCTGGACGACATGCAAAGAACCAGGTACAAGTAAGATATCGCCAGTATAAATTAAAGATAATCTTAGAAGGGAGGCACTAGCATTAAGGGGTGGGGGGGGGGAGATCAGCAAAGGCTTCTTGCAGAACATGGAATTTTAGGGAAGCTAGAAGATGTAAAGGAAAAGAGACAGAATTATAGAAATGTTTCCATGACCAAACCATAAAAATAGTTTTGTTGAAAAATGAATTTTTGCGCATTGCTCAGGTTCAGATAATAACAAAAATATTTTCTGGGAAGCAACCTCTTTCTTATGGTATGGCTATCTATATGCTTGATTCAGTGGTCCTATAGATGCAGAATAAATTATGGGGCCAGGGAATGTTTAATCACAAGCCCCAGTGATGCTAATAAAATGCTTCTTCATAACTTTTCACTGTCTTTTTATCTGCTTTATCACATTAGGAAATGGTTTCTAATCTTCATCCAAACAAGAAGCAAATCTGGAAATCTGTAAGAAGAAAATAAAATTGGTCTAGATATCCTAACATGTCTAAAACATGGTAATAAACAACTCAATCATAAAAAGGAGGGGGCAAATAGGTGATGCAATGGATAAAGCACCGGCCCTGGATTCCGGAGGACCTAAGTTCAAATCCAACCTCAGATACTTGACACTTAATAGCTGTGTGACGCTGGGCAAGTCACTTAACCCTCCTTGCTCCACAAAACAAACAAACAAACAAACATAAAAAAGAAATAACTCAATCATGACCAAAACTTAATCCATTATTGGTCATTTCAAAACATCATGGAACTTGCCATAGATGGACAGAATGCGGCCAAGTCAGTGTTATTTTTTGTCAGTCTGCATTTGGGCATTTTGATGGAGTTGACCAATACAATAATGAAAGAAGTTGTACAGGTAGGTATACTTAGTTAAGGAGGAGTTACTATTTCAATAAGCTTTTTTGGGGGGGGGGAGGGAAGTTTTGAGAGAAAACCAAGTCCAGTCTCAATCCATATCTATATGTAGTCTCTGTAAAGACATCACTCAAATATCAACATGGAAACTGGACATTTTTATCAGCCAAAGTCAGGAAAACATCTGTATGGTTGGGCATGCTTGTATGTTTCCCTTATTTTTTCACTTATGGCCACAGAATTTATGGTTTGAAAAACACAGCATTGATATTAAAGTAAATCCTCATTTTTTTCCTTTTCCTAAAGCAAGTTTGAGTTCATTTTTAGACAAGAGGAAAGTAATGATGACCCAGTTCTTTTTTCAAGTGAGAAAATAATTGAATAAAGTAAGAGGTGTTAGAACTAAAGTTGCTTCTAATAAAAAAAGGTGAAAGGGGTCAGTGTGATGATACAGAGAAGCACCAAAAAGTTGAGCTACATGGCTAGCAGGGAGTAGCTATAAATTAGGAGGCAGTGACAAAGCTTTTGTTTGTCTAAGAATTCAGGGCAGTGGTCTTTATTGTCTCATTTATTATAAGAATAACACATAGACCATCTCTTGGCTAGCTTGAGAGGGAATTTTTTTACTTTACTATTTTTCCATTACTCCAAAGTCTAATGTACCATGGAGGTGACCCAGGTTTTTCAAATGTTATACCAGTGGAAGACAAATTCTACTAAATCCTACCAAGGTAAAAAGGATTCAGAGATGGACTTTATGCCTGTTATATGAAGATAAGCTTAGATTAGTTTTCAAAGTTTGATCACTAAAAGTTTGATCACTAGGTGATGATTTTTTTTTTAGTCACAGCAACTCATGAATATTTAGTGAGTCATAGAGGATTTCTGATCTTTGCGAGTTTAGGAAATTAGGGATCAGGACTGTACCTGTAATTTTGTAAAAAAAAATTCTTTTTGTGGGGCAATGAGGGTTAAGTGACTTGCCCAGGGTCACACAGCTAGTAAGTGTCAAGTGTCTGAGGCCAGATTCAAACTCAGGTCCTCCTGAATCCAGGGCCAGTGCTCTATCCACTGCACCACCTAGTTGCCCCCCTGTACCTATAATTTTTGCTGATTTAAGGACTCTCTGGTGATGAAACTCCACCTCTTCAACATATAGGCTTTTAGAGTTACCTAGAACATTGAGAGTAATTGTCTCAGTAAGTAATTGGCCCAAGGTCACAGGTAGTTTTTGTTAGAGGTGAATTTTAAACCCAGGTCATTTTTGGCACAGCTCCTGGTACATAGAAGTGATTTATCAAACATATGTTCTTTCTATCTACATATATGTCCATACATGTACACATAGGTATGCACATATCTAATCTATCCAAGGTATCTCTCTATATCTACTCTGTTATACTAATAAAATCATAAATGCTTGAAATAAGCAACCTGGAATTCTAGGTCAATACATGGTGAGACAGTACAATAGCTTATGGTCAAAGAATTTCTTGTCTACTGAATTATGATTATGAGAAAACATTGCCCTAACTAAAGAGAGAAAGAAACACTTATCTCATAAGGAAAGCTTGCTACTTTGAGAAAATGGATCATTCCCAGATCTCTCAGAATGCAGGATTTGGGTCTCAGCTGATGTACCTTAGTTTTTTTAAAAAGGGCATGTAGAAGAACAGCTCTTTTGAGGGCACAGCCTAATTCCCCCGACCTTCTTATGTTTAGATGGCATTGGGGAATTCACAAAAGTTGGCAAATGGTGCCCTGCATATGAGTCCACTAGATCAAACCTCCAAAATGTTAATGCTTATACCACCATCAACTCTACCTTCTCATTAGAGTAGAGAAACTTCAAGGACATTTTTTACATTTTAATTTACTGCTACCTTTTCTCCATTAGCCCCTAGAATAGAAGATTCATGTTCAAAATAACAAATAGTGTTCCACTGTTGCCTCTAATACTATTAAAGTGGGATGGTGCAGCTTCTTTAAATTTATGCAATTTAATGGAAAGCATTAGCTGTTCATTCAAAGCTATGGCTAAAGGGACTTTGTTTTAATAACTTTCTAATTGCAGTAGTAGAAGCTAGCTCACTTAGCAATGAACTGACAGGTTTGCATTTCTGTCTGTGTGAGGTGTCCTTCAGTGCTTCAGGAAGGCTTGTACAAGAGTTGGAAATAAGACACAAAATGCTAGCATTCTCAAGTAGCTTAAACTCGTGACAGAAGAGATCAGAATAGCTCCTTCATGTGTTTCTTAGTCATTGCTCAGTTCTGAGGCAGTAATGTATAGGTTAGGTAGAAAATATTGCTGACCTGTTGACTGAGTAGCTAGTCTCTGAATAGAATAGATAATACTGGCCAAGTGCCTTGTATGTAAATGTCCGAGGGATGGAACATCAAATAGTACCACCATTTTTTCTTGTCTCCAGTCCAATTCCTCCAACCTAATATGTGTCAGTTCCTATGTATTTTGGTTGCTTTTATAACAAAGGGAAAAGGCTCTAGATGCTTTGTTTTCATGGTGACTAAAGTTTAGATTTTTGGTAATTTGGTATTCAAAAAGATTGTATCATTTTGTAGCCAGTCTTTATAGAAGGAGACTATGATCGGGTTAAGTAGATGAGAGAGAGATCTTTCAGAAAAACAATTCATTATTGAGTCAGTAGCTGGACTAGCTTTAAAGATAACCAGAATAGATGGCCATCTACATGGTGTGAATTCAAGGACCTATAAAGAGACTTTTGTCCATAAAAAATACCACTCCCAATTGCTTGCTGATGCCTAAAATACCTTTAGTAAGGAACAAAGCCTTTGGGTTCCACAATGAAATAAAATGTATTAAATTTGATAGGAAGGTGTAAGTGACTATCAAGTCCCTTCCTAATAGTAGGTTTTGAAAGAAGGGAAGGCAGAAAGGGCATAGCAGTACAAGGTACCAGGTTTTGCAGAGGATGGAAAAGGACTTAGAGAGGAGATGCTGCAGCATCAAAGACAAATGTCATGTTTTTTGTGTTTCCCCACAGTATAATGATGTTTGGGGATTCATATTGAGTTATAGTTATTTGGGCAGCTTAAAGAAATGTTGTTTCCATCCATATCAAAAAAGATGAAAGGTTGTTTTAATCCAACATATGAAATATATATTAGCCATGTGACCTTGGGAAAATTACTCCCTTTTACTATGCCAAAGTTGCTTTATCTGTAAAATTAATATAGAGGTTGTTTTGCCCTTTCCTACCTCATCAGGATTTTTTGAGAATAAATTAAATCTACTGTATGAAGCACTTAGAGATTTTTGAAAGAAAGATGCTCCCTAAATTTGAGGTATCTCACAAAAATGAAAGTCCAATGCAAAATGTAATATTAAATTCAAATATCTCAGTAATGTTCCTCCTTTTCTACTTCAGGCTCTCCTCAACAATGCTTCCTTCTGCCTCCCCCCAAAAAGTGGTGTAGGGTCATTAGTATAGTCACAGTGGGAATGTTTCCTCAAGGGACTGCCCTGCCTGCCCTGTCATTCTGATCTTATTCTTCTGTAGTCACAACCCCTTAATTTTTAAAATAATTTTACCTGGTAGTTCTAAGTGAGAAGTGCTCATTGACTTATGGACTTCGCCATTGCCTTGGAGAATATAGAATGCAATAAGACAGAGTGGTGGAGAGGTGAATTGGAATTCTCTGGCTGAACATATTTGATAAAAAAACTGGAGGGTGGGGTTAATTGTATATATCTAACCATTTAAAAATGCCTAAGATCAGTTAAATGAAGCAAGTTGAGATAATGTCATGAAGCTCTTTTGCTATTACTTGCCTGGTACCAAACAATTGTATCTGGAAGCTGTGACCTCACATCTCCCTAGCTTACACCTTGTAGGATTCCTGCTTCAGACATGAAAAAGATATCTAGGTGGCACAGTAGATAGAGTGTTGGGTCAGGAGCCAGGAAGACGAGTTCTAATTCAGCTTCACACACTTACTAGCCTTGTGACTTTGGGAGCTCACTTAAACCTCTCTTTGCCTTGGTTTCTTCAATTATAAATGGGAATAATAATAGCCCCTACCTGCCACAGTTGTTATAGGGATCAAATGAGATCATATTTGTAAAGCACTTAGCACAGTTCCTGGCACATAGTAGGTACTCAATAAATTCTTATTTCCCTCTTCAATTCCCCTCTAGCCCAGAATCTCTATTTCTAGCTCATTCTTTTAAATATTCTGACATCTTCCTATTCATGAATTTCCAAACCTCTGCCATCTCTTACTCTGCCCAAACTAGGGAGGATTTGATTAGTACCACGGAAAACTTTTAGTCATAGTCTTTGGGGTAGGGCCAGGGGGAACAAAAGAGAACTAGAAGTTTTCCCATGTTTTGGTTCAAAAAGTGCAGAGTGGTTGGGTCAAAACATTCTCAGAACTCGCACAGAGGCCAGAAATTCTTAATTACACCCAGGATTCCAGCTCCCACATTGTGTCTTATCTCCCTTCCCGTGCTTATATTAGGCAATTCCTTGATACTATCTTCTTATTTTGAGCTCTCATGTCCCGATCTTTAGAATGTTATTCCTCTCCTTTATTTGTGTAGTATATATGTTCCAAATGGATATACCAACAAGTTGTTTCCCAAAGTTTGCAAAGTTCATTTGAAAGTTGATAATAAAGAAATCAAACCAAATTTTTCCATGGAAACAGTAGAAGCTAGGTCCCCATGCCAGTGTGCAGAATTAGTATACCTGAAGCACAGTACTCAGCTAAAATTTTATTTCAGCTTTTCCAAACCACTACAGATGAGGCTGTTTCTGTGGGGAAATGCACTCTTGTTCCAACTCAGGACCCCAAGGACTCAGAATACAGCTTCCTGAATCTTGCTAGTTTCTTTGTATGTATGCATGTGTGGTGGGCGAGAATGTTTCACACATGTATGTATGCTTATATAATGGTGGTGGTATTAAAAGGTTATAGAAAGAAAGACAAAGCAAGATATCTACTCCTGGCTACTAGGAACTGGTCAAGTCAAACTAATAAGAGAGGGGAAATTTTTAGGTCCCTTACTTCTTGGAAGTTCTGGATGGGTAAAGAGGAAATCTAGGGGAATTATTCACTACTAGTGAGATGAGTGGAGGCTCCAGGCAATGATTTCCCATTCCCTATTTATATCTACAGGTCATTCCTATATTGTACCATAAATCAAGAGCTGACAATAGTATTGCTAGCTTTTTATAAAGTAGTCCTAATAGAAAATAAACACTACCTTTACACATTTGGGGGCAGTCTTGGGGAAATACTCCATGCCTTCTATTTTTTTAAAGGTTTTGTAGCCCAGCTCCAGGGAGCTAAATTTGTAATGCTACCAAGAAAAGAAATCGTATGAAAATAGAAGTGGGTGAGAGACTTGAAAATGTGTGCTGAGGCTCCAGGAAGTAGTTGTCAAATTAACTCTTTTTAATGAATGTGTGGAATAAATACAGCAGGAACTAGGGATACTGTTCACTTATGTTTATCCAAGATGTCCATTGCGATTACTGGCTGAGTTCTCTTCTTATTGAGAGGATACATTGCCTTGGGAGCAAACATGAATCCTCTGCAAAGGGCAACTGAAGCAGGAGCAAATTTATTCTACCCTTTAAAAATGTCATTTTCCCTTAACACCGATAGAAAAGGGAGTTTTTCGTTTGCAAAGAAAAACTGTTACCCCTTGGCTTCCAAACCAGTGTGTCTTCAGGCTGCCATTTGGAGAGTTACATTCCATTCTCAGCTACTTTCTCAGGATAGAGACTATATGCAAGGTAGATGAATAAAGAAATGGGAAGAGGACTTAAGAGTGGGGTAGGTCACCTGGGAACTGTGAGCCTTCACAGACCTTTCATGGTTGAAAATAAAATTCCAACTCTTTTTCCTCCTAAGGCCAGCAGCAGATCTATTTTGGAAACTTTTTTCACCATTTCTCTAATAACCTTCTTCCTTTTCCACACTACCCAATAAGCCAGGTGGAATCTCTAAGGTTACCCAGTTTCAGCCCTGGAAATGCACAGATTGTTTGCAGTGGATGCAAAGAGGGCCTTCCAACTACAATGCCCCTATACTGTTTGATTGGCAGTAAGAAACGGGAATGCCAGGAGGGAGAGCAGAGGGAGAGTGATTATGAAAGATGTCTTATACCCTTCCTTAGTCATGTAACCCTTGACTTGGAGGTATCATATCTCCTGCATGGAATCACATCATATCTTCCCTGAAGGGCCCAGGTAAACTTTGGAAACCTCTCTCCCACATGGCTTATTGCCCCTACCCAGGTAGAACCTAGTATTTCAGTATATTGCAATATATAGTGGTGTCCCAAAGTTAGTCATAAGCTTTCAAACTTACAAGATTTCAAAACAAAATAGTTCTATTTATACACTAAAAGATAAAAAAAAGCCTAACATCTGAGTCCATAGGGAACCTCAGGTGAATCGCCCTACCTACCTAGGGACCAGTATACCTCTCAGCACTTATGATACTTTGTGGTTGAAACCCTAGCAAAGGGGAAGGCTGAAGTTGGAGAAGGTTCTTTCATAACTCTGTGTATCTCAATTGTTTTACTCTTAACTCTCCCTCTGAAGGCACTCTCCAGATATCCCCTGCTTCTTGGGGTTCTTATTGCCATTGTCACTATACCCAGCTGTGATATTTTTCTTCCTATTGTCCAGATCTTCTCTGATTTCCTCATGCCTTGTCCCCACTGGACTGTGGAGTAGTTACACTAGTGTCTCAGTTGATCGCATATGTCTTTCCTCTCTCTGGGCAATTCTTTTGTTTGGCAATCAGAATACACAGCTCTGCTCTCCTCATAAAGATTATTTTCCAATGGCTACAAGACTACCCCTTTCTTGGACCACCAAATGATTTCCTGTTTTCCACTCAGTTCATAATGAGTTCATAACTGTTTGTCTCCTTCATTATCCAATACCTGGGCGCTGGATTATCCATTTGTATGGTTATATCTTTGGAATCTTATGAAGAATGGAGTCATTCTCATTCTCTTCCTATTTCTTTTTTTTCCTTGCATATTCCTTTGGGACAGCTGGACCAAATTATGCCAATAACTCCCAGATAATTTCTCAGAGACCTCTAAAATCAAGGAGTAGAAGTAGACATCCATGACATGGGGAGAGAGTGGAAAGTGGGCTTTGACACAGTAAACCACTTTCACATCCTGAGTCAATAACTAAAATTTTGACAGTGAGGTTAATGACAGAGTGATTTTAAAAAATTATATGTATAAAGTTGCCTCCATTAGAATGTAATCTCCTTGAGGGCAGTAACTTTCACTTTTCTCTTTGTATTCCCAACACATTGCCCAATGCCTAGCACACTTGGTGTTTGTTGACTAACTGAACTAGAGTATCTTTAAAGTGATACCCTAGAATGTTATTTTTTTAAAGAATAAACCTTCAATTTTTGTTTAGTATCACTTTCCTTCTTTAGAAGTTCAGCTTTGTTTTGAACGTCACCATTTCTTGGACCATTCATCATGTTTTGGATCCTCCTCATTTCTTTTTCTTTCTTTCTTTTTTTTTTTTGGTGGGGCGATTGGGGTTAAGTGACTTGCCCAGGGTCACACAGCACCTCCTGAATCCAGGGCCAGTGCTCTATTCACCACTCCACCTAGCTGCCCCTTCCTCCTCATTTCTTAATGACAGATTCACAACCTAATTTTCAAAACCACTTTTCATGCCATGCTATATTCCTTCAGTTGCTATATTCAAGAAGACGTGAACATAGTTAAGAGCCAGAAAATATATCACCTTTAGCCACTTTCTCATAAATTTGGATGCCTAGAAAAGCCCAGCACAATCAAGAGTTGATCACTGCGAACACTTGGCTGCATCTGTGGGAACAATTACAATTTGCTTACCTTGACATCACTGCAGAGTTAAATTAAGAAAATAACAAGTACTTTGACTAAGTTTGATAAGTGAATTGTCTGGTTAGTTGACTAGTCACTTCAGTCAAAATGGTCAAAGCAGTTGTATGTCTATATGCAGAAATCCTGAGGAGTTGTTTTAATAAGATATGGTCAATAAAAAAGCATATTTGTAAAGAAAAACACATCAACATTATGTTACATATATTATGGGAGCCATAGTCTATGGAATGCAGACATTGGAGGACAGTGTGGTGTATTGGAAAGAGCACTGGAATTGGAATTGAGAGTTCAAGGGCCAGATCTAGCACATATTGGCTATATGATGTAAGTCAGTGAGACTATTTCCTCATCTACAAAATGATGATCATAATACTGCTATAGCATGTCTTAATGGATAGAAAGCTGACCTTGGAACCAGGATGATTTGGATTTAAATGTTCCCTCAAGATTGTGTAACTCAAACTGGCTTTGGGATGCTGGAAAAATCACTTAACTTTTGAGTGCTCTTGGTGAGTCTCTAAGATGATTAGTGACAGAGGTGAAGAGCTGCAGAGAGAAAGGGTTTCTTCATCTGGTATAGGAAATGAAATAAAGGGTCCAGTCTCTATCTACATCTTATACTTCTATTTCTACTTAGAAGCAGAATAGTAAAATGAAAAGAGAGATAAACTGAGTCAGAAGAATTTGGCTTAAGCACTGCCATTGACACATATAGGCAGGTCACTTATCCTCTCAGTTTCTCAGGAAAGTCTCTAAAACTTTACAGGTTTCATAATAGTCACCTATCTGGGCATATAGTAGTACAAACTCAATAGATTAAAAATGACAGGAAAAATTGGGAGAATAAATGTCCTTATCATGTCCAGACCAAAAAAGTAAATAAATGTTTGTTCTACCAACCTCAAAGAGTTACATAAGGAGAAGTCTGTGTCAACCTTAAAACACTATCCAAATGGGCAGATTTATTATTATATAATGCTCCTGAATGCAGCATCATTTCATCTCACCAAAGGATGATCATTAAGGCCCGCACTTCCTGTTGAGTTGTGCTGTTAGCTGTACTGTAGACATGAAATATTTAATGGTTTGCAAACTGTTTCTCAGTTTGAGTGTTCTAATGATAATCATTTTGTTAAGCAGGAATATAATTGATCACAAAATCACGTGACCCTTTCAAGGTGGAAATGCCTAAAGGACTGTCTCTTTCAGAACCATGGTGAGTCTGTCCCCTTTAAACTAGTCTAGGTGACTAGTTAAATGTCCTTTGCATGGACAATTGGACATCTCTCAAATATCAGCATCAATGTTTTGGGTGTTAACTTGGGTCATCCAAGAGAGCATGATATCATGGAAAGAGTACAAAACTGGCAGTCAGGAGATTTGAATCCTCACCCTGGCTCTGCCAACAAACATATCCTGTGACCTGGGACAAGCTCTGGGACTCTCTTGACTGCAGTTCTCTCCCCCCACCCCAGCCCCACAAGATGCTGGGACCAGATGAGAAGTTTTCTAATTTTTTTCCAGTATCAACATCCTGTGTTATCCTTTTAGTCTTAACATTGAAATGGCCCCATGCCAAATGTAGGTTTCTTCTCAGGAAACTTTAGTAAGGCAGGAGTATTGTTAGAAATGGAAATGATCAATTCAGGGAACCTTGACTGAACTATTGCTAAATCATGGGAATCCTGTTAAAATATTTGCAGAGCAGAAACTCTGCCTGCCTGCCTGCTTGCGTATCTCAGGCCCACTCCAAATTGAGAGTCTTAGTTAAATATAAGGCATGCTTTGCTTTATTCAGAGAAGGGCAGAAAAGTTCCTTCCAGCTCGGAAAGCCTAATTCTGTGATTTTTGTGCTCCTGAAAGTTGCTTGTAAATATAATCCTCCTCATGTGCTTCCACTTAAAATTAACTTATTGTGAATCTTTTCATAAAAATCATAATTACTCCTGATTTATACTTAAAATACTAAAATATCAGACATTAAAATATGATAGCAAATATTTATCTGATATACAGTGATATTGCCCACTAGGTAAGCCCAACATATGAAATAAAGGGACCTAATTGTGACTCTGTAAAGACCATAGTTGTCCCTAATTTTTACTCATACCTCTTTTTATAAACATGTTAGGGGATGATTATTAGCTTTACAAAATAAGCTGGGACAGGTTCCTTCATTTTATATAAATTCTGGTATTTACATATTGGATTTGACTAAAATGAGGGATACCTAGATAATGGAACCTTCCTCAAATGTTGTCTTCAGACTCCATACCCGTGGAGGCTTATGTCAGTCAGTAAACATTTACTAAGCACCTACTATGTACCAGGCATAGTGCTAAGGATACAAAAGAGGCCAGACAGTCCCTGCTGTTAAGGGGACTACAGTCTACTGGGGAAGAAAATATGCAAATAAACATAAAAAGCAAACTGCGTATGGGATAAATATTGTTTGTCCTTCATTCTCAAAGAGCATCATGACATCAGGATGATCTCATGACTTGCAGTGAATTGGATTTAATTGAGAGAGGGCTGTGCAGAGTCAACAACCTCACTCTTTCCTCCAGAGCCATGTGGGTCAAGTGACAAGCTATAGATCAGGACGACTTGAGATGGTCCCGGATGGTTAAAAAAACAGGATAAATAGGAAACAATTAGAAGAGGAAAAGCAATAGAATTAAGCAGGTTTAGGCAAGGCTTCTTGTAGGAGGTGGGATTCTAGTTGGAACTTAAAAGAAGGAGAGTATTCCAAGCATAGGAGACCACCAGAGAAAATGCCCAGAGCTAAGAGATGGGGAGTACATGATTTGGGAGAATACCTTATAAATGCTTTAAATCTTTAAAATTTTCATCCACTGGGGCAGCTAGGTGGCGCAGTGGATAGAGCACAGGTCCTGGAGTCAGGAGTACCTGAGTTCAAATCCAGCCTCAGACATGTAACACTAGCTGTGTGACCCTGGGCAAGTCACTTAGCCCCAATCGCCTCACTAAAAAAAAAAAAATCATCCACTAAGATACCTTACATGGCATCCAAGATGATTCTATCCTCTTCTGGATTCCATCCCAGTATATTCATGCAATGTTCAAGAATGTCATGAGGAAACCTTTCAGATATGGCCTTACGAGGCACATAAATTTTTAAAAACAATAGGTGAAACAGAGACCCCACAGAGAAATAGAAGGTGAGCAACTTTTCCCCCTATCTGTAGTTATTTCCCATCAGCTATAGCACTGCTGAGTTTTAACTGCCAAGTTGGTTGGCTTATGGTTGGAGGCCTCAGGTGTGAAATGATTACTAGCTCTCAAAGTGACAGATTCTAATCCCAGTAGAGTTAACTCACTCCTCAGAAGCAGGTAAATTGAGTTCCAGGCAGCAGGCCCTATAGGGGTCTTCCAAATGAGATTATCAAAAAGTAACACCCTAGCTTCCCTCAACAGACTTTTCTGATGGCACATATCACTTTTATCTAGACACAGTTTATCTTTGCAACTTGAATTAGTTTTCCCTTCCTTTCTACTCAGTTATGGGCATATCACTTCAGAGGTAGTATGTATTTTATCGACCACACCTGTGAGATGCATGAGAGAGAGTCCAACAATGGCATTTCCTCTTAGCCACACTGTTCAAATCCCAAAGGCCAGCCCATTGCTGGAATAGCCTGATGCTGAATTAAGAAAAAAAAGTTTCCCCCCAAATCATTTCCCAAAACAGGTGCAGTTGTTGGTCATCTCCATCCAAAAGGCGCCTGTGAATGTTAAGTTGGAACATAAAGACCAAGTCAAGGATTGTAACCAAGCAAACAATGATATCATAGGACTTTAAACTTAAAAAAAGACTTACAGATCATCTGCTTCAATTCCTTTATTTTAGAAGATAGTTAAGGCTGCTCAGAGACATTAAATGAGAAGGTCACACAGCTAATTACTGAGAGAGCTATAATTAAGTACTCAAGTCTTCCAGTTCTCAGTCCATTTTCCCCAATTATGCCATACTTCTTCCATTACTAATAACATTCTTATATATTAGACTAATTAAAAAAAAATTTTCTTCACACTAGCCCATAATGAACCTCAAGTGTATTTTGAGGCAAATGAGAACCGGATACACTTTTGGTTTGTTTTGAATTCTCAGGAAGGTTCTACATCAATCCAATTGCCCCAACAGATCTTTTAGATCCAATACATCATAATAATAGATTTCTAAGTTTGACAATATCCTTAGAAGTCATCTGGTTCAACCATTGCCCATTGGATGATAGCATTTTACAAAATTCCTGACAAGTGGTTATTCAGTCTTTGTTCACATACCACTGATAACTGGGAAGTTCCTTCATTCCAAGGTAGCCCATTTGACTGTTGGACCTGTCTCTCTGATTTTTATGTTTTCCTCTATGTTAACTCCAAATCTGTGTACTGTAATTTGTGCTCACTGGATCTAATTCTCCATATTATTTTTTTAATGTCAGTTTCCTGCTCAGAAATTTTTGTATGCTCTCCATTGTCTTCAGGATTCATGTTGTCCAAACCCCTTTCTAGTATTCCACCATCGGGACCCCATCATATTCTACAATATTACCTTTAACCATCTCCTATACAAACTCTCCAAGCTGTTTTCATGAATGTTCCTTTCATATTCCCAGTTGTGTGCCCTTTCCCCTGCTTGCAATACTGACAGCCCTCCCCTCCAATCTACTAAAATCTTGCTCCAACCAAATCTCACCTTCTTTGGGAAATCTTCATTGACAAATTTTAGGTCACAGTGATTCCTCTCTCCTCTAACCTACCACTGAATTTTTTATGGGTCACTCATTTGTCACATGTGGGAATTGGAGATAGAGGACATGAGGTCTAATTTGATTTAGACCTATGGCAGATCGCTAACCGTTTCATTCCCTTACTCACTCTTTCAAACAATAATCACTTCTTTTGCATTTACTGTGCATTGTCCTGAGCTTTGGAGATGCAGAGACAGTGAGATAGGAGCTAACATTCTACCTCAGTGCTCCTTGTGGTCTCTAGGTCAAAATTCCTTAGCATGGCATTCAAAGCCTTTCAGAGACTGTCTCTTGTCTACCCTTCCAGACTTATTTCATGGTACTCTCCTTCACACTCTCTATTTTCCAGATAGAAATTGCCTACTTGCTGTTCTTTTAATGCAATATCCATCATCCACCTCTGTCTGTGGTGCAGAAGCCTTGGCCCCTTCCTGGAATGTATTCCATCCTCACTTCCGCCTCTTAACATCTTAAGGCTTTACTCACAAGCCAACAGGAATTGGAATGCCTTTCCTAATTCCCTTAGTTATCAAGGAGAACAAAGTTGGCAGTCTTTTTTTAATGCATTCCCCTTCACCCAAGTTATCTTTTATCCATTTTTCTTTGTTTATGTTGTATTCCCCCAGCAAAAGATAAGTTGAGGAAAATGAATATCTTTATTTTTATCTTTGTATCAAAAGCACATAGCATTGTAATTTGCACATAGTAGTTGCTTATTAAATGTATGTTGAATTGAATACTCACAGTTCCCTCCTATGGCCCTCCCCTGGGAATATATTTCTGCTTAGAATAGCTTGGAAGGGAAGTTTGCTTAGTGACATCAGCTACTGAAATATTGCCAAGGACAAGAACAACTGTGCTTATCCATAGGACGGAAAGACCCTTCCATTGGTGTCCATATATCCATGTAATAGCCTAGTGAGTAAACATTTCTGAGTCGGCAAAAACATGAGAGTCAAAGACTTGAGTGATGACATCAACCACCCAAACCATCTAGAGTGCACAAGGCACTAAGCCCTGAAAGCACAAGGACAAAAATGAAACAAATTTTCGGGAGCTTGGAGTATCGGGGGAACTGTTCGTAAATGGAAATAAATGTTCTGATTATGTTGTCCTCCTGCCCTGAATGAGTGGAGTCCAGCTGTATGAATATGATGAAGTTAAGAACAGGCCGTCACCAGAAAGCTGGATATGAGCTTAGGTTTGGTTTGCTTTTGGCTAAAGCAATTCATGACCCACCTACAAAGCCATAGAGGAGCTGTAAGCTACAACAAGGACTACCCTTATGCTTCCTTAAGAGTATCAGATCTTGGGGCAGCTAGGTGGTACAGTGCATAGAGCACCGGCGCTGGATTCAGGAGGACCTGAGTTCAAATCCAGCCTCAGACACTTGACACTTCCTAGCTGTGTGACCCTGGGCAAGTCATTTAACCCTCATTGCCCCGCGGCACCCCCCCCCCAAAATAGAGTATCAGATCTGTAAAATATCTGCCTAAAGTATTAATATGTTAATAAGGCTTTTCCCTCTTTTAAATTTTCTTCACAGTTGATTTTCATTTATCTGCTTTATTGCCCATATTAAAATAGCAGAGGTACAAGGCAAAAAAAAAAAAAACCTCTAAATTCCATAGTTTGTTTCCTGGCCCACACCTTTTGAGTGACATCCGCATCTGAAGTGTTAATCATTTCTTTGTCCTTGAACTTGACTCACTCCAGGGATGATAGAAAGTACTTTTTTCAGGAAGGCTAAATTATTTCTTTTAGTTTCGAAAACAACAAAACGTACAGGAAAAAAGCAGCAAAGGGTCACCCTTCACAAGACAATATCTGGGGCATTGAAATGTGTCTAAGAGCTTAAGGGGTTTTTTTGGGGGGGAGGGGTATCATGAAATTTTGATTTGATGGGTGGGTGATTGGGGGATTTTCTAGTTTAGGTTTTGGGATGCTGTGGGGGGGTTCTCCCCCTTTTTCCATTTTTATTAACCTCAGATGGGCAGCAGGTGAAGGCAATTTATGCAAATCCTTTTCTCAATAGTATAAGACATTTTACCTTTTGATAATAGGCAGCCAGCCAGAGGATACAGCTCCAGACAAGCAAGTTTTGAGGACCCAATTTAAAATTTGAGCTACCTTCTTTTTCCCCCTTCTTCAAAAGCTTTTTCTGAGGATAAGATAAGAGTGTAATCCCTTAGTTTGGTACAAATGTTTTAAGACTTTGTGTTTCTAAAATCCAATTTGAATTAGCCTTGAACTTTAAAGCTGTTTTGTCTAGTGAAGCAAAAGACACCATGTGATACATATAATAGAGAGTATTGTACAGTCTCCCTTTCTTTGCTCCCCTTTTGACACTGGACTAGAGTCCATGCCAGGAAAATCATCCAAAGACAAAAATGGCATAACTTCAGAAAGCTACAATGCTTGTCTTTTTTCAACAAAGATTTTCCTAAGCCTCCTTCCCCTTAGACTTCAGGAATTGTATGGCTTAATAGCAGTCCGTGCTATCAAATATACTTAGGTGGAACTTGGGCATTGTCAGGGAAATTATTTGAAATACTCTCACAGAAGCTGTACATTGCTTACTGAATAATGACTGTTTTTTTATAGGAGACTTTTATCTCTTTTCATCTGGGCATCAACATACAGGAAGAGCCCACTAGTCAACTCAGTGTCACCTTGTCCTGAAGGAGGCCAGGACTTGCAAAAAGGAGAAGGTATCCTTAGAAAGGGAGTTGCCTGCAACTCAGGATCCTGGGTCCTACTTCAGTTCTACTCCTAATAATTATAGACAATTCAGCTGACCTCAAAGCAGTCAAATATCTGCAATGGATTGTGTGAGTGAAATAAGAAAGGTTTCCTGAAGGTCATAGGCCCATAGAGTCTAGAATAAGAATAGACCTTAGTGATATCTAGTGATGACAATGAAAGGAAACCGAGGCCCAGAGAGATAAGGTGATTTGCCCAAGGTCACACAGATATTTAAAAACAGACTCCAAAACCCAGTGATCTTCCCATTAGGCCACACTGCTACTTCTGTATAAGTGACTTACAGACCCAGTATTTAGTTCTTTTCTGGACTCCAGACCTAAATCTACAACATACAACATGTATATCTGGATGATGCAACAGTATCTCCAAGTCATTAGATTCCAAATAGAGCCTGTTATCTTCCAGGCCTCCCCCCTCAGTGATATTTCTCATCTCTGTTGCCTCCTCCCTACTCTCATTGCCTGAAGCTTATAAAAGTCTCCTTCACTCTCCAGAGTTTGTATTCCACCCATCCCTTTACAGTAAATGGATAGTGGAGTCTTCCTGACTCCAGACCCAGCACTCTTTCCACTGTGCCACCTAGCTGCTCCGTATAAGCAATATCCATACCTAGTTCCCTAAGGCCCACTTGTGTCTGCTCAACAGTAGGGTTCCCTGCAGCTTGGACCCCTCGCAAACCTCTCCCTGGAATTCAAAGCCCTCTACAATTTGTGCTAGACTCATTTCTCCTGCCTTGCCTCATCTTGTAGGAACAAGACATACACAGCATATTTCATTAGGTCTGTGCCCCAAGGGAATTTTTTTAAGGTGGATATTTATTTAATACTCACAGGATAATAGATTTTGAACTGAAGAATTACACAGAGGCTATCTTATCCATCCCCCATCCCTTTACAGATAAAGAACTGAAGCCCAGGGAGGTTAAGTGATTCCCTAAATGTCACGTAGATAGTAAATGGTAAAAACAGGATTTGAATCCAAGATGTTTTCCACTAAATCACATCTTTTCTCTCTCTCTAAAGAATATTTTTATTCATTACTTACTCAAGAGACTAAAACTTAATTTTTAACCAAACTAAAGCTTATTTAAAAAAAAAATAAATGAACTTTACTTTTAATATTATACACAAAGTTACAAAGATCTTTTGAAACAGGGGGTGCAGGGCAGCTAGGTGGCACAGTGGAGAAAGCAACAGCCCTGTCTTCAGTAAGACCTGAGTTCAAATTTGGCCTTGGATACTTGACACTTACTAGCTTAGCTGTGTGACCCTGGGCAAGTCACTTAACCCTCATTGCCCCGCAAAAGAGAGAGAGAGAGACAGAGACAGACAGACAGACAGACAGAAAGGGGGTGCCCAGGCACATCTGTGTCACTCTAGATAAGCATCTGTGGCTAGCCCTGTGTTTTAGGGGGAATGGGCTACGTGCCCTGTACTATTCTGCTTCTTTTTGTTCACAGGCCCTGTCAAGCCTTTCTCTTCCTCTTCACCTCCTGTTTCAAACCCCCCTCAAATGCTACCTCCTTAATAAAGCTTCCCTCATCTCTCAAGTTAATAATAGGCTCACATAGCACTTGGCTTTATATTTCTCTGTTACAGTTATCATATCATATTAGATATAATGAAGAGTGTGCAGGTAAATGTTGAACAACTGACAAGTCTGGGGGAAAATACTATGAAACACTTTTAAGCTTAATCTGAATTCTAAACACATTCTCCATCACTTTCTTTAGTTTAGACAGTCAGTGAAACAATACATCAGGCTCTGATTTGTGGCCTTTTCCAATTTCTGAGCTATAAATGCTTAAATTGTAAATTTAACAATCGGCTCTCCCCAACCAGATAGTCATTTTTCTTTCTGTCTGATATATGTGAACAGCATATTATTCACTATGGTTCCTGGCTCCAAGATGGGGGAAAAGCCACTGGACCTTCCCTGTTGACCCTTGCCTGGTATTATTGCTCTTCTTCAGGATGAATAACTGTTCAGTTGTTCTTCAAATGTGTCTGACTCTTCATGATGCCATTTGGGGTTTTCTTGGCAAGGATACTGGAGTTATTTGCCATTTCCTTTGCTAGCTCATCCTACAGATGAGGAAATTGAGGCAAATGGGGTTAAGTGACTTGCCCAGGGCTGCACAGTAACTAAGTGTGTGAGACTGGTTTTGAACTCTGGAAGAGTCTTCCTGACTCCAGACCCAGCACTCTATCCACTGTGCCACCTAGCTGCTCCGTATAAGCAATATCCATACCTAGTTCCCTAAGGCCCACTACAGGTTCTTCTCTGCCATTTTGTCCCCTAGGTGGTGTTTTCTGGATTTTCTAGCAAAATAAGACCATAGGATCATGGAGGTAAAGCTGCTTGACAGAGACATTAAACGTCATCTAGTCTATTCTCACCCTGTAAATGTGGAAACTCATAACGAAGAATAGTGCTTTTGAAAAGGGTATATTATGAACAAGAAAATACAATTGTATACTGTGATTTGTTCAGCCATTCCCCAATTGATAAATTTTGTTTCCAGTTCTTTGCTTCAACATAAAGTATTACTATCAATCAATTAATCAATAATCATTTATTAAGCATATTTATTACTATGAGCTAGATGCTATGCTAGGAGTTGAGGCTGCAAATCCAAAGAATGAAGTATTTATGTTATAAATATTATTATACATTTGGATCCTTTCTGTATTGGAGATTTTGGGGTCACATGCCAACATATGTTATCACAGAATTCTAGGGTATTCACAGTTTATGGAAGTTTTTAATATCATTCCAATTTTTTCCAGAATAGGTTAATCAGTTAATAGCTCTATCAACAGTGCATTAGTGGGACTGTCCTCCCACAGTCCCTTCAAAAATAGTCATTTTCCCTTTTTTGTCACTTTGCCAGCTTGATGAGTATGAGGTGGAAACAGAGTGGTCTTAATTTTCATTTTTCTTATTTTTTATTAGGAGCAGTTTTCCATCTGGTTATTAATAGTTTCTTTTTCTTCTTTGGGGTACAACCTACTCATATCCCATGAAAATTTATTTACTGGGGAATGGCTCTTGTTCTTTTGTATTTATGTCAGTTTCCAGTATTATGTATAACTTGGAAATGATTTCTCTGCCATATAGACACTTAACTGTAATTATCCTTTCTACCAAAATACTTTGTAGTAACTTACTAAAATAACCTGGGAAGTATATATAATATCACATTTCTAAAGCTCTGTTTTGATCATCGTTCTGCTTCTCAAAAAACTTTTTAAAACTCCCTATTGCTTATGACATAAATTCCAAAATTCTTGCCTGATCATTCAAATCCCTTTTTAATTGACCCCAATCTAACTTTCCAGTCTTTTTAAAAAATTTATTTTATTTTTTATTTATGGGATAAAACAACAGTATAATAAAAAAGATGAATGCACATGACACTGCAAACTATTGTGTACAACTTACTATTCCTTCTGAATAAATAATAAAATTATCATTTAAATTTCTTTTTTTTCTTCCCTTCTCCCTGACCTCAGAGATAGTTACCATTAGACACAAATATATATACACACATACATATATATGTAAAATTATTCTATACATACTTCTATTTATCAATTCTTTCTCTGGATACAAATAGTGTCTTTCTTCATTTGTCCATTAAAGTTAATTGGGGTATTTATAATAGTCAAAATGACTTATTCACTCGACATCTGCTAACTTTCCAGTCTTATCTTTTATTGTTTTCTGACGTGGACCCTGTGGTCCTGTCAAACTACATTACTTGTTATTTCCTATTCACCACTTGTATTTCTCCATATTCACACTTTTATTTCTATTGAAATCTTACTCATTCTTTAAGATTCTGCTCAGTTGTCTGTTTTGTCCATGAAGTCTTTTTGAGTCACCCTGCTCAGAAGTAATCTTTCCTTTATCTGAACTTAGTTATGCCACTCTCAAGGCCTCTCCTTTGAGAGCAGGGATGATATTTTATTCATTTTTTATATTCTTTCCATGACCTAGCATGGTACTTTGCAACCACTGGACTATTCATTGATATGGGGGCAAGGGGGAAGGAATGGAGAGGTAGCAATGGGGAAGGGAAGTAGGGGGAAAGGAAAAGAAATGAGAAAGAAAAGGAAATTAGGAAAAGGAAAAAGAAAAAGAAAGGGAAAAGGAAATTAGGAAAGGTAAAAGAAAGAAGAAGGGAAGGGGGAAAGGGAGAAGGGAGAAAGGAAGGGAAAAGTAAGGGAAAATTTTAAAATGAATTTGAATTTATCTTCAAAATACTACATTTCATATAAAAACACATACAGTGATGTAGCGAGAAAAAGAAACCGAACAGCAATTACACATAGTCTACAACCATATAATAATCATAATAAATAGCAATAAAACCTGAAATATACAAAAGAAAATAAGGTCCGAAAAGGAGATAAAAGTAAATGGTATTTTATTATCTTTAAAAAGTTAACTTATCCTTTAAAATATATGATAAGGCAATAAATATCAAAACAGGCTAAGAAATTGAAAGGTAGTTCAGTAGAACAGAGTAAACATACAGTTCACAGTAGTAAAGGACTGTAGTAACCTCATGTTTGATAAATATAAAGATTTACATTTGGGGTATTAAATTTCATTATTTGGTAAAAAAAACAAAAACTTGTTGGGAAATCTGGAAAGCAGTCTGGCAGAAATTGGGCATAGACCAATATCTTGAACCACATATCAAAATGAGGTCAAAATGCATGTATGACCTAGATATAAAGGGAGATATCACAAGGAAATTAGAAGAACATGAAATATATTACCTATCAGACTCATGGACAGGAGAATACTATATGAAGAAATAAGAGAGAGCATTTGGCTAAAATGATAGATGTCCGAATTGTAATGGAATACTGCTGTGATATAAAAAATGATGAGCTGGTTGATTTTTAGAAAGACATGGAAAAGGGGCAGCTAGGTGGCGCAGTGGATAAAGCACTGGCCCTGGATTCAGGAGTACCTGAGTTCAAATCCAGCCTCAGACACTTGACATTTACTAGCTGTGTGACCCTGGGCAAGTCACTTAACCCCCATTGCCCCGCGCAAAAAAAAAAAAAAAAAAAAAAAAAAAAAGACATGGAAAGGCTTGGACCTATGAAGGAAGATGCTATCCACTTCCAGAGAAAGAACTGAAAAATAGAAATATGTATAGTATGATCTTAAATATACGTATATATATAGAGAGATATGTGTATTTACTTGTATTTAATTATAGCCTTCTTTAAGGTGAGGTGGAGAGGGAAGGAGAAAATAATCAAATAAAATGTGAATAGCAGAGAACAAAATAAAACTTAGAAGGAAGACCAGAGAAACTGGGGAGCTTTGAAAATAATGTGCAGTATTTATTACATAGGGTTTTTTTTTTTAAGTAAACAATCCAAAATGGAAATGTATTGTTTTCTATTCAGTCATCTTTTTATGTTCTGCTGTGTGCATGGAAATGTTCTTTTTTTTCTTTTGCATTCTGGATTTAAGTTTAAAGTGAATTTTAAAATTTTGAAGTTAACATACTTTAAAAACAAATTATAAATAATGAAGTAGTTTCATGTAAAATTATGGGGGGGGGGGCCGGAGGGCAGCTAGGCAGCACAGTGGATAAAGCAACAGCCCTGGATTCAGGAGGACCTGAGTTCAAAATCCGGCCTCAGACACTTGACACTTATAGCTGTGTGACCTTGGGCAAGTCACTAAACCCTCATTGCCCTGCAAAAAAAAATTATCGGGGGTCCAAATATTTTTGTTGATGCCAACTACATTTAGAATAACTATTAAATTTTTTTAAAAAAGAAAAAAGTGCCTATTTAAGAAGTATGATTGTTTAAAATGTTGTCAACTTTAAATTGTAGGTATGAGCACTAACTCCATTTCTTCCAGTAGAATCCTATAAATCCCTTACATTTATGTGGTGCTTCTCAGTCATTTCCACAAATGTTGTCTCCTTTTATCATCTCATCCATCCTAAGGGGTACCATGTGTTAAAATTTCTGCTTTAAAGATGAGAAAAATTAGTCTCTAAGGAACTTGCTCCAACTCACATAAGATAATAGAAATTAGAGCCAATCTCACATCCAGTATATCACATAATCATAGTGCTGGGAGAGACCTTATATACTGCCTAGTCCAAGGCAGGCCTTCTAATTCATAGTTCTCTCTTCTTTTCACTATTCTGTGCTGTTACTTGGAATGAGGATACACAGCTCTATGTACCTTTAAAGTAAACAATATTTATGAAGAATGTAATTAGACCTGGGTCTCCCCATCCTGTATAACTTAGCTCCTGGTCTGTTTTCATGTCTAAATAAGTCTGTAGCTTTAGGAATGCTCTGTTCAACCACCTTAAGTGTCCAGTACCTTGTTATTGATGAGGAGAATGGGAGACAAAAGGATAAGTTCTACTTGGGGACCATCATCCCCCAAGTTGTAGCCCCTAAGTCCCTCCATGGAGATGGTGCAAGTGATAAGGCTGGCGAAGAGACTGATATTTCATGCCTTTTTTTCTAAGATGGAGGTCTCTAAGTAGCAGTTATCATTGGCAACAGATAAGAATCCTTAGCCTTCCTACTGAACACTGGACAACATTTCGAACTTTCTAGTATGGTTATGATATTGAGGCCAAGTCACCTTTTCTCCCAGCTAGTGAATTCTGATCCATCATAAATATTTCATCTGACTCCACGTCCAGAGAATTCTCTTGGCATTTTGTCTTCTTTCCCTCTTCCCTCCTTCCCCCCTTCGTCTCCCCCAAAAGATTGCAGCCATAAAGTACACTGTAGGGATTTTCTGAAGCAAAATAGCCTTTTCTCAAACTATCAGTGGATAGCAACCTCATTAAATTTTAGAAACACTTTGGTATCTCATGTTTTAGGGGGTGGAGGAGAAAAATAGATTGCCTGACTTTTCATATCCACAGCCTATTATAGGACCCAAGGAGGACTTTGAAATTACAGTCTTAGCACTGTAATGATAATGGGTGAACTTTATGCCATTTTCCCATCTTGTTACAATTTTTGTCACAAAAATAGATAATTTCTCACCATTTTCTGTTCTATTTACAAGCTTTCCCCACACATGCACATGCGCATATGTGTGTGCATGCATGCACACACACCCACAAACACACACACAAAATGACTTGCCAGAGGTTTTGGTACCTCATCTATTCTGTTCATCTTTATATATTTAAATTGATTGCAGTATGTTCCTCCTTGCTCCCGCTATTCATACATTTGCAAGCCAAGACAAAATCAATTAGAAAGCAGAGTTTATCTATTCTAACTAAAGAGGGAATCTTCGTTTCACGGGGCAGATTCCTCTTCCTTTCCTTCCACCAAACCAAAAGTATAGGAAGATGGAAAATGTCAAGGAACCTCAATAAGGATTTGTACCTATGACTTTCTGATGAAGCAACTAAATATAAAACAATAATACCTGAATCATGTAAGTCCTTTTCTGTCTGTTTTCCTCATGGCACACCTAACCTCTTCTCACCATGTTATGTGAGTATTTGCTTTGTTTTCAAGAACTGGCAGAACACTTTCCCCAGATTAATGCAGGCGACCCCTCCTGTGCCTTCAATATACCCAATGGGATCACATGAGGCAGAAGAATAAATCAGAATAGATAGATGTTATTTGTGGATGCATGTTCCTATGGAAAGTCACTTTGCAATACTAATTGAAATGGAATAGCACTTAATAATGTTTTCAGTATGCAACAGACATGATTTTTACAGAGTGCAAAGTAACTCAGGCCCAAAAATGTTAAATGTATAATCAGATGTTAAGTATCCCCTCCCCACCTCCTCCATAATTCACTAAAGGCATCAGATATTAAAATACTGTGACAGTTTATTCCCACAGCAAACACCATGCAGGGAATGATGTGTAGCAAGAAATAACCCCCATTACTGTTGTTTCATTGACTTGATTGGTGCATAATGCTGAAATCAATGGAAGAAATAGAAGAGTTATAGCTGAAAGAAAATCTGGAAAGCCAAGCAAATCACCCAGGAGAGCTTACCAAGTTTGTAGCGCCCCTCAGTGTCACTCACTCTGGCTTCAGTTACTGTAGGTTGTCTATAAAGTTGATTGCTTGGGTTCTTGTGCTTTGGAAAGAATTCGGAGGTTTGGTGTGTAGTAGGAACTGACATATTTGGGAAACATGGTGGGGAAAAGAAACAGCAACAACAATCAGCAGTTAGTCCTTTCCAGTATCTGTGTAGTGCCCCAACTAGAGTACTTTGAAGGCAAAGAGCTTGCAATTCAGATTAATTTTAGTAATAATGCATGCTACCTTATGTTACCAAGTATGGTAGAAACAAAATATATAGATGTAGAAGGAATCACACCAAAATTTACTAGACTTAGAATTATAGGATTGTTAGAACTCTTTAGTCATTTGGCTGAAATTCTTATATGTGGGGAAAAAATTCTCCTTACAGTATCTATGACAGACAACTCATGTAAAGTCTATTTAAAACTCCGAGTGATGGGAAGCTCACTGGAACACAAATCAGCCCTTTGCATTTTGGGACAGCTCTTATTGCTAAACAATTCTACTGCAATTTTTCCTCATTGGTCTTTTCTTCCCACTGGAGTTATATGAAATAAGTCTAAAAATTTCTCCATATGATAATCCTTCACATATGTTGTTGTCATTTTTCAGTCATATCCCATATATGTAAGAACAGTTTTTATGACCCCATACCACTTTTCTTTTCCTTGTTAAACATATTTAGGCCCATCAGTTCTTATTCATATGGCATGCTTCCCATCATCTCAGTCACCCGTTTCTCTGGCTGTTCTACTTTGTTGATGGCTTTCTTGAAATGCGGTACTGAATATGACCCCAAGTGTGGTTTGACCATTGCAAAGAGTAAGGGACCAGTTGCATTCCTTGTTCTAGATGCTATACTTTTCAAAATGTAATATTGACTTTGGGGGCAAATATATTACATAGTAGTCTTATATTGAGATTGAGATTGCAATGAACAAAATCTGTAGATTTTCTTCACATGTTCTTCTAAACCAATTCTGTCTCCATTCTTTATTTATGCAGTTGTTTTTTGTGTGTGTTGGTGCAGGCCTTTCCATTTATCTGCATTGTTAATTTGGGACCAGTGGTCCAGCCTGTAAAGATACTTTTGAGTACTGTTGATTTTATCATCCAAATATGATTGATACCACCTAGATTTGTGTCATCTACAAATTTGATAAATTAAATCTTCCAAGTTTTCATCCCAGTTATTGATTAAAAAATATTGGGGGCAGCTAGGTGGCACAGTGGATAGAGCACCAGCCCTGGATTCAGGAGGACCTGAGTTCAAATCTGGCCTCAGACACTTAACACTTACTAGCTGTGTGACCCTGGGCAAGTCACTTAACCCCAATTGCCTCACCAAAAAAAAATATTGAAAAGGAAAGGGTCAAGTACAATATTCTACAGCCTATTACTAATCACCACTCTTGGATGATGCTTGTTTGTAAGCCCCTCCTAACCACCTATCTTCATCTGGTCTGCAAATATATCTTTGGTGATTGCATTGTCAGAATTTCATTTTCTAAAATTTACCATCCCTCTTTTTTGGGGGGGGCAATGGGGGTTAAGTGACTTGCCCAGGGTCACACAGCTAGTAAGTGTCAAGTGTCTGAGGCTGGATTTGAACTCAGGTACTCCTGAATCCAGGTCCAGTGCTCTATCCACTGCACCACCTAGCTGCCCCCTACCATCCCTCTTGTCATTCTTTCCTTTAGAGCATCAGGCCAGGGGGATGGGCCCTACTTTATTTTCACACTGAAATTTACATTCCCAATGCCTACAGTATATACTCCATGCCCGTCTTTCCTTTCCTTCTCTATTGGGGAATTTGAATTAAATTTCAAAATAATGGAATCATCTTATTTTACTGATAATAATATCCCTAGGCTCCTATAACTTCTTCCTCAAGGAATAATTCCTCCTTGTTAGCATGAGTAGTATGATGTAGTGGATAGAGTGCTGGACTTAAAACTGGGCAGGCCTAGGTTTGCATTCCTTTTCTGATTCTATTTATGTGATCTTGGGCCAGTTATTTGAATTCTCTGGGTTTCAGTCTCTTCATCTGCAAAATGGCCAACATTTGAGGTCTAAATCTAGCCACAAGAGACCTTAGGGAAGATTTAGTACAACCCTGAAAGTCTCTTATGGTTAGATTTAGACCTAAAAAGCTGACCATTTTACAGATGAAGAAACTGAGACCCAAAGAACTCAACTGGCCCAAGGTCTCATAGGTAGTAAATGTTAAAGGAGGAATTCAAACCCAGGTGATCTGATTCCAGATCCAGCACTGTGTTACCTCCCTAAATCCAAAATGGAAGTTTCCTCATTTCTTCTTTTTCTACAAGAAGCAAAAGGCAGTAGATTTGGAGTCAGCAAACCTGGATTCTAATCCTAATTCTGAAGCTTGCTGCTTGTGAGACCGTGGAAAAATAATTTTGACCCTCTGGGCCTTGGATTTCTCTCTATAAAATGCATATAATAACTTATACTTGCCTGCCTCATAGAACTATAATAGGGAAAATTCCCAGGTGCTTCCCTCTCTTAATAACATCCCACTATGCTCCCAACATTCTCCCCATATTAATTAACAAACATCAACTTACTCAACCCATATGGCAGTGATATTCAAAGTATGGACCTCTAAGGGTCCACAAGATCCTTTAAGAGGGTTTGCAAGTTCAAAAATATTTTCATAATAATACTGAGATGTTATTTTCCTATTAAAATACTCTTCCCTTTTTCATCCACATACCTGTGTGAGCCCAGATTTTCTTCATATACCTCAGTCAAAACAACACATCATAACTGATTGAATGAAGAACCAGATATGAGAATTTGGTTATCTTCTATTAAGCCAGTCATTAAAATGGAGTAATATACTAAAGCATATTACTCCACTCACTAATTTTTTTATTTTGGAAAATATAGTTATTTTAAAAGATATGTTATGTCAATACATAATGGATTTGTCATTCTTTTAAATGAATTAAATATTATAAAAATTAATCAGTTTTAATTTCTGTTGTGATAAATAAAAATAGATATGAACCATGTCAACAAAAGCTCTTTGGGGTCTTTCAAAATTTTTAAGAATATAAAAGAGAAAACCAAAATATAAAAGAGAAACCGAAAATGTCTAAGAACCACTGATGTAAACCATTCTTTTATGGTCCTGTCCTTTCTGTTGCATGACAATATCAGGTGGTGGTTTACAAATAAATGAATCTCTGCTAGTGAATTTACTAACAAATATAAGACCTTTCCAGAGAAAAATTATTCCTGAACTCAGTTAAAATACAGTTTTATGAGGACCCTCCAGAGTGAAGATCTGCCAAGAATTTCAGGCAAATCTTCAGGCAGAGGGATACCCTTCAAATTAACATGGGGGTGGTGGAATAGATAGTTGGAAATGTAGATGATTTCCTCTAACTTTTTTTTTAACCATAAATGGTAATGTTAGGAGAGGGAAGGTGTATTTTTAAAGAAGGCAGACATATGTTTCAGGATTTAGGAAGAATGAGGGAATACCAGAAGAGGTCATTGGTATAATCCATTGGTAAGTGTCTTAAATGTAAAGCTGGGGAAAGCCCTCATTTCCTTCCAGAAACTCTTTCCTTAATAATTCCATTGTTACTTGCCAGAATTCTCTTGAAATAGTTTCCAAGCCACTCTAACCCTATTTCTCTTGTTGTTGATGGGGCCAAGTCTTGGACAGTTGCCATCACTGTGTAGCAGACATTTGGTGGCCTGCTGATTATTCCCACCCTGTCCTCCCTGGAAGTCTGTGCTCAAAAAACACTTTCAGTAATCCCCTATTTTACTTTAATGTGGGGGCAAGGACAGGAGAAAGGGACTGGTAAAAATAATCTATCTTCTTAAAGTGATTTCTGGCAGAATTGGCTATATAGCTAAAAGCCAAGCTTTTGTTGAACAAGTACAATTATTCACATTTGATCATTCCCCTCCCCCCCAATCTAGCATTCATCTCAAATTGGTCATTCTTTTTCATGGTTTTGTGTTGGGAGGGGGGAAGAGGAGAGCAATGAGAAAAAGTGATTTATAATAGGAAAAAAATAACCGCAACTCAGAATCCACCCACAGAAATGTTATGGACAACATCTACCCCATCTTTGAATGTAATTTGGATTTTTGGAAAAGGAAAGCCAGGGCTCCTGGCTGACTGTCTTTGTGGATATAAATAAAAACTACTGTATGTGTATTTCACAATCATTTAGGGGGATACTGACAAATGGCTTCATATTAACATCTTAAAGTAATGCAGTTGTAAGAGCGATTAATTTTCTTCAGTGGTGAAGAATCTAACTGCTTTGGAGGTGATGAATGTGTAGTCTGTGCTCTGGAAGGCTTTAGAGCTGACATTATAGGAAATGAAAAATATGGGCTGGCATCTAGAGCTAGTTTGGGGATATTACTGCTGAAGTCCAGGCAGGGACTTGGAATGTTCGATAACCATGGTCTGAACCTCGCTATATATCAGAGGGTAAAAGTCAATGTATTTAGTCTTTAGAAAAAGAAACCTCATTGTGTTGGCTTTTGACCAATTTTACTCGAAATGGAAGCAGGAGTCCCCATGAAATACTGAATTCGATGTGTATACTAGAGTTTGCCTTTGCAAAGGGCATTTCTTTATAACTTTTTTCATAATATAGATGAAAGATCTCTGGGATTTGTCACAAGCACTCCTTGTTCATTTTGCTTGATAATAAATTTGACAGAAACTGTACGTTTTTTGACTCGTACTTTTTGTTGTCCAATAAATTTTTTTTCAAGAATGTGGACCAATCAAATATTCTCTTAGATTCATATATTTTCTAAAAACATGTTTTGAATGGGTTTTGGTGATGTCATAGGTCATTCTTTTTGCGGCTGTAGATAACAGTCCTGCAATATTTTTTTCATTTGTTCATTTATTTTGAGTGACAAGCATGTTCACTTCTCCATGCATTTGTTGAGTCTACACAAGTTATAATTCCAGCAGCACTAAGGACTTCAAATGGGGATAACCACCATTTTTTGTTGTTGTTGTTGTTGTTTTGTTTTGGTTTGGTTTTTGTGGGGCAATGAGGGTTAAGTGATTTGCCCAGGGTCACACAGCTAGTAAGTGTCAAGTGTCTGAGGCCAGATTTAAACTCAGGTCCTCCTGAATTCAGGGCTCGTGCTTTATTCACTGCACCACCTAGCTGCCCCTGAAAACCACCATTTTTAAAGGAAGATTGGTAATGAATCACTAATTTAAACTCTTAAAGAGTTGCCTAATACCTGAAGGCTTATGTGATGACCTCTGGTCACATATTGTTGTCATTTTTCAGTTGTGCCCAGCTCTTCAAGACCCCAGTTGACCTTTTCTTGGCAAAGGTACTAAAGTGGTTTGCCATTCCCTCTCCATCTTATTTTACAGATGAACAAACTAAGGCAAACAAACTTAAGTGACTTGCCCAGGGTCACACAGCTGGTAAGCAACAGAGGCCAGATTTGAACTCAGGAAGATGAGTCTTCTTGACTCCAGGCCCATTACTCTATCCACTGTGCCACTTCACTGCCCTTACTCATCACATAGACAGTATGTATGAGAAGTAAGAATTGAACTGAGGTATTTTTAACTTTTTTTGCAGGGCAATGAGGGTTAAGTGACTTGCCCAGGGTCACACAGCTAGTTAAGTGTCAAGTGTCTGAGGCTGGATTTGAGCTCAGGTCCTCCTGAATCCAAGGCTTTTTCCACTGTGCCACCTAGATGTCCCGAGGTATTTTTAACTTTAAGGCCAATTCTTGATCCATTATTCCATATATAACCTAATTTGATTTGTATGTTCACTGAAGCAGTGTTCTTAGAAAGGATAATTCATTTTTCCTTGGTAGCATATGCCTGCATATGTGAGAATAGAACTGTTCCTAACTAGGTTTCACAATAATTTAAAGCTTTAACAACATTCAATCATCCTATATGTTTTTTGAGTAAGAATAAACTATGTTTCCAAGTCTCTGCTACTGTGACTCCTATACCTAGTTCTAGGGCCAATTGGATGGACCAATCATTATGATCCAAAGTTAGTTCTATCCAGAAATATCAAGAAATAGCTGTGGTCATATCCTTCCTTATTCACTCAGTTTACATAGCTGCAGTCCTGAGTTTTCATCCCATTACCTTTGGGAGAGGTAGTTGTCTGATATTTAAATGAAGAAGCCATGTCAGATCATTTTCACCCTGAGTACATTACACCTACTCTTTCATCCATCATTAAGATGGTTGTTGATGTTGTCATTGATCACTCTTTCCATGTGGAGTACTTCTGTCTTTATGGAAAAGTGCCCAAGTTGTTCCCTTCCAAAAAAAAAAAAAAAGGAAGTGGAACAGATTTGGATTGAGGATGGCCTATTTATATTCTTTCTCAGCAAGAATTTCTATAAAATTTGTGCATTCTTACATGTTTCAGAGAATCTAGAGTGACATAATTTTTCCCAGTTCCATTTCATTTAGGTTTCTACCATTTTCCCACAAAACTGCAAGCGTACCCTATATATGTATGCTGCTCACCAACATCATATCACAATAACATTATTAGTACATTCAAACCAAATCTCCCTGTGACTGTATTCATCAAATAACCCATGTGTTACTACATTTTGCATATGGAACTAACTGCCCTGGCAACTTCAATTGTGTTTTTGTGAGGCCATTTATTGAGTTTGGCAGGATTTGTCCATACCCTCAATTACTGGAAATCACCATTGAGTTATCTGCTACAATGAATGCCAGCCCTATTCCTGGGGTAACTTATATTGGGGGTTTTCATAACTAAAATCTAGGATTGTACCAAATCATAAATTGTTATTAGAAAAATTTCAAAGTTATTGAGCCTTATGATCCTGTCGCAGTGTAGCTCTCTCTCGATTCAATTGGAAAAGATACGTGCTTAAAGAACAAAATATTAGCTCAATTAAGCTTAGGACTATTTTGCTTACAAGCAAGATGTGTGTGGGGGGGGAGTGTCAGGGAATAGAATAAGGTATGGCTATGTTCCTCTCTTTGGGGTTGAGGGAGATTAATTAATTCCCTTTGAAATATACATTACACTGGTCCCACATTTCATCCCTCCTCCCCCCCATAATTTTCCCTCCTGGTTTCCATTCCTTTTTGTGGCCATGCTAAGCATTCAAGGTCCCTTTCCTCCCTCTCCATACTTTAATCTTTGTCTAAGATGATCTTATCAGGAAACACAAAGTAAAGAATCATAAATCTTCTTAAATTATGTCCTTTTCAATTTGCTGTCACCATAACTGGGGTTCTCTTGCTTCATTCACCTCCCATAATGTCCTATGACCTCTCACTTCATAAATAATCAAGACTTAGAAAGTACCAAGAACTGTACTAAGTGCTAGAGAAATGGAAACTAAAATGATATAGTCCCTGACCTCCTTAAACTTACACTCTAATGGAAGAGACAATGTATACTTAGAAGTAGATACAAAATAAATGCAAGGTCATTTTTTTAGAGAAAGTCTATAGCTCCAAGTTGGAGGTCAGCAAAGATCTGATGTAGAAGGTGGCATTTGAGCTGAGCCCTGAAGAAAATTAAACTTTCTAACAGGCAGAGTTGAGGAAGGTGTACATTTCAAGCAGAAGGGACAGCCTGTACAGATGCATAGAAATTAGTATGTTGGGACAACAAAAAGACCAGCTTAGCTAGACTGAAGATGACATAGTGGAGAAAAATGGATAGTGAATCTGCAAGTTAGGTTGTAGCCAAGCTCCAAAGACTTTCATTGCCAAATAGAGGAGGTTGTATTTATTTTATGTTTTTTTGTTTTTTGTTGGTTTTTTTTTTTTTTTTAGTGAGGCAATTGGGATTAAGTGACTTGCCCAGGGTCACACAGCTAGTAAGTGTTAAGTGTCTGAGGCCGGATTTGAACTCAGGTACTCCTGACTCCAGGTCCGGTGCTCTATCCACTGTGCCACCTAGCCGCCCGGTTGTATTTATTTTAGAGGCAATAGAGAACCATGAGTCTATTGAACAAAAGATTGACATGATTGGACCCATACTTTAGGAATATATTGTTTTAGCAGATACATAGAGTATGGATTAGAAAGGGAAGACATTCGAGGCAGGGAGACCAACTATCAGGTTACTGTTCTAGCTCAGGGGAGAAGAAATGAGGGCCTGGGCTGGAATGGTACCTGTATGAGTTGACAGAAGGGTATGGGTGTGAGAGTGGATGGGGAGGAATAATTCATAAGACTTAGCACCTGATTAGATATGTGGAATGGAGAAGCCTGAGGAGTGAAAGGTGGCCCTGAGTTTGCAAACTTTAGTGGCTGGAAGGGTGGTGGTATCCGGAACAAAAATAAGAAAATTCCAAAGAGGGGTGAATTTAGGAGAAAAGATAATGAATCTTGATTTAAACATTTTGAGTTTGATATACCTACAGAACATCTTGTTCAAAATGTCCAGTAGATTCCTGGTGATATCAGAACAGAGCTATAATAGAGAGATCAAGATTTTTAATAGATTTGGGAGTTATCTACACAGAAGATGATATCTGAACCCATGGGAATTGATGAAATCACCAAGAAAGCCAATGCATAAAGACGAGAGATTAGGACCCAGAATAGAACTCTGGGTTACAAACTAAGTAAGGGACGTGTCTAATTAGACAAAAAAAAGAGACAGAGAAAGTTAGAAAAGTAGAAAGAGCATGAAGAAAGGACAGTGCCATGAGAATTCAGAGAGGAAAAAAAATCCAGGAGGAGAAGATAGGCAACAGTGTTAGATTTTTTTTTTTTGATGAGGCAATTGGTGTTAAGTGACTTGCCCAGGGTCACACAACTAGTAAGTGTTAAGTGTCTGAGGCCAGATTTGAACTCAGGTACTCCTGACTCCAGGGCCAGTGCTCTATCCACTGTGCCACCTAGCTGCCCCAACAGTGTTAGATTTAACATAGATGGAAAAAGGATGAGGATTGAGAAAAGGGCAGTAGGTTTGGCAGTAATAAGGTCATTAGTAACTTTGTAGAGAACCATTTCAGTTGAGTGATAAGGTCAGAAACCAGATTTCAAGGGATTGAAAAGTGAATTAGAAGAAAGGAAGTAGAGACAATGAGTGTCTCTAATAATTTGGCTTTGAAGGGGAGGAGACTAGGGTATTTAAAATCGGAAGAGGTTATATTTGTAGATAGCAGGAAATGTCCCCAAGAGATAAGGAGAAATTAAAGATTCTTTTTTTTTTTTGGTGGGGCAATGAGGGTTAAGTGACTTGACCAGGGTCACACAACTAGTAAGTGTCAAGTGTCTGAGACCAGATTTGAACTCAGGTCCTCCTGAATCCAGGGCTGGTGCTTTATCCACTGCACCACCTGGCTGACCCTGAAATTGAAGATTAAAGAAAGGAGAGGAAATAGTTGTTAAGGGCAGCCGGTTAGAAGATACTATGAGTAGGGATGAGGTTGAGTAAAAACAGTGAGGTTGGCCTTAGTGAGGAGGGCATATCTTCATCAGAGACTGGAATAAAGGAAGAGGGAATATGGGAATGATGTGAAGGAGTATTGAAATGTAGCATAGGGAGGAAATGGGAACTCAGGATGAATGGTCTCTATTTCCTCAATAAAGAAGGAAGTAGTCTTCTGCTAAAAGGGTGCAGATGGCAATAGTGTGAGAGGATTGAGGAGAAAAGAGAAAGTATGGAATAGCTGCTATGGAGAGTGATATGGAGAATGAGTTGTGAAGGTTTAATAGGATTGCTTTGAAACAATGAAGTCCCAGTTGAGTTTATATAACATAAACCGATAATGGACCCATGGAGTGGGAGCTTAGGTAACAGATGACTAGAGTAATCCAAGACTGATTTAAGAAAGGCATAATTAGAGATAGGACAAATGAGTGTAGCTTAGGAGAAACCTAAAGAGTGAAGGAGGGTGGTCAGAAAGAGGATTAAAAATAAATATAGGAGGAATGAGGCATAGGAAGACATGAAATGATAGGAAGCTATTGTTATACCACAACTGTGGCCTCAGTGTCTCCTCATGAGTATGCTTTAGTCCCATGATGACCCTCTTTTCACCATGCCCACTCCCCTATACACCACCATATACTAACACATTATCTTCTTTATCTGAACTGTTAACCAAATTTAACTCCAGTAAATTAATTTTCAATAAAGAAAAACCTCACTCACTCAGAATAAAAGATATTCAGTAAATATGTTCAAATTCATGTAAAGGCCAAGATACAGAATATTTTTTTTGATGAAAAACATCACATGGTAAATTATTTCTTTAGGAAATTGTGGCCTAAATATCATAGCAAAATTTCTTAGCGATATGTGTGTATACACATACACATACACACATACATATACATACATAATATATATATATATATATATATACAAGGACATATGCACATACATATTTATGCCAGATTTAGGAAAGATTTTATTTGACTATCAGACATAACTTGATGCTACTCAAAGGGTACAATTGAAGTTCCTCTACCTACACTTAGACTCAGGCATAGTTCTAGAATTTAGAAAGTTGGAAATGACTCTATACATTATCTGCTTCCTTATAATTAAAATGACAGATCATCTGCTTGCTCTTTCCTCCACAACCCCACCAACAATGACTACAGGTCTTAGAATTGCTAAAAAAAAAAAAAAGTCTAGATTAAACATAGTCACAACCTCTACAGTGGTGCTGTTGTATAGCTGCCATTATTATCCTTTGACCTCTGGTATAGTCTAAGCTCTTAACCATATCTAAAACAAAATTAAACCAAAAAACCTACAGCAAGTACCTTTCTTCCTGTATGATTGTATTGGGCTTTCTCTTTCAAAGGAAGAAAATGCTTTGAATTCAATATGAATCATGTATCAGAACTCACAAATCATCTAGGTGCCAATTAATAAGTTTAACACTGCTCAGTTTGACTGTGATATTTTTATATGTGCAAGCATATATATGTATTCATGGATGCATATATAGTCCATATGTGAAATTGTCTGTGTATACAAGGACCCATCCTCTCTCTACTGTCTGCTTAATAACAGCAATTCGATTTCTAATGAGCTAAAGAGTCTCATGAAGTAACTAGACATCATCAAGATGCCTCAGTGCCTCTCATTTATAATGTAAAATGTGTTGATGACTAGTTTCTGTTTCTGGCCATTCATCATTACCAAAGTTGACATCCTTTGGCATAGGACGAAAAAGAAAAAAAAAATCTAATTAGTTTCTGTGATCTATATTAGCCATGTTGTGTCAATCAATGAGTAAATACAAGCTTTATCATTTTTAAGTGTCTTATCCTGCCCATTTTGCATAAATGTAAGCTTTTTCAGGTTGTCTTAAATTATACATTATAGTAAGACCAGTCTCTCTGCATTAGACCATTATCTAAAAGAGATATTATCTCCTGAGCTACTGGAGGTCAGATCCTGTGAAAAGAGTTGAGATTCTATCAGAGGTCAGAGACAATCTCTTTCTCATTACATGAACAAGGCAAACCTATGACCAATCTACTGAACCCTTTTATTCTAGACGCCCTTTATCCTACACACGTTAGTTTATTCCAGACCAAAAACCTTGGTTTAAGCATTGCTCTTGAACAGCCTCAGATCCACAGCTGATAGAAACCATTGCTTTGTTTTAGCTATAAGAGTAAATCAGACATACTAATATTCTACTGACTGCTTTGTGGGACCATGAATATTTGGGGGAATCTCTAGAGGAAAATGAATATTTAAACAAATTAACAACCCTCATGCTGCTGGAAAAATGTTTTAATTTTAAAACTGTGATCAATAGACTATTCTTCAACATTTTTTTTTGTGGGACAATGAGGGTTAAATGACTTGCCCAGGGTCACAAAGCTAGTAAATGTCAAGTGTCTGAGGCTGGATTTGAACTCAGGTCCTCCTGAATCCAGAGCTAGTGCTTTATCTACTATGCCACCCAGCCCCCCACTATTATTCAACATTTCAATGGATCTACAACTTTGTAGAGGGAGGCATTCCTTTTATTACTGCAGATCACAACCTATCCATCTCTTTTCTTAACTTGTTATTCTTTTCCATGATCCTTCCCATAAATCCTCCCCAAAGGGTCCACCTTACATGCTGGGGGCCTTCCTCTTGGCCTTTTAACATTATATGGGTATCAGTAAAGTACTTGGACTCTTTATCATTCCTTGCTCTTGTCACATGGTGGGATCGCTTCATTTTTTAATCCTATATCTCCTGGATAATACTTTTTATGCCTTTTCTTCTCTGTAAGTGACCTTTCATAATATGTTTATGCCTACTCACATCAAACATATGCATTCCCCATTTCCCTTTGAGTTATCTATAACATTGATTCTTCAGAGATTATTATATCCCATGTTCTATAGACATAGAACATAGGCAAAAGAATATTGTTGTTTAAAAGATGGATTTTGAATTTCAGGAAGCAGTTTAGGATCAATGAAAGTGTTATAAGGCTTCCCCAAATCATCATAGCCAAAGCTTGATATGTCTCTCCATTTGGCAAGAGTGTTTGCTGACTGAGGTAGTTTCTTGCTTTTTCAGGCCTCTTCATTGTGGCCATTGCTTTACGTCAGTTGAAGTTTGTTAGGAAATAGTGATAGTCTCTGTCAATAACTTTCCCTTGTTCTGTTTCCCAATTTGGGACATTCATAGATTAACTGGATATGTCAGGTTAGAGTTGTAATTCCATTCCAAATCTTCTCATTTTTATTTTCTCTTCTAATTTGGTATTTCTTTCAAATTTTTACTCTTACAAGTTACTGGTATGGCTGCAAAGAGAGAGCTGTTTCAGAAATAACTTCTATATAAATGTAATAATTTTTTCCCAGTAAAGACTGTCAATTCCATTTTTTTGTAATGTCATTCAGTGTTGCTATGTATAGGGTTGTCCACCTCTCTTCTTTTAATATAGACATGAGGCTTCTGTGGGCATTTCCTAAGACTGTCCTCTTTTTCTCTTAAATATAGACCATATTTTCCAAAATATGTTTTGTTATCTACACTAATAAGTATTATAGACCTTCACTATGACCTTCACTAGAACAGGGAATATCTTTACTTTTATTTTTCATTTACTTTAGCATTCAATCATTCATTTAGAAAGAGACAAGTGTCCTCATTTGAACATTCAGTGCACTTCAGAGAGTGATTGTGTTTTAGTTTGATAACTAATCAAAGTGTAATCCATTTCTGATAATTTCTACATAGTAAACCATGTCTACACAGCCATTTGACAAATCTAACAAAATTTTCTGATAAATTTAGTCAACATGTAATCTAATGGTCTCATATAGGTTGAATAGCCGTTATGAATATATTTTGAAGTCATCTTCATTTGATTTAACTCTTGCGTGAAATTAACATGAGAGGTGATGCAGTGGATAGAGCACCAGCCCTGGATTCAGGAGGACCTGAGTTCAAATCCGGCCTCAGACGCTTGATACTTACTAGCTGTGTGACCCTGGGCAAGTCACTTAACCCCAATTGCCTCACTAAAAAGAAAAGAAAAGAAATTAACATGAGTGGTTGGAAATTGCTATTTGGGGGTCAGAACATAGGATCATAGGTCAAGGGCTGGAAAGGACTCAAGGGGCCATTTAGTCCAACCACCTTATTTTATAGGTAAGAAAAATGATGCTCATACTAGTCAAATTCCAATCATATATATATATATATATATATATATGATATAAATATGATAAGGATATGTACATTCTCAAATATTTACACAATACTAAAAACTAACCTTTATATAGTATTATAAGCTTTGCAAAGCATTTTATTTATATTATCTCATTTGATCCTTACATATATGCTTATATATTTAATCATATTATATTTATTTCTTATATCAGTACTTTTCACCTGCCATTAGTGAAGACTGCAGGGACAAATTATGCTGTCACCAATGCACAATTGTTTAACAAACATCATTGTGCACCTCCCTTGCCCAAGCTGTTGTGCTTAACATCTTGAAATATACAAAAACAATTAAAGGGAAAGAAATAAGCATTTATATAGCACCTACTGTGTTCCACACACCGTGCTAAGCATTTTTATAAATATTGTTTCATTTGATCTTTACCACAACCTTGTGAGTTAGGTGTCCTTATTACCCCCATTTTATAATTGAGGAAACTGAAGCAAACCAAGGTTAAGTAACATCCCCAGGGTAGCACAACTAGTAAGTATCTGAGGTCATATTTGAACTCAGGTCTTCCTGACTTTAGTCCCTGCCTCAACAAGGTCACACGGTCTGATGGCAGAGATAGAACACATGCAAATAATCATAAAACAAATTAGAGTATGATAGGTGCTTTAATATATATAAAAACAAAAGTGTTGAGAGAAGAGTGGGCAGGACAACATACCCTGGGAGAAGGGAAAAGAATTCTCATACCCCTGCCTTTTTCAGTGGTAATGGCCATACCTCAGCAGAAAACTTCCTAGAACTGGAAGAAGTATCAATTGTTAGGTGATAAGTAACCTCCATTAGTGAACGATCAAGTTCTTTGTGAAATCCAAATTCTGGCAAGAAGAAATGAAATAACTGGTAACCCAAGCTCTTAGTGGTAATTTTCACTAAGCTTTATTTGGATTTGCTATTAAATTGAGGCAATTACCTATATTATGTCTGAAATAAGGGATAAAGCAATTATATATATATGGACAAGTACATTATATTCATTGGTTTATGAACTTAAATGCCCTGAACCCCCAAGAGTATTGTAAATCCCATGTCCTCATTGATGGGTTTTGAATGGGGATCACTAAATTAGCTTTAAAACATGTAAAGCTAGAACTTTTACTTTTGACTATGGTCTGTTAATTCCTTATTTCCAGTGCAGAAGAAGAGGGGTGTGAAAATCTGTGTACGCGTGCAACATACTGTAGGTCAGTAAATTTCAGACAAAAGCATGGAGATCATATATATTCACCATCCCAACAAGCTTGGTAGTTTCTACTATGTCTGTCTAGCAGTGACTATTCCATTTTTTTTTGTTTGTTTGTTTGTTTGTTTGTTTGTTTTTAGTGAGGCAATGGGGGTTAAGTGACTTGCCCAGGGTCACACAGTTACAGCTAGTAAGTGTTAAGTGTCTGAGGCCAGATTTGAACTCGGGTACTCCTGACTCCAGGGCCAGGGCTCCATCCACTGTGCCACCTAGCTGCCCCATGACTATTCCATTTTAATCAACAAGAAACATCCCAGGGGCTACTGGAATGATCAGGAATAGTCTGTTATCATACATGAGAAGATCAGAGATTTCATAGCGTTCAAAGGAGGGCAGTGTCTGTTGAAAAATGGAGACTTTATGGAAGACCCTTCTCTATCCAGCAGGAACCAGATGAAGAGGGTCATGAGGAGAGACCAAATCCAGGAGACCAAAAAACAAAACAACAACAACAAAAAAACAGTCTGTAGGTAACACACTCTACCAGTGAAGGCAGAGTGGAAAAGAAATCTGATTTGATGGGTAATAATTGGCAAGGAATAAAGCTAAGGAAAATACTCTAAGAAGGAAGGGACTTAATATTTTAAAGAGGAGCTTGACACCTTAGGGATGAAAGGTAGGGAATGCTATCTCTCCCATCAGCTTTCTGATTGGGTGTGTAGGTGAAAAACATCCTTCTAAAAGTAAAACTTCTTTTCTGTAGAGTGCCTCAAAGATATTGCTCGTTCTCAGGATTTTTTTTCCTTCTGCCTCAGTAGTTCCTGGAAATCTGCCACTTTCCCTGGCTTTCATCAGCCCTCTCTCTATTTTCATTGATATTCTATTTTTATATGGGGGAGAGGGGAGAAATGCTCAAACTTAATTTTTGTGGCTAAAAATTAAAGTTCTATTCATACTTTTTTGAGATATTGGTAATAGGCAGACATTTCTATCTCTGTTGCATAATAAAAGGAAATTCTGTGGAGTTATATGTAATAGGTATTCATTCATATTAATAATTATAGAGAAGTTTATATTTTACTTATACTATTATAAACAACTTTTTACTGTTATTCATTTATGGCATTCCATCACTCACCTCCCATTGCCCTATTTGTCTTCCATGCCTAAAAGTCACACCATCCTCACCTCCCCCACTTAGAATCCCTAATTTCTTTCAAGCCTTGGTTCAAGTGTTACATTCTACATGAAAATACTAATTCAACCAGCTACTAAGAAACAAATCAATCAATAAGTATTTATTAAAGGACCTGCTGTGTGCCAAGTATTTTTCTAGGTGCCAGGGATACAAAATACAGAGACTAAAACAATGAATACTCACAATGAGTTTACATCCTAGTGCCTTATCCTCCCCCCTCCTCCAATTATCTTCTATGATGTATATAACACCTGTGCCCTCTCATATTGGGAAATGCCCCAAAGAACAATCTTGTGATAGTGCTGCATGTATCCAAGAGGACATGATTTGTGATTATTGAGAACTCCTTTGTTCAGTCATGCAGGCACATAGCCACTAGACTTGGTGTTGTCTTGGACAGTCAGGAGTCACATCCCTTTGCCTGCATGATCACCAAACTGTTATTCAAGGCATCACCAAATCCAGTGGGTAGAGGTATAATAGTTGTGTCTACTTTGTTTTTCCTGAACATGCACATGTTGTTTCTCCTCACTTGATTGTAGACTCCTTAAGGGCCAAAACTCTTACATTTTTGTTTTTGTTTCTCCAGCACCTAGGACAGCACCTGGCATATAGCAGATATTTAATATATACATGTTGATTGATTATAATCACATCCATGTCATGATAGTTAAAAAGCACGGCCTGGCCATTTCCCTGTAGGTCAGCAGTTCTCAAAATTTTTGGTCTCAAGATCCCTTTATAGTCTTAAAAAGTATTGAGAACCCCGACAAAGAATCTCTGTTTTTATGTAAATTCTCTATACCAATATTCACTGTGTTAGAAATTAAAATGTTAGTATTATTATGAAAATAGTTTTGACCTTACACACCCCCTGGCAGTGTTTAAAGAATTCTCAGATATCTGCAGATCACACCTCAAGAACCATGGGTCTAGGAAATTGCAGAAATTGTTGATGTATCCATAAATCGGAATCAGAAGTCCAATGCTGCATCCGTATAATGCTAAGAATTTGGATGTTTTGCTAAGTTTTTCTGTTCTCAAGAAGAGGCAGCATTTGGAAAGTGTTAGACATATAACCTGAGACCCAATTTCTAGTCCTGGCTCTGCCCTTTCCTAGCTGAGTGGCCTAAGGGAAGTCTCTTTACTCTTCTGGGCCTCAGTTTCCTCATCTGAAGACAAGGATAACATTTGGACTACTTGCCTCACAGAGCCGTGGTGAGAAAATTGCCTTGTAAATTAAACCAAATAAGCTGTGGATGTTGGGTGTTTTATAAACACAAACAGTATGGCGTTAGTCCAATAACAACAAGAAAGGCGAGGGGGTTGTCGATTAGATTGTTTTTCACATAGTTCAGTTTTTTTTTTTATGAAGTCATGCTATGTTTTAAGTACTAAAAGGAAAAGAATAAAGAAAATCTAAGATAATCCCCCCAAATTCCCATAGTTAGTAGCTTGTTTCGAACACCCCCATGCCTTGCACCTTCTTGAGGTTGTTTATTGTTGTTGTTCCACTTGTGTCTGACTCTTCATGACCCCATTTGAGGTTTTCTTGGCAATGATACTGGAGTAGTTTGCCATTGCCTTCTCCAGCTCATTTTACAGATGAGGAAACTGAGGCAAATAGTGTTACGTGACTTGCCCAGGGTCTCACTGCTAGTAGGTGTCTGAAGTAAAATTTGAACTCAGATTTTCCCGACTCCAGACCTAGTGCGCTATCTTCTTTGTTTTTCTTTTTTTTTTTCTTTCTTTCTGTCTTTTTTTTTTTTTTGGTGAGGCAGTGAGGGTTAAGTGACTTGCCTGGGGTTACACAGCTAGTAAGTGTCAAGTGTCTGAGGCTAAATTTGAACTCAGGACATCCTGAATCCAGGGCCAGTGCTTTATCCACTGCACCACCTAACTGCCCCCCTAGTGTGCTATCTTCTGCACCACCTAACTACCCTTCTTAAGACTGAGACAAGCTAGGAAAATGAAGAATTTGAATTTCACTTTCTCCCTCTCTCTTGAAAGAGATGTTAATGAGCCATGAAATGGCCAGAAACAACCAAAGAGGGCAGAGTTTATCCATAAAATAAATAACCCCTCCATAAATAAATAAAAATAATTAACCATGGTATGTGGGTATATGGGTATGTATATTCACCCTTTTGTTTTCTTTATTGCATTAAATTATCTAAAATCATAATTTTTGCTGTCTGTCTTAATGTTAAACTTCCATTTACTTCAAAGAGAGTGTAGTGGTAGAGTCAGTTTGGCCTATTTTATCAGCAAACAATTGTGTGAGGATAAATAGAAGTCTCCCACAATGTTAAGTAAGGGTAAAAGAAAACAATTATCCTACTAATTATCTTAAACCATCTATTATTTGGTAACAATTGGATTTTTAGTTCAAAAACAATGGCCATTTTAGCTTATGATAGCTCATTTGGAATGATCCTACCCATTATTCTTTTCATGATTTCACAGTAGGTAGGTAGCTTTTGTGTATGTGTGTATGTGTGTGTGTGTATGTGTTTTAAATTAGTTACTATTGTTATAGATATCAGTTTGGGGTAAGCATATTATTAATTTGTTAATATAATACCAGGAAAGGACTGACCACAAGTCTCCATAACTTTTCATGATCTCAGGCTGGGTGGTAGAGAAAGCAGGGAGAGAGCTTCAGCATGGCACTTAGAACAGGAGAAAATCCCCAGGAGACCCATGCTGTCCTAAAAGAGAGTAAGAGAGTCTCCAAACCCCAAAAGGCTCTACATCTTACAAGGGTTTTTATTCTCTTTTCAACTGAGGTGGGTCATTATACATTGATCAAAGCTAATTGTTTAGCATCATTCAATTCCATTGGCTGACATGATTTGAGGGTAGTCTACATTAAAATGAACTCTACAGATGACACCAGGGAAAAGAATGCAAAAGATCCTCACTGAAGGTGCTCAAGACAAAATCTCATCATCTAGGTGTGGTTTGATCCCATCAGTCTTTCACCCATCTAGACAAAAGACTCTTTCTCCATTTCTTTTGTTCCCTTGGGTTTATCCCAGATCTAGGAGAACTGGACTTTCTGGATGGGGAAGGGAGACCTGACAGAAATTGATCTCTGGGTCCCCCAAGAAATCCATTATTAATAATTATTTTCTCACAGTATTCAGTCATGTCTTACTCTTTATGACTTCATATGGGGTTTTCTTGACAAAGATATGGTAGTGGTTTGCCATTTCCTTCCCTGGTTTATTTTATAGTGAGGAAACTGAGGAAAACAGGGTGAAGTGACTTACCCAAGTCTCACACAGCTAGTAAGTAAGTATCTGAGGCCAGATTTTAACTCAGGATGATATCTTCCTGACTCCAGGCCCAGCTCTCTATCCACTGTGTGTATGTATGTATGTATCTATGTATGTCTAATGATGGTAGTAGTAGTAATATTTGCATTCTATTGAAGGCTCTTCATATATTCCCTTTTTAAATACAAATACCCAGGGCCTGATTCCTTAACCATTGATAATTTAGTTGGGATTGATTGACAGTAATCTAAAAACAATTTGATACCTAACATCACTGTCTGAGGATGGAAGGGTGGAGGTGGGCAAGATAAGAGTGCTGAAAATGAGGTCTGCAAGTATTAAAAAACAAAAGCAAAAGAAACCAACCCTGTTAACTTCACAGTTTTGTTAGGATCAGGCTTAAATTGGTACTTCCTGTTCACTTTCCCCATTCTCCCCAAACTGAAAAGAAAATACTCCAGGCTCTGAGGGTGCTGTATCCTTCCCTGGATGTCAGCCCTTGAGAGAAGAGATGTAGCAGTGTGATTCAGGAGTCATGTTGTTCTGTATGAGACCAGTTATCACTAGCTCCTACCACTACATAGCAACCGCAAGTAGATGAATATAGACTAAGGGGGCCCCATGACACTTTGGATAGAGAACTCCTTTATCCAGGTGGTCCATTCTTCACATATGCACACACCTGAGTTCTTGGGCTTTTTTTTCAATTTAATTTATTTTATTCTGAACTTAAGAAATAAAATAAGCATTTTCATAATGTAGCAGAATAGCAGAAAGGATGATTGTACATGAAACTGCAAATCTATTATGTACAACTTGCTATTTTTTTCACTTTATATGAAAAGGTTTAGCATCTATTGGTCAACTCTGTTTATATGTATTTCCAAACTTAACTGGCTTGGTCCTTGGACAGCAAGAATAAAGACTAGTGTCAAAATTAGTATTTTAAGCTTTTGTACCTTAGTAAGACATGCTATAGTTTTTCCTCTGGTGGCATAACCTTTAAGAACCAGAGTCACTTCAGCTCCATGAAGAAGTCGTTGAGTGGTACTTTAGTGGAGGAAATAAAGATATATAAATAAACAGATTGAATAGAAAAATTAACATACTACATATCAAATGTATAAAACCCCCAATGTTCTGCCCTTCTCAAAAAAGTGTACTAAATGCAGGGAACTTTTTTCTTTTTTTTTTGATCCGCAGTTACTCACACATAACGGGTATTGAATATGTCTGCTATTCTTATTGGACTAGATTAAAAATAAAAATGGGGCTCATAGCACAGATGAATTTGTACTAAGCTACTTTTACTCTTAACTACTAAAAATATAGCATGGCCATGTAAAAAATTGAAATATATGAAAAATAGTGCTTTACAAAGTACATTCTTCAAAATGAGGTAGGTAGTGTAATATTATTCAGATAAATGCTAGACCTCAGTTTCCTTATGTTACAGATGAGCCTTTGTCTTATCTTGTCCAAAACCTAGATTGCCAAGTACTTACTGGCCATCTCCAAACCAGAAGAAATGGTTCTCCCTTTGCAGTACTAAATGTTGTATTCCCCTAATGAAATGTAAGCTTCTTGAGGGCAGGGACTGTCTTATTTGGTTTTATTTGTGTCTCTAGTGCTTAGCACAGTGTCAGGCATATAAGCTCTTAACAAACGACTTCATTTCCTATCATCTGTAATAAGAAGTAATTGGACCAGATGTCCAATGTCACATAATTTTAGAAATTTTCAATGATTTGCCCAAGATTGCATGGCTGATGTCAAAGCTAGGAATCAAACCCAGGTCTCCTGGCACTCACCACTAAACCATACTGCCTTTCACCACATATATTGTCTCTTTGTTGAAAGGAAATCATAGTGGGAGCAGCTAGATGGCACGGTGGATAAAACACCATCCCTGGATTCAGGAGAACCTGAGTTCAAATCCAACCTCAGACACTTGACAATGACTAGTTTAGACCCTGGGCAAGTCACTTAACCCTCATTGCCCAGCCCCCCCCCCCAAAGTAAATCATAGTAAGAGATACCTGGTGTTGGAATCAGAGGGCATTTGTTCATATCCTGGCCCCACCTCTTTCTATCCATGAGAACTCATCCAAGTTACTTATCTTTTCTAGCCTTATTCCTCACATCTACAATACAAGTATTAGACTCAGTGATCTCTGAGAATCTTTTTAGTTTTGAATCTATGACCCTGTGCACAGCTTGAGGAAACTCACTTTAGCTCATGGATTCCTTTTGTATTTGTTATTGCAATTAGATCTTCTGGCACACTTTGAGCTTCATACAATAATTGGTATTTAAGGTCATGAGATCATAGCTTTCGAGCTGCAAGGGACCTCCAAAGTCATAGGATTGTAGTTTTAGAGGTGGAAGAGACCTTTAAAAGTCACCTAGTCCAATACTCTCAGTTCAGAGTTGAGTAAATTGAGGGCCAGAGAAGTTAAATAAATTTCCCAAGGTCACAAAGATAAGAAGTGGCAAAGCTGAGTCTTGAACCCAAGACTCCAGAACAAATCTTTACCTGGTACCATAATGTGACTGAGACTTCACATTTACTAAAATGACTCAAACTGTAACATATGTGATGTACTAAGATGGGGAGAGATCCATGAGGGAGAGGTTGCTCTTATGGTGCTGAGAACTAACCATGGTCAAGACATATATTTTGACAGTGGGACTTGGAGAAGGAGACAGATGCAGGAGATGGTAGAGTAGAAGAAATAGTAATAGGTAACAGTAGGGTGAATGAGGAAGATGAAAGACAAGGAGGCCCAAAATGGTAGACACCAAGGATAAACAGTCTTTTGGTACAATGGATATAGTGTTGGACTTGGAGTCAGTAGGAAATAAGTGCAAATACATCACAAGATGCTAACCAGTGTGATCCTGGGCAAATCACTTAATCTCTCAGCCTCAATTTCCCTATCTATAAAATTGGGATAATCAGATCTATCTCCCATGGTTGCTATTAGGATCAAATGAATTAACATATGTAAAACACTTTGTAAACCTTAAAATACTATATAAATGCACATTATTCTTATTATTGTTTTTATGATGAAAATACTGAGTAGGGGAGAAGCTGTGATTGTAATATATGTAGTGTGACTAAACAAATACATGAGAATGAGTATTAACTCCTTCAAAGTTAACCACCTTGAGAGACTATGTATTTATTCCAATAATACTGCTATTGCTCAAGAATATTTTTAGAAATGCATACATGTGTATTTTTGGAAATGTATACATATATGTATATATGTGTATATTATGTATATGAATATATTTTTGCCACCACTGAAAATATGTGTATGTGTGTATGTATATTTAATTTTCCTCAGGTTATACACATGCATTTATGTACAAGTGTGTTAATATGTGTTTATAGATTATGTATTTACATGCTATTTACATATACATGGTATGATATTTATATAAGCATGTGGATGGCTCAATAGAGAGAGCATTGGACGTAGAGTCAGGAAGACTCACTCATCTTCCTGGGTTCAAATCTGGCCCCAGATAATTACTAGCTGTGTGACCCTGAGCAAGTCACTTAACCCTGTTTGCCTCAATTTTCTTATCTGTAAAATGAGCCAAAGAAGGAAATGCCAAACTAGTCCAATATCTTTGGGAAGAAAACCTCAAATGGGGTAAAAAAAAGAGTCAGCTTCAACTAAAATGACTGAACAGCAACGTGTATGTATGTATGTGTGTACATGTGTATATATAGACATGCACAAGTATGTGTGTCTATGTGTATATGTGTATTCAAAAGGCACAATATTCCTTTGAGAGTAGATGAGATCTTTGGAAACACCCAAAGTGCCATTTCTGAGATCAAGTCGAACGATAATTTTGTTTTGTTCGATGTGGCTTGATTTGCTCTGATCTGAAATCAAGATGTCACTCTAAAATGTTAAGCCAGATGTTCCCAAAGGTCATTTGACTATCAAGGTAGTTCCTGATTCTGATAGGGTTTTAAGGAACAGCAGCATTACTGAATGTCTCCCAATATTTTGAAACGTAGCACACATTTATATTCACAATTCTGGTGTAATTGTAAGTGTGTGTATATATATGTATGTATGTACAGACATATGTATGTGTGTATAGTTGCTTTATATTAATATCACATATAAAAATCCTGTGATAATCAACAGCGCCTAATTGCCTAATAGATTTTTATATGCAAAACACATGTCCAACTCATTGAGATATTTTGATGGGGTTGTTCAATGGATGTGTGTATATTTATAAAATAAACATGAGGTGAGTGATATTGAAGAATGGATACAGAATTCCTGAAACATTCTCCACTAATTTTTCAGAAATGATAACCAGTATTAAAATTTTTATTTGTAACTATCACTAGTAAATTGTAAGTACTTTAAGAAAAATGATGAAGCATTCTATGAAATTTTGTTCCTGTTAAAATTAAGCATAATAGTGATCATTTATATAGCTCTTTAAGCTACATGTAAAAGCCTTTACAAACATTACCTTACTTGAGCCTCACAATATCCCTGTGAGGTAGGTGCTATTGTTATCCCCATTTTATGAATGAGGAGTTAGGTTGTTAGAAGTTAAATGACTTAACCTAATAAATACAGCCAATAAGTGTCTGGGGCATGATTTGAACTGAAGTCTTCCTAATTTCAAGGACAAGAAATGAGTTAAAGTCCCGTAACTGCTACTTACTAACTTCATAGCTCTGATTAAGACATTCTGAGTATCAAAATGGGGGAACTAATGCTTGTTTTGGCCACTTCTCAGGGTTGTCATGAGGAAAGTATGTGGTAATCATTCATGTAAAAACATTCAAGTATCTCCAATACCTTGATAAATGGATGTTTTCATTGATGTGGGTTCTCCAACCACATAGGGCCAATAAAAAACCAATAATGACCTGTTACCATTATTAAAAGAATTGCTCAGAAGTGATTCTCATTGCTAAGGCAAGTGCCAGGATGAGTTTCTCCCAATTTTCTTCATTTATTTTAAGTTTAAGTGAGGTTTAGTTTTGCATATCACAACTTTTATTAAAGATTTTTGCGTGTGCATTTGTTTGTGAACACACAGTTCATTGCTGATTACACTTCTGAATCCATAATTGTGTAATAAACATTGGCTTGAGCTGTTTCTCTGCCTACTTTATTTCCTAAACAGTTCAAAGAAAAAGCTGTTTCCAAACTGTTATAAGGGTCTGAGGTAGATAACAGAACAAGTGACAAGGCTTTAAGCCAGAAAAATCGATCAATCAATTGATCGATCGATCGATAGATAGAGATCACATGGATATTCTTAAATATTCTTAACTTAACTTAACTTCTTATTCTTTTCTTTTATCTGCCTAAAGGTACAGGGAACATTTAGACTTTTTGAGAGAAGTTACTTTCTTGCTCACATTGCCAAGAGGATTTTCTTAGAATTGTAACCAGTTAGTCCTTCCCAAAGAGCTTTGGCCCAGCCTATAAGGGAAATCTTAAAGGTGATAATTTAATGGACTTAATGTCAACCACTAAATGTGTATTTACTGTATAATTTTGCAACTAATGAAAATGTTCAGTCATTCTATAAAGGTGGACTGGAGATATTACCCGTTCTGGATTATGAAAAACACAATTTAATATATTGGAGGATTGTGATGTTCATACCAGCCACTCTCTATAAGCAATAGGTTTTCAGAGTTGTGACCACTATATCAATAAACACAAAATTCTATTGGCTCTTATAGGAAATATAATTTGTGCTCTTGTATAGGAAAATCCAAATATTTCTATGCCTGTTTGTTTGTTTTAGGATTTCTTTTAAAAAACATAAATTTTGTTCAAGTACATTTTCATTTGCCAGGTAAAAGGATTTCATTTATCAAAAATATGATTGCTTTAAGCTCTGGAAAGAAATGAGTTCAGAATTCAAAGGAATCAGGTGAAATTTGAGCCTGAGACAAAATGAGAACTCATAATAAAAGCTGAATTGTGTGTATATGTTTTTCTCTTCGGAACAGAAAAATCACTATTTTCATCAGGTGCAAATGTCACTTTTCCTTGAGAGAAAATAAAGTTATTTTTTATAATCCCCATGTGAGTCTCAACTTGACTGAACTTAAAAATTGAGTACATTCTATAGGTAAAAATATTTTGTGCCACTGATGTGAGATAATACAATAAAATTACATTATATTCTATAACATCTGTATATTTCAAGGATTTGTTTATCAAAGTTTGCTCTCCCCCTCCCATAAAAAAGCGTATACTGCAGTTCTCTGCTCTACAGAAAGTATTACTCATGTACCTTAAAAGCACAGCTGTAATGATATTCTACTCTGTTTAGAAGCAAATTCTTGAAATGTCATATTAGTATGTGATTTTCTATCAAATACAATATTTAAAAATAAATTTTCTTTGCTGACACAATGAATTTCAACTTTAATTCCTATACATAAATGAAATAAAATAGATACATGTTTAAATACTCCACCAGTTACTATACACAGTGTCCCAAAAGTCCCAGTGTAGTTTTAAGCATTAATAACTTTTAAAACTTTAATAGCTTAAAACTACGATAGGACTCAGACCTTGGGAAAACCATATACTTCATTTAAAAAGACAACCAAATAAAGCATGTTTTCTTTCTATATTTGCTATTGATAGCTATTATGTGTTACTATTAATAGTAAACATTTTATTTCATTTATGCATGTATTCATGCCATTATATGAATACATGTAATACCCAGAAGAATATCATTATATATCTGTGGTATTGTATGTCATTACATGCCTTCTTTCATTCTTTCATAAATGGTTTTAGGAATTCTGATTTAACACTATTTTTTATTTCTTTGCATCGATTGATCTATTTAGGTTCTTTTTTAAAAACTGGGATTTTTGAGAACAAAGGCAAGTGGCTTGAATGTCATGGTTATTTCTCTTTACTGCATTTCTATGTCATTTTAGAACCACATTATATGTATTGTCCTGCTTTATAAGAATCATGTAGCCAATATCAGATTTTCTCCATTTTGTTTAAAAATACATTTTCTCTGATAATTTAATACATTGGAGATTTATTCTAATCACTTAAATATGTGATCGCATAACAGTTTGGTGTTCCTTAAATTGAAAATGAGATTTTTATCACAGAACATTAGGTTTCACAAATAACAAATGCAGAATGCACTTTAAAACAAGTATGAGTAGTATCAACAAATCATTTTAAACTATTTATATTGTTTAGATGTTTTATAGGTCATGAGGAATTTTTGCATATACTATATTTTTTCATTTATCTGCCAAACAATCCTAACTTGTATATGAATAATATATTCATTTATCATATATAAGTAATTTCAATCTACATGCCTTTCAAAAACATTTTGCCTCATGCTTAAAGTTTTCTGTGGAAATGTCATAGAAATCATGTAAATTGAAATTTATTGTTAAATGAAGTCTGAGATCTCATTAGGAAAAGAATTCATAGCATCATCATTCATTCTTCAAAACATTTGCTGGTTTGGTTCTGTTCCTATATTATTTTAAAGATATTTTTCAAAATTATTTCTGGTTTTTAAAGGTAAACTTTGTGTGTCTGAAAATAAGAAAAGGTTTTTAAATAAATTAAGAAAATAGTATGAGAAGAGAGTGGTTTATCAATTTCAGAAACAGAACAGTAAGAGGATCAACACCTAAAAATACAAATGCGTCCTTGAATGAATCCCCTAGACAAATCCGTTGATCTTTCAGCTTTGAGAATGCAGGTTAACCAGCCAACCATTTATGTCATGTAGAATTATAAGGAGGGAAAGGGAGAGGTATTGAAGAGGATAAGGCAAACAGCAGAAAGAAAAGGAGAGAGCCACATCATTAGGTGCCCACAAGGAGTATATTGTAGTCTAGACATCAATAGTAGTCTTTGTGGTTATATGTGTCCCTGAATTCATATTTATGGATACCTGCAATATAATTTTAATTGTCCAAACAAAATGAAAAAGTGACAAAAATGCTTTTTAAAGGTTGTCTACGATATTCCCTCTAGAAAGCACAAAAGCAGAATTGTTCTACATTGGCAGTACTAGATAAAGAGAAGAAACAGAGAGGAGGGAGGAAGAAGAAAGAGGAAGGAAGGGAGGGAGGAAGGGAAGGAGGGAGAAAGCCAACCCCCTGCCCCCCAATGATGCTGGAATTATAAAATCTTAGAATCTCATCTCCATCTCTTGTAGATTAGAAAAACCAGTTCATGTGAACTTCATGTTTGTCAGCATGGGGATTGCCTATCTAACTTATAGCTGTTTCTTTTTTAATGGTCCTCTCACTGAAGGGGAGGACCTCAGACTTCAGTAGATAGGCCACTTGACTCGGGCCACAGACATTGTGTGAAGATCTGTGGCTTTGCAGGAGGTTTGAGTTGTGGTCAGGGCAGGGGGAGAGAGAGAACAAGGAAAGAACCCAGAGCATTCATCTGTTTGCAGGCTAAGAGCCTTTACCTTTAAATTTGGGAAAACTAGGTTGCTAGTTCTCTGGACAACCTGTTAGAATGGGTAGGGTGTGCTGTGAAGGAAGTTGGTTTCAGCCGCTCACAATCAGAGAAGTGGGGAGGGGGAAAATAGAAGCTTGGTGGCTGGAGAGGTGAAGACATCACCACACCCGACTTGGGGTTCACCGTGGCCTTTTTTGGATGGGGTCCCTAGCATGTGACCTCACTTCAAGTTCCTTCAGAGGGTAAGCCTGTCACCCGATTACAGGCGAGTTTGCTTTGAGGGAAACGAGTGACCAGGGAGGCTTGGCAGGAACATGTGTGTGACAGATTTAGATTGTTTTCATTCGGCGACCTGGGTGGAGACTGCGACTCCTCTGGTGGCCAACCATCCCTCTTTCCATTCTTCTGCTCCTGCCACCTCTTCTTGAAAAACTCTAGGGGTTGGGGTGGGAGGTGTGTGTGTGTGTGTGTGTGTGTGTGTGTGTGTGTGTGTGTGTGTGTAGGGGGGAAATGGGGTGGGGGTCCAGCTCCATCTTCTTTTCTTTCTGTGCTGAGTGAGGTGTACAGCGCCCCGCCTGACCCAGGCAAACTGGTGAGCCCATTCTATAGCCCACTCTCCCTGTCCTGCCCGCTTACAATCTCTGGCAACCGCCCCCTAGAGTGGCCTGGCCAGCTCCCGCAGCAGCCTGTGCCTCAGTCCCTCTGTACTCCTCACAGCCTCCGCCCAATAGGCTATAGTCATTGGCTTCATTGGCTGTGGGCTTCAATCCCGATTCACCCAGCAGCCTCAGTTACTGCTCCCGCAGCTGTGGGGACCATGACCCCCACCCCTTCCCTATGGAGAACAGGCCTGCTCTGGCCTTTCTTCTCTTGCAGCCCCCCCCCCCCGATCTAGGTGGCGGGCAGAATCTCCCTCCTGCTCCCCCAGCCATCTGCCGAGCAGGGCACTGACCGGAGCCCTTCCAGTTGCTAGGATGTGAAACCTCTGAAGAAAGGTCAGGGTTTTTCTCGCTTCACCCGCGGCTACAGAGGCTTCTGGCTGGCTCCTCCTACACTTCCTCTGGGGAGCAATGACTTTTAACTCTCTCCTCTACCTGGTGGTGGTGACCTCTAGGTACCCGACAGTAAGGGTACCGCACTGGCCCCTGTCGGTCCATTCTCCCTCCCCCAGAAATCGAAGTCTCCTCTTGCTCTCTGGCGGTGACAAGTCTCCCCACTGCCCTGAAGGCTTACAGGGAGGAGAAGCTCTCCTTGACCATCTCAGCCAAAGCCTTTGAGAAGCTAGGGCCCCCACCCAATCCTGTTGCTATGGTGAGAGCTCGTTACAAGTGAAGCTGAAGGAGGGAAGCCTGCCCCTCCTCCCTCCCTCCCTCCCTCCCTCTCTCTCTCTCTCTCTCTCTCTCTCTCTCTCTCTCTCTCTCTCTCTCTCTCTCTCTCTCTCTCTCTCCCTCTCCCTCTCCCTCTCCCTCTCCCTCTCCCTCTCCCTCTCCCTCTCCCTCTCCCTCCCTCCCTTTCTCCCCTCCCTCCCTTTCTTCCATCCTTCTCATCTCCCCGTTTTTCTTGTCCTTCATTTCGATGTCTTCCCCTCCCTATTTCTCTTCTCCTCTCCTAAGCCCCTGTGCTTCCTGAGTCGCTGGCTAGCGTTTCTGAAGCCGCTAACTTGGGGCTACATGCCTGACTGCCCGTCGCCTAGGCACGTATTGAGTACATAAGCTAGTTGATGGTCCTAACTGGAAGTGGAGTTTCTCCAGTTTCCAGGCCACCTAAGTGGGAGAGGGGAAAGAGAAGAAACTGGAATGGGCAGAGCCCAGCAGCCACTTTAATTATTGACTTTTAAAAACCATTTTACTTTCTGATGTCATTTCCTCTTTGTATATCATTTTCGTAAAAAGCTATTTCTTGCCAATAATTTACTTTAAGAACATAAGGGCAACACAGTCAGGAGAAGGAATGGGAGAACAAAAACTCTTAGACTTACCTTATCAAAACTTTGGTGGTTGACCAAGTTCCTGGGAGGAGAGCAGACTGAGAAACAGGATCACTCTTACTTCAACACAAGATAGTTTTAAGATTCCAAGCTCCATCTCCCTTTCCCTAAACCCCTTATCCTGATGTCCCCCGTTTGAATCTGAAGGATGAGAGAAAGGATAGTGGGTATGTGGGTATCCTTTTCAACTTTTAGGGACCCATCTCATTAAGGCAGGTGGACCAGTAAACTTTAGTACTAAACAGATTTTCCACCCACAGAATCTGTTAGACCTCTTCTCACTTCCTCTCCTTCCTAACTTCCCATAAGCCCTGCATCTACAAAGTCAGGTCTTCGGCTGCCTAGAGTGACCTCTGGCTGATTCAGCACTAAAGAAAAAATTGCTGGATCTTACAAACATACGTTCTAATACCAGAAGCATCCGGACTTCCCTAACCCCCAACAAGACAACTAAGAACCTCTAGTTAAATAAAATGGCATCTTTTCTATAACCACACCAATGGGTTAGTACCAAGTAACCTGCTGATTGGTATTAAAGGTCTCCCAATATATATATATATATATATATATATATATATATATATATATATATATATACACACATACACACACACACACACTTCAAAAAGATGTGTAAAATGTGGAGAATGGACCTGTGTCCTAACTTTAGGGTGAGCTGGGATGAAGATGAGAAGGAACAAAAATGGGATTGGACTGGAAGAAAGGGGAGGAGGAAATGATAAAAGCCCCAGGAAAAGGAAGGTTTCTAGGGAACCAGTGGGGAACCTGCTTCTGCTAGGGGGTGGGTGGCTGTTTCAAAGGTGGTAATGGAGTGGAGGAGTTTATAGAGAAGGTGGCAAGTGTGCTGAGCCCTGGGGAGAAGCCTCTGGAGGCCAGGAAAGGGGGATTGCTGGAGAGGAAAGGGACTGTCAGGGGTTAGGAAAGGGCTTCTCTCTTCTCAGACCTGCCGGGTGCAGCTGTCCTAGAAAACAGGGGAACAATGAGAAGGGGGTGGAAGAGGGGAGTACTGGGATGTTTCAAGAAAAGGGGAAACTAAAGAGGCCTCCCTAGACTTGTCATCTGCTTCTGACAAGATCTCCCTTCCCCCTCCTCCTCGCATTCCCCCCCCCACCCCTTCACATACACTCTCTTTTCTTTCTTCCCCTTGTTTCTGCAGCTGTGGGTTTTTGAGAGTGCATTATACAAACAGATGTTGAGTTTTCAGCTCCTCGATCTATCCCCTCTTTAGGAAGGGGCCAGGAACACACCCAGTGACTGCTCCAACCTGTAGCCATGATCATGGGTGCAAGGTTCCCCAAACCAGGGAGGAAGTACTTGATGGTATCCAGAGATAGGTTTCCAAACTTAATTCCCAATGGTGCCCTATTGGAAAGGAGGTTCAAGGAAAGTGAGATGAGATTGGAGTGACTTGAAGGTTGGCAACTTTCCCACAGCCTCTGCTCAGTCTATCAAGAGCCCTAGCCCTGTCTCCTGCTGCCCACCCCACTCCCAGGCAATTTCATTGATTTAAGTCTCTCTGCTCATAAGCCAAATATTTTAACTGATGTGACAAAGGTTGATAGAAAGGAGAGTTTCATTTGTCCCTTTCTCTCCCACACCTGTTCTATTCCAACCCACCCACCCATGGTAGAAGGAGTTGGTGGGGATGTGAGGTTGGGCAGAAACTCTTGAAGAGTTTAGAAAAGACAGGAATTAGGGGTGGGGAAAAAGATTGCTTGAATTCACTTCTTAGGGCTGGTCAAACATTATTTAACTGCACCAACCCGCTTTCCAAAATGTTCCTGGTAGGTCCACAAGTTCTTAGTAACTGTTTAAGTTTTGCCAGGGTTGAAAAATGGCTTGTGTTATTTTCTACTTCTAAAAAGGTAGCTGTTAATAGTTACTTTAACTCCAGAAACTTGAAAAGTGAAAATAGCTCCCCACATTTGCCAGGTATCAACTTACTTTGATTTGGAAAGGGGGCCAAAATTCAGGATGCAAAATGCATTTGCAAATTGCTTCTACAGTCTCTCTCTCCCCCCCTTCCCCTTCCTCCCTTCCCCCTCTGCCCCCACCCCTCCCCCACCGTATTCAAGATGCCAGAGTTTTATTTTTAATACTCCATTCTCATCTCTTCCTTACCCCCCATTGTCCTGTCTTCAAGTTCTATCGTATGGAATGAGACTGGAATGATGAAAGAAAAGAAAGAGATCAGAATGGAAAGAAAGAAGGATGAAAGAAAGAAACGGAGCAAACCCCCAAGCTGCAGCTTTTTACGAATGACTGACAAAGTCAATGTCCATTCATAGTCTCACTCCAGAGAAGGTTTATTAACAGCCCAGGCCCCCTTAGCCAATTGCTGTCAGCAACATGTGGGGGGGAGATATCGCTATAGCAACCGGTGGATGGGCCATGTGCCGCAGCCGGCAGGGGCTGGGTGGGAGCGTGCACATATAAGCAGGGGATGAGCCTGGGCGCTCCGGAATTTCTCTTACACACGCGGCCCTTGGTGATGGACAGAGAGTCAGGGAGCCCCAATGCACTCACTCCCCCAGCCGAGCCGAGCCCCCCTAGGGGGGATGGGGTCCTCAGGGAGCCAGAGTTGTTGTTGCTATTGCCGCTCTTCTCCGAAGCTAGGAGCTCTTCTTTCTGCTGGTGGCCGTGCCGGTGCCGGTGCCGGTGCCTATGGGGGAGCTGCCACTGTCACCATTGCTGCCGCCAGCGCTCCTTATACCTTTGTCTCGAAGGGGAAACGAAGAACTTCTGTGGCCAGAAGGAGAATGCTTTCCTTTTTCTTTTTTTAATCTGCCCCCTCCCCCCCGGGAACCACTACTGAGCGTGAGTGACGGTGATTTGTGTGTGTGTATATGGCCAGTCCCCCTGGACAGAAGCCATTTCTTTTGCCCACATCATTCCTTCCGTCGTCGGTGGGCACTGAGCGCCGGGACACCACCAGGTAACCAAATGCCTTCTCATTGGGTTCTACTTTAATGCCCGATTTGGAGGATGGGGATGTGAGTTAGGGGGTGGGGAAGGAAGAGGAGGGACTGAGAGAGGGGATTTTAGTGGTACGTTGGTGGCAATGGTGATGAAAAGGGGTAGGGGATGCGCAACTTAGCTGGACCAACTTAGCATTTTAGATAGATAGATAGATAGATAGATAGATAGATAGATAGATAGATAGATAGATAGATAGATAGATAGATAGATAGATAGATAGATAGACCGACCGAGGGATAGACGAAGAAATGACTGGATAGACAGACCTGACTTCTACAGTGTAACACCTATCAGAACTCACAGGGGCTATCTACGAGGTCCCAAGACAACTAACTCTAAGGGCTAGCCCCTAACTGCAGCCCTCTCTAGTCACACTCCCTGGGAATTGGGACAGGCAGTGTGGGAGATGGGGGATTTGGTAGTGGCTGGGCTGGGAGTGGGTATGGGATTGATCTCGAAGTAAAGTTCTTCCACCGTGCAGTCAGATGGAACCAAAGCAGAGTTCCCCTACGTTACTTATTCCCTCTCTGTCCCCCTCACCCCCTACAACAGTAGCATGACATTACTTTTTCTCTTTACACTTTGTACTTCATCTTAATCCAGGCCCGGAAGTTATCTGAGATTCTAAGCGAGGGGAGGATTGTAATGGTGTAGAGGGGAAAGTGATTCGGAGTCCTTTAATGAAGGCTCAAGTGTGTGCTTGGAGAGGGTGTTACTGAAGGAAGTACATCCTGACTTTTCTCCTCTGAACCTCTTACTTGAACATGACTAGTTAGGACTCAGGATCATTGACTTGGAACTATGGGACGGTTTGGACAGAAGAAAGGTGTATGTGTGTGTTTGTGTGTGTATGTGTGTGTGTTTGCGTGTGCGCTTGTGTGTATAAGTGCATGCATGTGCGCGCGCATGGGGGTCTGGGGGTGGAGGCAAGGTGGGAGCCCTAATTGTGGGGAAAGAACTCCCTTTGTGAGTCTCCCACGCTGCTCTTTCCCCACCGACTTTTTGAGGAAGAATTCCAGGACCACAGCCTCGGTTCTCCAGAACTGAAGCAAGAACTTCGCTTGAAGCTCAGATCAATGCTGTTCCTAGAACCCCTAGGAAAGAAAGAAACTTCATCCTTCATCGGACTCGGGTCTGTTTGTGCTGTGGGCTTTATTTGGGGGGTGGTGGTGGTAGGAATGCTCATAGTATTAGAGAAAGCACTGTTCCCCCACCGCCACCACACTAAATTCCCAGGGGGCATATTTGTGGAGGGGAAAGGGGGTGGTAGTGCAGTGTATTTCTCTGAATCTCACAGTCCTACATTCAAGCAATCAGCCATCTCGGCTTATAAAGTGGAGAAATCTCCCGCCGTTTCTTCCCAGGGGTATGGCTGAGCCTGGAGTTGCTAACTCCAAGAAGTAATGCCTAGCCCTTGGCACACTTGGTACCCTGGTTAGCTTGGTGAAAATGCCTTGCAGCCAAGAACCTCCTCCCCACACAGGATTCCCCCCTCCCCAAAATGCATGCGACACACACACACACACACACACTCCCTAGGACTGTAAATTATTCACCCACCCCCTCTCTCTTTTCGTCCCCTCCCTGATGCCCTAGGTTAGCCTCTTTCTCAGCTTGCCCGACTTGCTCAGGGCAGTGACGCCTTGGACGCGACTGACGTCCTCGGGTGTGCCTTGCCAGGGGCTGCTGAGCTGTTTCTATATGGAAACGGATGTTTGGATGCACAGCTCTTTCCCCTTGAACGGCACTGCTGTTGCCACCACTGCCGCTGCCACCACCACCAGCTCTTCTTGCTTTCCTTTCTTATGTTCTACTCCTGTTTAAAACGCTTCTTTTAAATTCTACTCTGGGGCTGATGTAGATTTCTGTCTGCTGTTGGGGCACAGACAGCTGGAAGAAGCAACCCCGGGAGATAGTCTTTCTCAGAGCGGCCTCTGTCGCAATCCCAGAGAGCAGAGCTAGCAGCGTTGAGTATATAATGGGTATTGAATGCCCCAGTTCTTTCCCGGCCTTGGTGCTAGCACCAGCGTCTGAGGATATCTTCGTGTTTCCAGGTTCCTTTTTAAGTAAGCACATGTTTAGGGTATGGACGCTGAATGAGTCATAAAGATGAAATAATGCAAAATAGCTTGAATAAGAGGCTATCCCCAAACTATTTTTTAATGTTTTAAGTCCCTTGGGATAGCTAAGGTTTTTAGTGGTGATTGAGGCAGAATATATGTATGTAATGTATGTATGTATGTATGTATGTATGTATGCATGTATGTATGTATGCAGGCAGGTTTTAAAGCTTTCTTGTACTCAAGGTTGGGAAAAGGAGTAGGGATGACCCTAATATTACATTGCCCTTTTTTTTTTGAAGAAAGCTTCTTTTGAAGATTTTTTAAAAAATACCCAGTAGCTTCTTTTGGAGGAAAAAAAAAAGAAAATCAACCAAATTCTAACTTCAGTTCAATTTTGTGGCCTTTTTGGAAATCAAAAAGCCTGTGCAAGGTTGGCTTAAAGGGGTAATGATAGGCTAGGGTAGGGATAAGGTAAGGAGAAACCACTGGTCGCTGTGGCCTTGTTGAATTTGCTGAATTCTTGGTTTGATCCGTTAGTTGTTGGGGATATTAATCCCTCCAGTAAGTTCGAAGCCATCCTAACTAGCTTTGTGGCATGGAGGAAGGTGGAGGCAGCAGTATTGTGCAGAGACCAGTGAATAGGGCCTCAGCTCCTCGGGGTGACCTTTCTCAGTGATGTGAATAAGCTAGAGGTCCCAGGAAGCCATCTACCTTTTGTGTTCAGTGATGTGGTCTAATCTTTCCGACCTTTCTATGGAGTCTTATAAATAAAATAAGGGGGAGGGGACCACAAGAAAGCACCATTCCATTTGAGTTCAACCTCTCCCAGGAAAAGCCTAGAATTGACCCTCCATTTCAACTGACATCTGTCTCAAGTGATACTATAGCAGAAGGCTAATAGCAAAGATAGAGAGGTTTTGAGGGTGGTGCCTCTTGTCCTCTAGCTGAAAATTCGAATTCTCTGACCCTTTATCCTAGAAGAGACCCAGTTATTAGTAGGGATTGAGGTAATAGCATTTTCTTTCAGTTTTTAACAAGGATAGCATGTTAGTCCAAGGTATATTACAGCATAGGTGTATAAGATAACTAAGATCTAGAGCAAAGAATGTCCCTGTTAACATACCCAAACATTATGTTCCTTTGACTCAAAGACTGGAGACTTCTATAAATAAAAGAATTAAGAGGCAGGAGAAAGAAGCAACACTTTTTAGGGCTGGCCTTGCTTTTGAGTGTAGTAAAAACCCTGGCAATAAATCTGAGAGATGCCTCTGAGCACATTTCCTTTTGGTAGAACTATCCATTTTGGCCTGTGCCAAGCTGATTGTCTGTTTTCTCTCTAAAAATAACCTAGACAATGTGCTGTTTATCAAACCTTACTATAAACATTTCACATAAGTGATTTTGGGGAAAAAACCCCAAACCCAAAACCCTGGGGCCTTAAATCTTTTCAGCTCCCTTAAAACTGAACCGCATTTCCCCAAAGCTGGTGTTTTGGTAATATTTAAAGGTGACAAACTAAGCAATTTATGATCTTTTATGTTTCTGAGTGTCATTGCCTGAAAAATCCCTTTTAAAAGATCCCTTCAAAAAGCTTGTCTGAAACTTATTTTCATAAAAGTTTATATTTAAGAATAATCATTTTCTTGTAGAATTCTTTTCTTCTGCCCAAATAGGCCTCTCTCTCCCTCTCTCTCTCCCTCTCTCTCTTTTTTCTATTTGAATGGCAGATTTGCAAGTAGAATTTCATCTGCACCAAGGAACAATGGCTTTCAGGCGCACAAAGGATCGCTCCCACCCCGAATTCAGACCACAATGCCTCTTGCTCTGATAATAGCTTCTGAAAAGATTTTGTAATGCAGAGAATTAATACATGATTATTTCCGCCTGACTTCTCTCGTTTATTAGAATTCTGTGGCGAATTCCAAATTAAAAATAGTTCAGTTAACAGCTTTAAAAAAAATTCTTTCCAAAAGGTTTTAAGGCTAAAAATATTCTAAAGTTTAGTCATTTTGGCCACTTATTTACTACCACTTGAAAACTCCTCCATCTTGACCTGTCCCATAATGCCAGAAAGGAAAAAAGGTTTGCTACTTGTGAAATGAAATCCCCAAGTAATCTGCAGATGATTTTTTTTAACCCTATGGACAATTTGCACAGTAACTCACAAGTAGTCCTTTGATTCTGAATAACTTTCCCTTTAGAATTTTACATGAGGATACTTTATGTAAAAGAAATTATCACAACACTGGGAAAATACCAGAGAAAAGGTTTTCTGTTCCCTTAGAAATGATGAAAACAAGAACAATACCTACAATATTTAAATCTCCCTGTTAAAGAAATTTGGCATTTGCTTCTAAGAGACAGATAGGTTGATGAGACTGATTAGTGACATTACATAGTGTTACAATACATAAAGTAACATTACTATAAAGCAACAAGTACAAAGTTTTGAACTTGTTTGGGTGCTTCAGTGTGCTTTTGGGGCTCATAACCTCTTTTTTCCCTTGTAAAAACTTATGAGATGATATAGCTCTAACCATGGTATTTAAAAAAATTTTTTTTTAAGTTAACTATGTCATTTAGATTTGGAAGATGGTATAATGCCAGTCCTGTGGGTTAGTATTATTTAAACAAGTTGAATCCTCTGCACCCTGATTTTTTTTATAAGAAATTTCCTATAGGCCTAGCTAGACTGGTATTATTATTTCATCACAACTTTTGTTGCAGTTCATTTTAATCAAAGTTATAGGAGTTTTAAAAAGTAGATTTTTTTAATGGAAGAAATAACCAATGTAGTTCAGGGTATTTTTATTAAGAAAATAATTAATTTGACTCATTATAACATGGTGTACCATTAAGGCTCAGTACATTTTCATTGTACATTTTTAATGAACACCTGAATAAAATGAATAATTAGCTAAATTTCCATTGACTTTAAAATTTATTTATATATATGGACACATACATAGATTTATGTGCATGCGTATGCACATAATTTATCTGTTAAGGGGGGGGGTGTTTCTTTTAAAACACTCTACTTTTACTGGTTTCTAATTCTTTCCTCTCTCTTCCTCACACTGTCGCCAATCTTCCCATACTCATTGTCCCCAGCTTGTCCCTAAACTGAGTAGTACATAGCACAGTTAGAGGTGCTCTGATTTTAAAAGAAACCTGCCTGTAAATGTCAAATTCATAAATATTTAAACATTTACTTTCAATTTCATGTCAAGACTGACAGAAAGTCTCTAATTAGTCCAGGGTTCTCTTTGGGTTGGGAGCCTCTTAAGAGGAAAGAAACTGAAGTTTAAGAGAAAAAAAACAACCAATCCCAGAGCTTTCACTGAGATGCTTGGTTAGGGGGTAGAGAAATCACTTAAAGTGAAAGTCAAATAAAGGGTAAATTTATTTCTATACAGAAAGGGTTTCCTTAAACAATATATATGTATACACACACATATATTAATTAATTTTAAATATGTCTCTGCCTCAGGAGAACAAAAACACTCCCATTTCTTTACCTTTAGATTTATTGTTGTCATAATAAAGAACTAGTTTTTTCGGGGTTCTTCCAGTTTAGGGATTTCCCCTCACGGATTCCTCAGCTAGACTCGGACCTGCTGTTTATTGGATGAAGTATTTTGTTTCCTACTCTCCGCCCCCTCTAAGTTACCACCCACGTGCCTGCCCTGTGCTATGCAGCGCCAGGTAGGGCCTTTTCGATTGCTGTTCCAGGTGCGCTGGCCATAGGTTTGGGGCGTGCAATTTCATCAACTCAGGACCCCCCCCACCCCACCCCCATTTGTCAGAGAGGTGAGCCTGCTCCAAATTAGGGATTCGGCCTAGATGGCTTCTCTTCCCAGGCTATAGTATCCTATGATCTTAACGTGTTTGTGCCTCAGCCAACTCCCTCCCTTCCTCCTCCCACAGCGCCGCCCCCCACCTCAACCTCCCGCCTTCTCCGTACACACTTAGAATTTAACCCAAACATAGCGTTTCTCCTGCCTTTTCCATAGCAATTCCTCTCCATATCTCCTCCCACCCACCCAGTCATCTTTCAGTCCAGGTTATCCTACCCTAGTTCTTTGGGCTCCCCAAACAGAGCAGAAGTCATGCAACCCCCTCCCCCCTCCCAAAAAAGTGTCATTCTCTGCAACGAGAAAATTGCCTACACTTATTTTAGGTCTCTCCTAGGTCTTCTGCAGCTCTTGGGCCTTCCCACCGGGAGCATAGGGCTGTGGCTCTTTCTAGGAGCAGAATAGACAGTCTCTGGAGACAGCAGGGAGCTGAGGGCGATTTAAGAACATGTAAAGTAAAGGGTATTACATTCCCTTCCCCCTCCTTTTCCTCCTCCCCTTTCCCTTTTCCATTCTCCTTCCAAAGCCATGAGAAACTGGTAGGGGGTTAGGGTAGGTGGGAGGCAGAGAAGGTGGGAGGAGGCGCACAGAGGAGAGTCCCAGGAGCTCTTTCACCACTACTATCCTTGACATTTTTATTTGACCTTTTAAACGAATTCCAAGCTCTCTCTTTCTGTGCTCAAGCAGCAGCAGGCGGCCCCCAGCGTTAGTAGAGCTGGAAGTCTGCATCTCCATCTAGAGATGGTGGGGTGGAGGAGAAACGCAGTTCGCTAATAATTAACGGCCAGTTGTTAGCCAATTTAAAAAATCAGAGGTCCAAGGCCAGCTTTTCCGATGGGGTATGTCTGCATACCTTGATCCACTCAGAGCAGGTTGTGGTCCCGGCTCTTTGGAAAGCAGTTTTGAAAAGTCACATCCGTGGAGCTCTCTCACAACTGTTGTGGTTTGTTCGTTCTTCTCCAAAGAAATTTTGGATCGTATTTTTGAGTTGTGCAAAGACTTCAGTGCTTCCGGAGCTAGCAGACGGGCCAGAAGCATGTGAATATCTGTCACTTTTTAAGATAAGATGACAACATGCTGTTCCAAGATTTTGTTTTTTTGAAGCAAGCACCAGTTTAAAAAAAAATGCAATCCACTTGTAGTACTTCAGTTGCCCTTCCCCTTAACTTTATAAAAATCACCATTTATTATTTTATTTTGTTGTTATTTAAAGGGTTAAAAATCGGTTAGATTTATTGTAACATTTCTTTCCTATTCACTCTCCACTGCCATTGTTGCATTAGACCCTGCTAAGTAATACAAGCTAAACTTTGGTTTTCCCGTGCGGGGGGGGGGGGGGGGAGTCTGTATATGGCAGGTGGCTATAGATGGGTTACTTCATGTATTTGATACAGTAGCATGTGCATGTCTTCCGCAAGTACAAACTTCTTTACATGATACTACATGCAAATAAACATGAGGAGTAAGAAATGTTTAGTAGCAAGTAAATTTACATGGCATCTTTATATATGAAGTGGGAAATAAGTGCATAGTAACATGAACTTCTAATCCCTTTCCACTTCTGTGCAGGACAAAATCTGCATGCAATACCTATAGAAATTTCTGCTTGCAACAACATTGTATGGATGTGCAGATATCCATTGGTGTTTGCTCATAATATCTTCATTACTTCGAGCATATCAGTAAATCTGTGTGCCTGGAAGCCTTTACATATTCATGTGCAGATATCTCTGGGTTAGTGCATGCATGCATTACAGTGTCTATCTCTATTTGTTGGTGGGCAGCTGGGTATCCTTCCCCACCCATTGGCGTATGTGTTTTCCTTTGTTATGATCCCCTTGTCAGTCTAGTATTGAAGAGACGCATCGGTCGAATTAAATGCCACGGGAAGATGCAGAATAAGGAAGTTGGTGGGGTTCAGAATCTCCTTTCAGAATGGTGACTTTCCAGGCCATTGGCTATGGGAAGTCTGCTAGGAGAAGCTTTGAGCAAAGAGAGGGCTGGAAGCCCAGAAAAGGTGTTGGGAGCCCGGTGCCAGTCCAAGGCAGGGCGATGCAAAGAATTTAGTGACAGAGAGAGTCTAACTGGGGGAGAGAGAGGAAGGGCGCGGGGGCGGGGGGGAGACGAAGAGATGAAAAAAATGAGGGAAGATGGGTGGGGGAGGGGGTGACAGGGGAAACCATCATTTTTCAAAATATCCCTCCATTTAGATGTAGATTTTGACCTCTCACCCAAAGCGGGACAGAAAGTCCTTTCACAGAAATGCTAATCTGGGGATGGGTAGCGGGAGGAGAGGAGACTTTTAACATCTCCTTCGGTCCCCAGGGCTGCTAAAGGCTGCTGCTTTTCCTAGCCCACCCGACCTAGGCTCGGCGCAACTATAGCTAGGATCCCTAGGGAAGGACTGGGGTTATGAGGGCTGCGGGGTGTGGAGAAGCCATTCTTTCTTTCCACTTCACTCTCCTTTCTGGGAAGAAAGGGGGGAAAACCCGTTCCCAGAACCCCTACTCCCTATTCTGTATTTGCAGCTGACTTTATCCTGCATAGGTGTTGAGGGTGGGACGTTGGCAGGGGCGGGTGAAAAAGAGGGAGGAGGGTAGCTCTTCAGCTTCTGCATCTTTAAATGTACCGCTGGACAGACTCGAACAATCAAATGCCGCTAGCTGCAAGAGGAGGAGGAAGACAGAAAGTCCAGGAGGCGACAGCTGCGGCCGCTACTGCTGCGGCTGCCGCTGCGGCTGCTGCTGCTGCCGCCGCCGCCGCCGCCGCCGCCGCCGCCGCCGCCGCTGCTGCTGCTGCTGCTGCTGCTGCCTGAGCCCAGGAGCGGAGCTCTCAGGGAAGAGGAGTTTGACTGCTCCCCCTGCCCCCGCCCACGCCCACGCCCCCGAGCCTTCCAAAGCCCAGCCCAGCCCAGCCTGGCTTCAGGCTTTGAAGAGGCTTGGGTGCTAGGCGTGCTAAGATACAGGCTTGGCTTACGCGATGGAATCTCCCCTTTCCCACCTTCCCAGTCCCCAGCCCACCCAACCCGCCCTTCCGTCCAGCCTTGTGGGAGGGAGGGAGCTGTTTGGATACCTCTTATTTATGTATTTGGTCAGGGCTTTCTCCGTGTAGTTTCAGGAAGGCGGGGGAGAATTGGAAGGAGAGGGATAGGAAAATCGGAGAGGAAGGTGGAGAGAGAGCAAGAGACAGCGAGAGCGAGAGATCGCGAGCGCGCGAGAGCGAGCGAGCGAGCTGTGGCTGCGTTTGGGGTAGTGGGTTGGTCCGCTCTTGGGAGTGACATTTCTGGAAGCGCCTGTGGGTCCCGAGTAAGGAAGGGGTGGGGGGCGGGGAGGCGAGGAGAGGAGAGATGGGAGTGGGTGTCTTGTACAGTAAACACTGGCAAGCCACAGAGAAGGAGAGGGCTGCAAGCTTGAAAGCTAGCTGAGAAAGGGCTTTGTAAGCCACACATGAGTCGTGGACTCATTCTGGGCTCCTCGGCTTGGCTTAATGCTCGCTCGCTCTCTCGCTCTCTCGCTCTCTCGCTCTCTCGCTCTCTCGCTCTCTCTCTCTCTCTCTCTCTCTCTCTCTCTCTCTCTCTCTCTCTCTCTCTCTCTCTCTCTCTTTCTCTCCTCCCCCTCCCTCCCTGCCTCCCTCTCTCGATCCCTCCCTCCCCCTCTCCCTTTCTCCCTCTCTCCCTCTTTCTCCCCCCCTTCTCTGCACCCCTCTACGCTCCCGCTGTCTTTCTTTGCTCCTGCACCCCCACCCCTTTCCTGCTCGTTCTCTTGCTCTACTCAATCCACCACCCGTGGTTTACGAGGCTAACAATCCTCCTTCGAACAGCGCATCCAGGCAAGAAAATCTGGGAGTCTTTTCTCATTGAACCCGCGTTTCCATTAACTCAGCCCCAGTACTAGCTAATCCGCTGTACTGGAGGCAAAAGAAGGCTAATTAATGACCAGCTTTTCCAGTCAAGACCAGCGATAATTGCTTTGGTGGCCTTTATGATTACAAGATAAAAATGGACCCGGCCTGACATAAGAGGCACTGTGTACACTGCAAGACAGGAGGAAATTAAGAGTTGGCTAGCTGAATACGGAGCAGAAAATTACTAATAGAAGAGAGATAATGAATAGGCCGGCTAGGCATTCATGGGGAAAAATCCATTTTGTTACCACGCGAAATTAGGTGGTGGAAAGGAGTTTGTTAATTGTTCTCATCTTGTAGCAACCAGGACTGAGGCAGGGGCGTGCTTTTCAATTCATTTCCCTGGTAATTGTGAAAGGGGAATGCTGGCCAAATGAGTCTTGCTGCAATTTGCGTGCCTGGTCTTTTCATTTTCATGTTGCGTTTTTAATTGTTGCTAATATACCTTATAATGAAGCTAATGAGGGGAGATTATGGTACAACTTTTAGCACATGGAGACAAGTGAAATGCACCAGAAGGATTCTCTCATATTTCTGTATTTCCCACCACCTCCCCATCTTCTCCTTCCCCAAAAAGAGAAAGGAAGAAAAAGAAAGAGAAAAGGAAAGAATCTGAAGAAGTTGAAAACTTTTCTGTCACTTTTTTTTTTACACCATGGAAGACTTAAGTTCAAGACTGACACCGCCCCAGGCTCCCCCTCCCCACCCCTCCTTTAATTCCTTCTAGGCATAGTGTAGAATGGAAAGACATGTGCAGTGATCCAGTAGATTCATGGAAGACACATGAATTTGTGTTCTTTAAGTAAAAGGAGCAATAACTTGAAAGAGTTTTCTTTCAAGTACAATTTTGAAGCTAAGTAAAAAACACTTTCCAGGAGGGGAAATTGTAGAGTCACAAGGATTTCCCCTGTTAACTATATTAATAAAAAGAATTAATTACATCAGTTCTTCATACTGATGTGTACAGAATACATTGTTTTACTTTTGTTCCTAGTTTTAGCCATAGGATTCTATTTGAATAGTCTAGACATTTGTTTTGCATGAGCTCGATAAATTGCCCCAAATTGCTTGTACCTGTTTAAAAGAAGTGAGTAGCCACTTTATTTGACTTAGAAAACAAATTAGCTGCCAAACACTTGAAGTTTTTTTAGTTTGAAAAATAATACTACCATTAAAAATTATGCATTTCATTTTCCTCTCTCAAATGTTTAACTCTGTAACAAAGTAATTGGAAACCACTTTTCATTCTTCTAGTTTGAAGTTCCATTTCCCTCCCTGCTAACTCTGCATTGTGCCTGAATTTAACTTTCTCTTGAATTTGAAACTTCTTTTTTTCTAATCTGGTTTCAAAAACTCATGATTTACTAAGTACTGATGAACTGTTTTCCTCTCTTTTTTTCTACAGAAAAGCAAATTAAAGCTTTTACCTCATGGAGTAGAGCAAGAAGATTCTACTAAATTCATTATCCTCACCCTGATCTCCATTGCTTGCATCATTGGGGTCCTCCTAGCTTCAGGGGTCCTCTATTGCCTCCGCCATAGTTCTCATCACAAGCTAAAGGAGAAGCTTTCAGCACTAGGAGCTGATTCAGGTTCTGATGCTACTGCTGCTTACCAGGTAAGAAAAAGATTTTTTTTCTTAAATATTTTAAATTTATCAGCTACTTAAACAGATTAGTTGGGTGGTTTAAGCCCCTTGCCCACTTCCAGCAATTGTTTCTGTATTCAGAGTTTAGTTTCTTTGATGACACTATGTGAGACTTCTCATTAGTATTCATGTAAATATATTACAACTACAGCTTTACTGCTCTATATTAATCTTATGCTTGTTCTTGGGTATTCTCCTGTTAGCTGTGAAAGCTAGTTGCTAATTAGAAATGTGGAAAAAATACAATCCATGAATTATGTATTATCTATAATCTTTCTTAGTTTGGCCACTATTAATGAAAAGTGCTAGAGATGCATGATAAATTGGTTGTGTAGATATTTGAAGATGTCTCTTAAATCATCAACTTCCTCCGGGTCTTCTGTGAATAGATCCTTTGACCCGATCTGTTGTCACCTTCTGCCATTATTCGAATAAAGTGAAATATAATGCTGATAGATGGGAGGTAAACCAAGAATTCTCCATGAGAACAATGGTAGCAGCTGTGTGCAAGTAATACAGAAATATTACAGGCAAATCTGTGAAATAAATCAGTAACCAATGGGAATCTGAAGAAGGCAGGTTTAGAACAATTGGGCATTAAACAAAAAACCCACAATGTTTTTTGGATGCTTTGCCATACATATCTCATGATTAATAATGATCTTTAATGAAATTGTGCATTCAACTCTGTTACTCTAGGAACACAAGGATGGAGCTTATGCTCAGAATAGTTGCAACTCAGGGCATTTGATTTATTTTTATATAAAATATAATTAGGATATTTACACGTTTTGGAAAGTAATTTGCTCTTTCAGCATTTTTAAAGTTTCATTGAAATGCATACGTATGTGCATTTTTTCCATCCTATTTTATGCTTTGTTTCCCTGGGTGACTCTAGGAATAGGATTCCTTTTAAATAGTTCCCAATTATGAACTAATTAATAATCATTCCATCATCATAATCAAGCTTGGTATCAATTGGTAAAGATTACTATGAAAAATATAATCAGGATGCTACTTTCCTTCTTCAGAAAGGATCCTCCCCCTTCCCGCCTCTAGCAACTCCTCCTTAGATGGAATACTCATATTGCTCCAAAATGTACTTCTTACAAATGGGTCTATAGCCCTATAGGCCAATCCAACTCCGTGCCTGTCACATGGGAGCTGATATGTCATTTTCAACACATACACATGTGTGTGCACATGTGTTTATATGTGCAAGTGTTTGAGTGTATGACATTTCTGTCTTTCAATGTGTCAAAAGGAAAAAATTTTCCTTTTAATTTCGAAATTTTTAGCATTGCCATTGTTTTTATAAAGCTAGAGATCCTTCTAAGGTAGTTACAAGCATAGTCATTGAATTCTTCTCTGTAAAGGAGTAAAGACTTGTTAAATGTGTGGAAAATATCATTTCAATAGAGTGGCTCTCAGCTTTGGTTCAAAGCAAAAGGAAAATCATTTTAGAGAAAGAAGCCTTAGAAATGTCACATAGGGGCAGCTAGGTGGTACAGTGGATAGAGCACTGGCCCTGGAGTCAGGAGTACTTGAGTTCAAATCCAGCCTCAGACACTTAACACTTACTAGCTGTGTGACCCTGGGCAAGTCACTTAACCCCAATTGCCTCACTTAAGAAAAAAAAAAAGAAATGTCACATAAAGTGACTGGATTCATCAGGAAATTTCATTGAGAAAGATCATCAATATATGAAACCAGGTCTTCCAGGCCTCAAATAATGTCCATACATTAATAAACTATCACATCAATTTTGTTCTATATGGGAGTCGGAGGAGATCATGCTGATGTCTAGTTTTTAAGAAGCATGGCATCGTTGGATACATTTTAAAATTCAAATATCAGAAATTGATGAAATGGAAAGATCGGACGTGCACGCAGAAATGCCTAATTAAAAAAATGCAGGTTAAAAAATGCATACTTAAAGCTGAGTTTGTGATAATTAACAGAAAAAAATCTTCCGAGTGACAGCTCTAATTAATAGGATCTGTAATTAAAATCGTGCCCTTCCAGCAGGAAAATTGTTTGAATTTCTGGGAGTGACCTTTTGGCCATTCCTCCTGGGGCCGCGGTGGTTAAGTTGATATTGATTTTATAATGAGCTCTGGTTTGTTTAATAAGAATCTGTAATCCAGACAATAAATGAAATGTGTGCTTTACCTCATTCCAGATTGATAAACACCTCCCCCCACCCCACCCCCACAGAACTTTCCATTATAAAATGTAGGAATCTATAGAATCTCCCGACATTTTAAAATGGGATCATTGAAGGCCTTACTGCTCATTTTCTCAGTTTTGTTAGTACTGAAATCTCTATTCAGGAAACAACTTGAATTAAAAGGGAGTGAGTTTATCTAAGTGAATATTGTGCATAAAATGTTAGTACTAGGGTGTTGTTTTTTGTTTTGTTTTTAACAGACCTGGGCAGAGGACAGTGTTCCCTGTTTTTTTTAATAAAGGATGAGAAAGTTTCGTTGTTTATTATTTTTAAGAGCCAACTGAGCAAAAGGCTAAGAGGCCCCCCTTTTTTTTTAACTTGTGGGGGACAGGTAGACAATGTTTATCTTTTCATCAAAACTGTTGTGTACTCGTGTATATCTGGCCTGGTTCTCATAGATGGAGCCATTTGGTCCACCTTTAAATTTAAAGTGCCTTAAAAACTTATTTAAGAGGTGTTCTATTTGTTTTTATTTTCTTTACATAGATTTCTCACACTTTCCATAAGCTTTTAAGATTTCCCATCCTGACCTTAATGTTTCAAATTTTACTTCATTTTTAGAATTTAGCTAACTAACATACTAAGAGAAATGTGATAATGGACAGACTCCTCACCTGGTTTACACTGAAAATTGAACAGTTTGAATCTCTGCTCCTTTTCACTTACTAAGGGGCAAGTGGCTTTAATTTTCTTAGTGGTTAAAGGAAAAGAAAAATTAAAGATAAAAGTAGTTTAAAAGTGACATCTTGAGATCTAAACCTGGTAGGTAAAAATAGGCAAATGTCATTACCAGAGATGTTGTCTTTTAAACATATAGATGTTCTCTATTATGTCTTGTGTAGGATAATAAAATTAAAACTGGAATTAGTCCTATATAGGAAAGTTGTAAATTTGAGACTCAAGTTTCATTCTCCCTTCTTTGTCTTTCCTGTTCCATTACTGGTGCATATGAGTCAGAAAGAAGGAACCTTGTTACTGCCAAAACAAACAAACAAACAAACAAAAAAAAACAGCAGGAGCATTGTTGTCCTCCCTAGACTCTTTGTGGTGGGAGATGGGAGGCAACTTATTCTGTTGACATTGTATCAGCTCTACATCTGTATCAGGAGTTACAATGCAAATCTGACTAGGCAACTCCCATTGATGCCATTCCCAGTCCATGTAATATCCATGCAATACACGTAATTCGTAGTATGGGGCTTTCAGGCATAGTGACACTTAGCCAACATTTCCCAACCATAGCTGAGAGTAGCAATTTCTTAAACATAATTGTTTCAGAGCAATGTGTGGTAAGGTTGCTGCTCTTGTTTTCAAATTAGGCAGTCTACTGATTCCTTAAAATGCTATTGGGTATGGAGGTAGCTGTTCTTTCTTTGAAATGAACCATTTAGCTTGAGTTAAGTAGACAGAGCGATAATTTATAAAGTATTTTTTTTGGTTATTTCTTTGTTTGGTTTCCCATTTAATAATCAGATTCTTTTTGACACAGATTTATCCTTTTGACACTTAACAAGACACTCAGTCCCGTCAGATAACCTGTCAAAGCTTAATTTGATGAAATTTGAAATAGCTGGATGTATTAACCTTCAGAAAATCTGAGGGTTTTATGAATCTGACTGTTTCTTAGTTGCAGGAATGCAGAGGAGCTGTACTACTTCTCCCTGGTGTTTTCAAGAAATGTCTATTTTTTCTTCTTAAAGGAGAATAAATACTTGTACTTGTGCTCACATTTATACCTCATCTGTGAGTGCAACATATTTTCGTTCATTTGCTTCTGCTAAAATATTTTCTTCAAATTGTCTTAATGTGTGTGAATATATCCACATTGTACACACATATATTTATGAAATATGATTAATAGGAACAAATAGGTCCCATATTTTGTATATGCAGTGTGGGTTTCACATTTTATCCTGTTTCATTCTATTTTGATGTGTGGTGATTAGCAAAAACTGCCAAAAATAGAGCAGTTGGTTATTAAAGAGATTTGCTTTCTTTTTCTCCACTGATTTTTTTTTAATGTTACTCCCCTTACTCGGATGCTTTGATCATCTTTGAACAGCAAATTTAGTATTCCACTAGCCCACTCTTCCATCCATGACATTAGGGCAGAAACTCCTGAGGAATTTTCAGCCAGTCCTCTTTTGATGGTTTATTTCACAATACCGAGCAGATTTTTCTCGTGTACTTTGAGGCCTTTGGAACCTAACCCACAGAAAAGCAGGCATTCAGGCTTTGGGGACCGCCTGTAAACAGAGCCTCTAAGTGCACATCTTGGTTGTCACTGCTCCCATTAGCAAGTGATTATTAATGTAATGACAGTGTGCATGGTGATTGCTGCTATTTAGGGATGCTCCATTGGCTCAGGCTGATGTATTTGTGATTCCAAATGCACCCTGACTTCTAACCTCTGCATGAGGGAATGCTGGGCTGTACAAAGAGATGTCATGTCACAGGTTCACTTTGTATCCTGGGCTTTGAATTAAGGGAACCTTCCTTTTTTTTTTTCCAAGTGATTTTCATCTTCTGGCATTTCACTAGTAATCAGTAAAATGTGTGGCACGTAGAGTTGGATGCCCTTGATTGAATTAGAAAACAAAAGGTAATTTTTATTGTACTTCCTATCAGTTCTCTATGAATACCTATTCCATTTCAGGAGTACACTTATCTCAGGATAGCTTTTCTTTCCTTCCTCCTCCTTCTCTCTTTATTTCCTTCCTTGCTCCTTCTTTCCTTGGAAAAGTCTTGAAAAATTTCAGACAATTTGGAGATCCTACAGGAATAAAACACATTCATCCTAAGAATGAAGAAAATATGCCCAAATAATTTAAAGGAACTTCTTTTCAACTACTCAAAATAATGCCAAAGGGTTAGAATTGGTTGTTTAGGGTTTGTTGGGGTTTGTTTTTTTGTGTTTTTTTTTTCACAAGTAGCAGATCAGCAAAAATTCTTGACCCATGCCACTCATTTGATACTTATCATATATTGAGTTATGATGTTAATTTTCCTGGTATGCATGAATTATTATTTTCCCAAATAGATCGTTAGGCCTTGGAAGCCAGAAAACATCTCATGCTCCTTTATATGCCCCATAGCTCTTACCCTATGCCTTCACTTAGTAGAAATTCAGTACATACTTGTTGATTGCTTGTTTGACACATAATTACACATAGAAAAAATGTATGATATCCAAAGGCTATGAGCTGACCATTTGAGGGAGAGAGCCCCAAATTCTTACCTTTAATGGGTAAGCAAAGAAAGAGTACAGTATGCTATCTCTGTGTACTAAGAAGACACTTTTATATTCATGTATGTTCATTTGATTTAAAATCATATTTAGTATCATCAATATTTGGGGGAGAAGGAAAAGTGTTGTTTGCAGATTTATGAACAAGCTCAATTGACTCTTCCAAATACCTTTTCATTCATGAATCTAGCTTTTCTTGATGATACCCATTTGTCGCATATTTTCCTCATCAGTCTTCAGTACTCAAGTATGCAGCTCCCAAATACGTGGACTGCATGAACATGCTACAATTTTGCCCATTAAAAATGTTTCAGTAAGGAACAGTTTCTGTGATGCCTAAATGCTTCCTCTGGAGAGCTCTGAAGTCTTGAAAGATTTCCAAACAAGTATTAAAAAACAAAACTTATGGAATGTGTTGCCTCTTCTTGGCTTAATTTAAAATAACAGATTACTCTGCAAGGCATTTGGAGACTCCCAAATGATTGCAGTACCAATACATAAAAGTTTGAGAGGGCCAAAATTCAATGGGAGTTTGGGGTTGGTTTTTTCCCACCCTGAGATCTCTGGTGTCAATGGGACAGACAGTCTTTTATTATTACTTCAATTAAAGTTTTGGTGGGGAGAATAAGAGTTTTGTAAAAATGACTTAAATGGAGAAGGTAGTTGTTACTTATGGGGCAGTATTTGAGTAGTGCTAGTGTGAAACGTATGCCTGGTTAACTTGCCTCTGTAGGGGAGTTGCCCAGTTGTCCATGATCTTTCTTAATCTCTCATTTTAAGAATATCTCATTACTTTCTGTTAAACATGTACTTGATAGTTTGCTAAACACTGTGCAGGAAATCTAAGCAGTGAAGAAACAGAAACTACTGCCCCTGCCACCAAGTAAGCTAACACAGAGAAAGCAATAGAAATGAATACAACTTAATCAGTAATTACTTGCTATTTTATGTGGTCTCCATTGTAAGTTCTTTAAGAGTTCCTATGTAGGGGCAGTTAGGTGGCACAGTGGATAAAGCACCAGCCCTGAAGTCAGGAGGACCTGAATTCAAATATCACCTCAAACACTTGACACTAACTAGCTGTATGACCTTGGGCAAGTCACTTAACCCTCATTGCCCCACCAAAAAAAAAGTTCCTATGTAAAAGCTGGAGAAGCTGGTAAAGGCTTTAGGAAAAGATGTGAATTGAGGTAGACCTTAAAGGATGGTCCAGATTGTAATGGGTGAACAAACAGTGGAGAGAGCACCAGGTCTAAAGGCAGGGAGACTCATCTTTCTGAGTTCAAATCTGGCCTGTGACACTTAGTAGCTGTCTGACCCTGGGTAAGTCATTTAATCCTGTTTGCCTCAGTTTCCTCATTTATAAAATAAGCTGGAGAAGGACATGGCCAACCACTCCAGTATCTTTGCCAAGAAAACCCCAAGTGGGATCATGAAGAGTTAGACTTGGCCAAAACAACTCAACAACAACAAGAGCATGACACGTTATGGAAGGTTTTCAAAGCCAGGCAGAGGAATTTAGATTTGATATCATAGGCTATAGGTAGATAACTGAAGGCATGTTTTAGAGGGAACTTTTGGATAGGATAGGAGATTAGTCTAGATGACCTTTCTACAATTTCACCTCTCTACAATTTCTTACTTCAATATAACAAGCATCCATGGTTTCTTTCATTAGTGTGGTTGCTTCATTAGTAGGTCTCCCCTGAAGCATATCATAACCCCCTACCACAAAACAGGCAGGCTTTGAACATTGCTGTGGCTAAAAAACAGATGACTTTGGGGCCAACTTGATGATAAGCCTCTCCAGACTCTTGGCTAGGCTATCCCTCCGAGGACAAACACGCTACGACAGAGCCTAGATAATTGTCCTTTTTCTCACAACTTTTAAAATTCAATGATTCTAGGAGAAGCTAAAATTTAGTTCCCCAGTGACATCTGCTTAAATGAGTCTATTTAGTCTATGCCTTCTTAGCACAGAAAAATAAAAGGAGGCCAGTCTTCTGTGTTCTGCTTCTCCCTGGTCTTCTTTCTGGCTAATAGCCATCATATGTTATATCTCCATGTAGTCTTATGCTTGATCTCTATTGTAGTGTTCCACTCAGATCTCTCTCTGCTAATTCTTTCCCTTTCACTCATATGTAGTGTATATGTGTGTACAGTACATATACATACATGTGTATATGGTACACATGCATACATGTGTATTTGTATACACTCACACACCTATATATCAGGCATATATATACACACACATAAACATAGATGCTTATATACCAGACATATATATATATATATATGTATGTGTGTACATATATGTGTGTATATATATACACACATATATATCAGGACTATATATACACACATATATACCTATGTGTGTATGTATATGTATATGTATATGTGTGTGTGTGTGTGTGTGTGTGTGTGTGTGTGTGTGTGTGTGTACACACCAGGTCTAATTCCACCTCATTCTGAAGGATCCCATGGGAAGTCAGATCAGTTTTGGAGCTGTTCTCAGAGATGATGTTCATTCTCTAGGATGGTCTACACTTAGTAGGGGGAGTAAAGTACTATTTGACAAAGCATTCATCCTGTGACCGTCTGTATTAGATAGATTCTAGGATCACCTGGCTAAAGTATAGAGAAGAAGAGCTTAAAGAAGTGTCAGGGTTGGGGCAGGGGGAGGTGGGAGAAAGGGAAAAGATCAAATGAAATGGAGTAGAAGATTGAGGTTTTAGAGGAGGAAGAGAAAAATGAGATAAAACTGAGGAAATATACCTCAATAAGTGTAATGGGGCTATAAAATGTGTCACCATTCCTAGCAACCTAGCCCCACTCAACTTTTTCTTTCTCTTTATTCACATTTACCATTTTGCAACCTGAGGGGTAGAGAGTAAAATCTATTCCTCTAGAGAATCCCTAAGTCCTTTTGGTTTGTTATCCCTGTCTCTTGTGCTCAGTGTGAGGAATCACTAGAATGCTTAATGAGGGCATTCTTCAGCTATAGATTCAATATGTTTGTACTGGTGAAGACCAGAAAAAAAAGAGATCTTGATTGACGTGTGTGTGTGTGTGTGTGTGTGTGTGTGTGTGTGTGTGTGTAAGCATGCATGCATAAAACTTGCCATCAACAAATCCAGTGTCGTACCTACAGCTCTGCTCCCACTCGTGGAAACTCTTATGTATAATCTCTGCAAATCATAGCCCAGTGGGTGGAGTATAAAAGTAGATAGAGGGAAAAAAAGAGAAGAAAAAACAAACAAACAAAAAACCCCCAAAAAGATATAGATAGGAAATGTCTATCCGGGAACTTAGAATCAACCATCCATTGACTTAAAAAACTTTTAAAAAAATGCATTATAATCCATTGGGCTTTCTGGCTACATTATAACACAGTAAATGCTATATGTAATGTAATTATCAGGGGTGAAATACATGGAGCAGCAGTCTGTCAGAAAATACTAATGCCTGACTTTTAACATAATGTATATACCAGACATAAAAGAAAGTAAGAAATTATAAAAGGTGGTAGAATGAAGGATAATGGCTTGCCCCTCAAAGGAACATTGAAGTTGGATATTAAAAAGAGAAAAAGCCTCAGTAAAGCCAATTACACAATCAAACCAGAAAGGGTCAGAGTGACAGAAGTGGTTTCCAAATGCCAGCCAGAAACACTTAAAAAAGCTAGAGAATGGACTCGCTGAATGTCCTCAGAGCTGGACGTCCATTTGGCCTGACCTGCCGATGAAACACTATATTGAGTGTTTCCCACAAAGCCATGGTTATTCTGGAGTTCTCTGTTACTCTCATCTCTCCAGTACCCAGTGTGTCCTTTCTGCTCTCTTTACCTCTTTTCTAACCTTGGCTAATGGAAAGAATGAGCTCTATAATCTCTCTCATGTTCTCAGATTCTTTTCTGGGTTCTGGTGGCTATGACTACTGGAGTCAAGGGCACCCTCAGAGAGTGGCCACTGCAAACATTTGATGAGTTGTCCTTGATACTTGGTTCATGCTTGAAATATGGATGCTTCAGAGAGCCTCAGGCAGCTCTGGGAGGTATGGGTGGCTATATTTTGAAACTGATCTAGAAAGTCATTTTCTAGTAGGCTTGTTTCCAATTGTCTCACAGAAGTGATAGAACATTTTCTGAAGCAGTAGTGACTAATGTCTTACAAAACTCTATTTTCAGAACTTAAAACAAAATAAAATAATATGAAGTCTGGTTTCCCTTTTCCTAATTCTTTCATTGTTTAAAGGTAGGGTTCATTTCAGGAATACTAGTGAATTAATCAGCAAATATTTATTAAATACTCATAGGTTTATTTATAGATCTAATGATAGAAAAGACTTTAGCATGGAGTCCAATCTGCTGTGTTACAATTAAGGAAACTGAGACCCAGAAAGGATAACTGAGGCAGGGAGTGGCAAAGCTGAGATTTGAAAACTGTTTCTCTAACTTAGACAACTTCCTTTCCATTGTTCCATACTGCTTCCCATTCATGAAGTTTAAGATACCTTGCTAAATTCTGGGGATCCAGAGGAAAAAAACATCATCTTTGCCTCTAAGGAGCTTGCAGTTGAGGCAAGACAAGGCACACATAACCCCATAATGAATAATGCAAGTCAATATGTACCAACTACCAAATGAACAATTCAGACAGTAAATTCATATATAGTAAGAGTTCAGAGGAAAATTATCACTAGATCACCGTGGGCCAGGCTGATCAAGAGTCACAGAGGAGCTAGGATTAGATCAAGATCTTGAATGATTGGAGTGATTAGTGAAGGGGGAAGGGGAGTTTTTTTAAACGGTGAGCAGAGGCAGCAGCCCTGTACCAGGTAAGATCAGTCTCGCTTAGAGGATTTGTTTAGACAACTGAAGGAAATCTGGGGAAGGTTGAAGCAAGTCAGGGAGGGCCTTTAGTGTCTAATCAAATTGAGGTAATGTCAATGATAAAGTAGCTTCAAAATCAAACAGGGTTTTGTATCTTAGACCAATATTGTTCATATAGCAGCATACATATATGTATATACATATATGAATTACATCGGCATCTATTTTTGCTTTGTTTGGTGATGTATGGATTCACCTATGAAGTGAGCTAAATCATATTCCTTCTCACTAGTTAGCAATCCTGAGTGTTTGTTGCTGGAAATATTAAAATGCCTATTGGGGTTTCTTTAATCTGAAGATAAGAATATGGAAAAGAATATGTTGGGGAACTACTGAATGTGAGGGGAAAAAAAGCTGATTCATTTTAGTCCATAGAGAAAACAAATGATCCATTTTGGGCCTGGGCAAGGTGTGTCTCTGTCAGAACAGTGTATGATGCTGTTAGGGAAGAGATCCTATTAGACTAGGAAGGTGACAGTGACAAGAGATTACTCTTTGAAAATATTTTTGTTTCATGTTGCAATCAGTCGAGTGTGTGTGTGTGTGTGTGTGTGTGTGTGTGTGTGTGTGTGTGTGTGTGTGGTGTGCCAGAAGAGCTACACTGAGACTTTTGGGGCACCCTGTGCTTATATGTGTGTGCATACATATATTAATGTATATATTACAGGTATGTATGTGTATACATGTATATGTAATCTTAGACCAGTCAGTAGTCAGCAAATCCAAGTCTTTGACTAAATAAATTTTATAATTTGATTATCAAGCCAAACTTTTTTTTTTTTTCGGGGCAATGGGGGTTAAGTGACTTGCCCAGGGTCACACAGCTAGTAAGTGTCAAGTGTCTGAGGCCGGATTTGAACTCAGGTACTCCTGAATCCAGGGCCGGTGCTTTATCCACTGGGCCACGTAGCCGCCCCGAAACTTTTTTTTTTAAATGTGAAGTTATTTATTATGTTTTGGGGGACTCAGCATTGGCCCAAATATAAAATAGCATTCTGAAGTTTGAGAAGAAATACAAAATACAAATGAAAATACAAAAAAGAAATGTTGACAGGTAATGGATGCCAGAAACTTTGCCTGTCTTTTTGAATTAGTATCAATTTGCGTCTATAATTAGAATCTTCATCAAAAGTAGAGTCTGTATTGCACCTATAGCAAGGAATCTCATTATTTTGTGTTTATACTTTGTAAAAAAAACCAGATGAATCCAGTAAATAATAGAAGGATATTCATAGATTTAGGCTTTTGTATATTCCAAATATAGGTTTACATGGAAAGACAAGAAGGTCTGGAGTGGGAGGAAATAGAATCCAGGTTACATCATAAATTAAGATGGTTAATTGAATTGGGTGTTGTCTCATGCAAAGCTAGACTGCCTCTATGTTTCTGGCCTATTGTGCTTCCTTTATCATCTCTCTCCATCCAGATCTAAGTGGGGGAGGAGGGGAGTACTAATAATTTAACCCACTCCAGAGTATAAAGTAGAGATGTGAGAAAAGAACTAAAAAAAATTTGTTTAAAAATATTTTTGACCTTGAACATTTCACATTCAAACTGTTACTGTGTGAGTATATTTTTATTCTTTTCAGGTTTTTCTATTCTATGTAGTCTAATTGCTATAGATGTGCTTTGGGGGCATTTTCACCCACAAATCTCAAATCTCTTGCAAATGCCAAAATGCCAAAGTAGAGATGCAGAAAATAAAAACTGCTCCTAACTTTTGGGGACAACTGTGTTATCACCCCTCCTCCCTGATTTCCAAATGTGATTCTTTCTCCATTTTTTCCCTCCATCCTTAGGGAAATGACTTGCCTTCATTTTTGTGTTCTCCTGGGAAATTCTTATGTTCATGGGACAGTTTTCTCACCTTATAGTCAGTCCATAGTTCAGTGCTCCAGTAAGAAACAGTGGTTTGAGATGGAACAATTAGTTCCGAGAAACTTTGTTTTCTGAAAATGGAAATGTAACTGTCCATGGCAAGCACTTACAAAAACAGATTCATATGGGAAAGGTCCAAACAAATATGTGGGTGTTGTTCAGGTTTCTGGGTTGAACAGAAAGGAGAAGTCACATGGACACATGTTTTCTTGGATTTATATATGTGAAAGTGGAGGCAATATAATGCATATTGTAAAAATTTGTCTTAACTTTTAGGTACAACCATGTTACCAGATATAAGAATACTCTCCCAATTACAGGGCTGACACCTTCTCCCTAACTTCCCAATGTAATACACACACACACACACACACACACACACACACACACACACACACATACATACACTCATGTATGTATATGTATCTATCATGGACCACCAAGATACTAAGGCTCATGAAAGCAGAAGCCTCAAAGCACAAAATTGTATTCAATATCATCAGCTTTTTATTGAATCCCTACTAAGTGCAAGGCACCACATAAGTAAATGAGGGGGATGCAAAGATGGATGAGGCACAGTCTCAGACTACATGGAAGTCTCATAGAGAAAGAGGCACGAGTGAAGAAAATACAAAGAGGAGCATGGAAATGAAGGAGGGGTAATAGAAAGCATTAGTGGAATTCATACTAGGGATGCTGAGAAGTACTGTCTAAAGGCTCTCCTTGTTATCGGATGGCTATCTGGACTGTTTCCTTTTCTTTATCTGATTATCTGAGGACCAGCTTAACTTGTGATCACCCTCCAGCTTTACTGAATGCCCTGGGCCACAGAGGTTCTCTCCTTCTTTGCTTAGTGAAAACAGGGACTATAACTTACTCCCTTTTGAATATCCTACAGTGACTATTGAATGATAAGTTCACAGTAAGTCCAAATTGAATATTTGTTGAAAGAATTGATGCAGGAAGGATTGAATATGGTCTGCATGACCAATTTGGCACCTAGCATATATTGCTTTCTTTTTGTTTATGCTTTTATGTTATTCTTTTATTTTTCTGTGAGCTCTTCAGCTTGTTAAAGAAAAGGATGCTGTCTTGCACATTTTTATGCCTAGTGCTCACACAGTGCTTTAATAATAATAAACACAATTTATATGTCAGTTTATAATTTGTAAAGCGTTTATGCATAAAATATAATATATGTGATATGAAAATATGTATATTGTCTCATTTAAGCTCACAATGACCCCTTGAGGCAAAGGTTCCAGACATGAATATCCATCCCTATTTTGTGGTTGTGAAGACTGAGAGTTAGAGAAGTTCATAGTTTGTTTATGGTCATATAGCTAGGAAACATCAGGGGCAGGATTTGAATCCAATTCCTAGCACTTCCATCTCCAGCATTCTTTCCACTCTGCCCACTAGTGCCTGTCACATAGTAGGCATTTCACCAAATATTCAATAATAATTATGAAGAGGTCATTTAAACCAGCTCATTTTCTTCATAGGAACAATTGTCTCAGCTGTCCAAAATAGGTAATTAGTTCTCCCATTACTAAATGTAATCAATACATGGACATTTTACAATTTATTTTTAGCATATTCCACCCACTTAATGTAATAGAAAGTTGACCTTTCCATCTCTAAATGCACACACAAAGGAAAACAATGAAGAGTTCATCTACATGGAAAAAATTATCTTAAGAAGAAGGATTTTTTGGGTGGTCATGCTACCTCAAATCTCTCCCGACTCAGGTCCATCCCTCACACAGCTGCCAATGTGACTTTCCTTAAGGATAGATCTGACAGCTTCTTTCCTTTATTCAATAAATTCCAGTGTTTCCCTATTACCTGTAGGATAAAATACATACTACTGTGTTTATCTTTTAAAGCCTTTCTAAATTAGGCATCCCTCTATCTTTCCAATCTCAATCTCTCTCTCTCTCTCTCTCTCTCTCTCTCTCTCTCTCTCTCTCTCTCTCTCTCTCTCTCTCTCTCTCTCTCTATATATATATATATATATATATATATATATATATATATATATATATATATATATATATATATTACCCCCACCCTTCCCACAGTGTGCAGTGTAACCAAATTAGTTGTCTCTCTGATCCTGACACACTGTACTCCATCTACCATCTCCATGTCTTTGCACTGGGTAGCCTCCGTATATTTCCTCTTTACCTCTTATCATCTCTGTCTTCCTTCTATACACAAATCAAGCCTTTCCTGTGCCCCAACTACTACTGTTATCCCTTCTCAATTTCCTTGTATTGATTTTCTTCATATTCTCCACATATTTACTTTTTTGTCTTTAATGATAAAACATAGGCTCCTTGAGAGGAGGGATTGTTTCATTCTTTCTATTTGTCTCTGTAGTACCTGGCATAGTGTGTGACGCATTATGGTACTTAATAAATCTTGTCAATTTATTGATGGATGAATGGTGATAAGATCATTCTTTCCACTTCCACTACCACCATCTTACTTCACTTCCTTATTTCTTCATACATTACCTTTTAACTGGTCTCCAGTCTCCAGAGGCCACATAGCACAAATTTGTATTCAATGTTTCCAGCCTTTTACTGAATGCTTATTAAATATAAGACACCATCAAGGAACCTTTTCAGGTCCTCCTTCACCCATATTATTCTTCCTAAAAATTATTTTGATCATATGATTCCCTTGCACAAAAAACTTCATTGTATCTTCGTTGCTAACAAGATTGAGTTCCAATTTCTTTGCCTGACATTCCAGGGCCACTACAGCCTGGACACCATCATACCATTTTAATCTTGTCTTCTCTCTTTCTTCTAAGTAAAATCTTTGTTCCTGACAAAAATTAGTCTGCTTACCATTTCCCCAAACCATACCTTATATTTTTATTTGTTTACAGAATCATTTTTTTAGAGCTGAAATGCCCCCCCTTTTTACAGGAAATTGAGGTCCAGATGGTTGAGACTAGTCCAACGAAGTAGCAGAGCCAGCTTTTGGAACCAGATGCTCTGACTCCAAAGCCCATGTTCCTCTCAGGTAGCCATGCTGCCTCAATCTCTTTCCTTCCTCTGAATTACTATGGCATTTTGTATGCATCATTCTTATGTGCTTGGGATGATCAGTTTTGTCTCGTTGCTACTCGTGTATGTATCTCTCTTTTATAGGATGTAAAGATGGAAGGCATTTTATTGAACACCTGATCCCCAAATGAATATGGACTTATTGACAGAGGCTGGCTCATGTTTTATCTTCATAACTCCAGTACCAAGTATAGTGCTCTATCCTGCTTATTTCTAGTTTGGACCTGTGATCTCTCCATGAATAGGTCTCAGGAAAAGCAAATTGACCTCTACCTGTGCATATCAGCAACTTTTTTTATGTCATACAGTCTTAGAGAGGTACTGAGAGGTTGAGTGAGTTGACCTGTGTGCCAAAAGCCAGAACTACAAAGGTAGCCTCTCGTTGTTGTTGCTGCTCAGACATATCAGTCATGCCCCACTCTTCAGAACCTGATTTGGGGTTTTCTTGGCAAAGAGACAGAAGCATTTTGCCCTTTTCTTCATTTTACAGATGAGGAAACTGAGGCAAATAGAGTTAAGTGACGTGCCCAGGGTCATACAGTTGATAAGTGTCTGAGGCTAGATTTGAACTCAGTAAGATAAGTTTTCCTGACTCCAGGCCTGATACTCTATCCACTGTATCACCTAATTGCCCCTCATAGTTGGGGGCTAAATAAATGGTTGTTGAATTGGACATTATTGGGTCCAGCCCTCTAAGTTTTTCACATGAAGAAACTTACCTGACTTTTCCAAGATCAAAGAGATAATAGAACCTTCAGGTATGTTATTTCTCCTGTTTTGAATGTCCTCCTTCTTCCTCCAAATTCAACTTATTATTCCATGCTTGGCAAAAATCAAACTTCTCTTTGAAGTTTTATTAATCACCTCAGAACAAAGTGAACTTTCTTTCTTTGAATTTAGTTCTAATTTACAGTACTCTGGACCTCTATACTCTCTTGTATTGTAAACTGAGGACAGGAGTATGTAATTTTTTTTCCCCTGACAATGCCAGTCAGTCAGCAATCACTGATTCAGTGCATACTATGTACCAGGTATTTGAAAGAGAACTGTATACAAAGAAAGGGAAGGGCAGCTAGGTGGCGCAGTGGATAGAGCACAGGACCTGGAGTCAGGAGTACCTGAGTTCAAATCCGGCCACAGACACTTAACACTTATTATCTATGTGACCCTGGGCAAGTCACTTAATCCTAATTGCCTTGCTAAACAAAACAAAACAAAACAAAGAATGGGAAAACAGTCCCTACTCTCAGGGAGCTTTTATATATATATATATATATATATATATATATATATATATATATAAAATTTTTTTTTTTTTGCGGGGCAATTGGAGTTAAGTGACTTGCCCAGGGTCACACAGCTAGTAAGTGTTAAGTGTCTGAGGCCAGATTTGAACTCAGGTGCTCCTGAATCCAGGGCCGGTGCTCTATCCACTGTGCCACCTAGCAGCCCCAGGGAGCTTATATTTTAAAGGGGAGACAGCATGATTATCACTAGTTATGTATGAGATTTATACACATTTTGAAAATAATCTGAGAGGGAAGAGCATTAGTCACAGGAAGTAGAGGAGAAGAATCCCCTATAGGAGGTGAGATTTGAGCTGAGTCTTGAAGAAAAACAGAGAAATTAAGAATTGGGGGTGAGGAGTAGAGAACTAGTGACATGAAGAACACCCAGTACAAAGGCATGGAGTTGGGATATGGGTGTTGTGTTCAAGGAACATCAGATAGGCCAGTGTGACCTGATCACAGAGTACATGGATAAAGCATAAAACATAAGAAGATTGGAAAGTAAGGTCGGATTATGAAGAGTTTTAAATGCCAAGCACAGGAGTTAAATTTGATTATGGAGGTAATAGGGGGCCACTGGGGCTAGGGCAAGGAGGGAGTATGCTATGGCTAGAGTTTTAGGAAAATTGGCAGTTAAGTGGAAGATATCTTTGATTGGGGAGGGACTTGGGACAGGAAGACCTGTTAGAAAATCCTTGTAGTTGTCCAAGTGAGATGTGATAAGCACCAGAATGAGGATGGTGCCTATGGGACCCCAGAGAAGGGCTTGTATATGAGAGATTTTATGTAAGTAAAGAAGACAAGATTTGGAAATAGATTTGATAGGTGCACTAAGTGAGAATGAGGAGTTGAGGACGGCCTTGAGATTACAGGTCTGAAGCCTCACAAGTGACTGGGAGGATGGTGGTACTCTTGACAGTGATGGGGAAGTTGGGAACAGAAGAGGGTTTGGAGGAAAGAAAGTGAATTCTGTCTTAGACATGGTGAGTTTGAGAAGCCTATGGGACATCCAGTTAAAGATGTCTAAAAAGCAGCTGGTGAAGCATGACTAGCTCTGAAGAATGACTCGGCCTAGCTTTATACATCTGAGAATCATCTGCATAGAGATGGTCATTGAGCCCATGGGGCAGATGGGATAGCCAAGTGACATGCCTTATAAGTATGATGTAAGTAAGTATAAGAAATACTGATTGAATGATTGAATTAAGGCACTTCAATCTCTTCTCAAACCAGAGAAGAAAGAATATGGTCTGGGTATGAACCACCTAGAAGTCAGTCCAAGACTGTAACTTGCTAATTCCCAGGGCCGAGTATGACCTCTTACATTCAGTATATAGCATTTGTTTAAGGAGAGATTTCACAGTGCTTGTGGAGAAAGTGAGAGAATAGGAAAGGGACAAGAGTTTCTTTCTCATAGCCAAGTCCTATCCATACCCTGCCCTGTGTCAGACAGACATGGAAGGGTAGATGATCTCTTTCTTTATTGACTTGGCATCTTTTTAAAGTGGCGTGAACCTGAAACAGAAAAACAGAAGAGCAAAGCCTATGGGACTTCTGGAGTTTAACCTTATTCATGGGAGTCAAGTTGAATCCATGGACTTCCTAGGCATTGCTGATCCTTTGGGAATCTTAGAACTTAATTGTACATTAAGTCATCAGAGAAGGGAGCTGGAGAAGTTCACTGTGTATTCATTCTTGTCTTGGACTCACAAAAGTCCCTGGCAGGGACATTTTACATTGTTAACTGGCAGCCCTACAGGATGCTGTGCATCTAATTAAAAATACTCACTTCCTCTCTCTCTCTCTCCCTCCCTCCCTCTCTCTCTCTCTCTCTCTCTCTCTCTCTCTCTCTCTCTCTCTCTCTCTCTCTCTCTCTCTCTCTCTCTCTCTCTCTTTCTTGTTTCTGTCTGAAGCCAAACTGTTTCAATTGATTTCTGAGAAATTATTCTAGGAACCTAAGGAAAAAATATTTTTATAACAAAGAAAATATGTATTGTTTTAAGAACAACTTTGAGTTGACTAAGTCATTTTGATTATTATAAATACCCAAATTAATTACAAAGGACTTATGAAGACTCTATCTGCATCCAGAGGAAGAACTGATATGTATAGATTGTTTTACTTGGATATACATACATAGTTGTGCCTAATGGTAGCCATCTCTAGGGTGGGGGAAAAAAAGAAAACTACATGATAACTTTGTTATATATTTAAAAGGAATAGCATGTTGTACATATCAGATTTGCAGTTTTATGTGCAATCATCTTTTTTATTCTGTTATGGAAAATTTATTTCTTAAATTCAGGATGAAATAAATACATTCTTTAAAAAAGAAAACATTTTGGAAGCTGTGAACTGCCTGAGGTTTTAAAATTTTGTTCAACTGCTTTTTTTTCCTTATCTCTATTTGGAGCAAAGCAAATGGGTAGAAGGATTTCTTTTTTTCCTAACACAAGAAGTTAGGTAGGCAAGGCCACTTAACAGGCATTTATTAAGCATCTCCTCTGTGCCAAGGCATTGTACGGAGTACTGGGGCTACAAAGAAAGGTGAAAAATAGACCCTGTTCTCAAGAAGTTCACATCATAGGAGAGACATCATGGAGACTACTCTGTACAATCAAGATAGAGATGGGAGAAATTCGGGTTAATCTTAGAGGGATTGGCAGTAAGATTAAGGAAGGACAAGATAGACTTCTTGCAGAAGGTAGGGCCTTAACTGACACTTGAAGAAAGCCACAAATCCAGGTGGCTGAAATGAGGAGGGAGAGAAATCCAAGAACATGGGACAGTTGGTAAAAATGCTCAGAGTTGGGAGATGATTCTACGGTGATAAGATGATTCTAGGGTATTTCATTCTTTAAAGCAGCAGAGGTGGATTATGTATGATGGTAGCTGTATATAAAATATACATGTGTGTATTATATGTTTTTACACACATGTGTATGTGTGTATGTATGTATATATACCTATACATGCCTACATATACATATACATGCACACACACATACACAAATCCTTGAACTGCAAATGACCTTGGAGATTATCCAATATCTTCATTTTACCCACAAGGAAACTAAGGGCCAGAGAGGTTAAGAAATTTGCCAAAAGTTAAATACATAGCTGATGGCAAGTCTGAGACTAGAACATAGTTTTGGTTCAAAGTTCAGTTCTGTTTCCATTAAACTGTTCCCACAGTTAGAGCAATGAATACACCCAATTGTCTATTGACTAATTTCCCCCAGAATGTCCTATTATCCTTGTTGATGCTGATTCCTCATTCACCACCTCCTGAGTCCTATGCTGATTCTGTTAGAGCAGGGTGTATATGTGTTGTGGATACCTACTTCAGCTTGCAGATTTAAGAAATAAAGTGACTAGAAAACAGTATCACCTAGCAAGAAAGCCAGCATGGTATAGTGGACTCAGAGCTTGCCTGAGAGTCAGAAAGATGTAGGTTCAAATCCTGCCTCATACATGCTGGCTGTGTAACCCTGGATAAATCATCTCTGGTCTCACTGTTCTAAGCAAATCTCTCAGCCAGGAAGTTGCCAAGAAGATGCCAGCACACTTTGTTAGAAGGAGTTTCTTCATCTGGGATTTCCCTTTAGTAATAAAATCACAGGTTTGGTCCCCATCTTTCTCAGTGAACATATACTTTAGGACTAATTTTTGTATGACTAACCACAAGGGCAAGAAGAGCTAAGAGAAGACTTTAAGGTAACATTGTGACCTGTCATAGTCAGGGAAACCTTTGGAACATAGAAGATGCACCTTGTAGGATTTAAATAGTCACAAGGGAGGAAAGGACTTCTTATTTCAAGACTATCATGGATGTAAATAAAACATAGACCATAACTTTGATTTATCTAGGCTATTTTTTTTAACAAAGCTTTACAGGGTTGTTTTGAGGAAATATGAGATTCGAAAATTTTGCCCATGTTATGGTATCGATATTATTTGTGGTCGAGCTCTTTTGGTCCATTTGCCGATTCTGTGGGCCTAAAATGATTCAGTTGAATTGTTTTTACGGTGGAAGGATATGTTTCTATGGCATAGATGCTCATTTGTATGTCAAGAGTGGGGAGGGGGAGGAGGCCTGAGTTGCCACCTCTGACTTAAGGTACATGATCAATACCAGCCCTGATGGCAGCTCTCTATACCTGCCCTTAGGAATAACTGTAAAGAAACATTTGGTTTTTACTCTGTGTGCATGCATGTGAGATGTCCATCCATTGAAATAAAAAGTTATCAAAGCATTATATTATTCCTCACTGTAAAGCTTATTAGACTGTGAAATAGTATCCCCGGAGAAGTGATGGAGGCCACATTGCTTGAGTCATTTAAAATTATATGGGGCAGAGCACTTACAACTCTATCGTAGGCATCAAGTCCTTCTCTGGCTTAGTTTAGGGGCAAGGTCACCTAATAAATCTACTCCATCTGTGGCCTCTGTGGGAATTTCTGTTCTTCTGTCATTCAAATGTTACTGTTAAAAACAGGTGTAGAACTTTCCTGTTCTGTATTAAGTATGGGGCTGTGGCCTAGCGGAATAAAATGTCAGACTTAGAAACTGCAGTCAGGAGAGACAGAGGCTGTAATTCTGCCTTTGATCCCTATGAACTAAGAGTGTGGACAGTTCTCATAGTGGTTCTGAACCCTGATTCTCCTTGCCTATCAAATGAGAATGACAATGCCTGTTGTACCTACCTCCTAAGGTTGTTGTGAAGATCTAATGAGATTATACATGCATGCACACCCACAATATATTTATGTGTGTATGTTTGTATACACATGCACATATACATATATGTATGTGTGCACAAATATACACCTGTGTATACATATATACATAAAACATATATATCACCTTGAAAATCTTACAGCCCTATGTAGATAGTGGCTATGATAATTGCATAAAGCATACTTTGATGATAAACACCTTCCTGACTGTGTGTATACATGCATACATACATACATAATACATAATACACACGTATTGGGGTAGCTAGATGGTGGAGTAGATACAGTACCATACCTGAAGTCAGGAAGACTCATCTCCCTAAGTTCATGTCTGGCCTCAGACACTATGTGAACCTGGGCAAGTCACTTAACCTCTTTGCCTCAGTTTCCTCATCTTTCAAATGAACTGTAGAAGGAAATGACAAACCACTCCAGTGTCTTTGCCAAGAAACTCCCAAATGGGGCCACAAAGGGTAAAACATGACTGAAAAATGTCCAAACAACTACACATATATTTCTCCATCTCTCTGTGTTTGTCTCTCTGTGTATATCCAAACACAGAACTAGGCATTGTGCCATGGTGAGAGGAATGTTGAACCTGGAATAAAATAATCTTATTCTGAGAGCTAACAATGCCCCTCATTAACTATGTCACCTTGGACAAGTCACTTAAACTTACTCAGCTTTGGTATCCCCATCTATAAGTTGAAGATGATGATACTTTTACTATCTACCTCACATGTTCTCTGCAAATTTTAAATACGAGTTAATTATCACTCTTTTTTCCCCGAGAAATTTTAATCAGATATTTTTTCATAGACAGAAGACTTACTGCAGTCTTTCAAAAGTTCCATGTTTTCCTTGGTGTGGGAATTCCCTCAAGTAAAACACATAGTAAGCCTCATCACTGACTAGAATCAGTCAGTCAACCAACACAAGCATTCATTAAGCACCTAGTGTGTGTCAGGCACTGGGGATCCAGATACAAATACAAAAGTGATCCAGTTCCTTTCTTCTAGGAGATTGCATGTTTTGAGTGAGTAGAGGTGGGTGGAAACAAAAGGAAGAGAAAGCTTTACAAACTGTAGTAATCTCCCCAGTTTATCTCCCATGCCCAACTTTCTGGTGATGAACTCTCTTATCTCTGCTTGGCTAGTGTTCAGATGAGAATCCATCTTTATGCCTATTTAGAACTTTTAAGATGGTAGGGCCTGCTAGGAATCCTGCTCCATATTTCATAGCCTTCATGGATTCGTTACCTCTATGGCATGATGAGGTTTCAGAAGAGGACTTCAGTGAAAGATGAAAGGAATATTGATGTAAAATCAAGCTGCTAACTCCAGTCATTAGACACTCTTTCTGGGCTAATTGCTAGAACTGTTGTATTATTTTATGCTATCTTATGATAACATATGTTATATTATATATTATAAAATATAAGATATTATCATCAGCTAATTGCCTATCCCGAATATGTAATAAGTTCCTCCTAAGCAACATTTAATTTTTACAATGCTCTAAAAATGTATGAGGAAATAACTATAATAAATTAGGAAAGAAATATATGAAGGAAATAGTTTTCTTTTAAATAATCTGTAACTGAACCACCACACAAATTTTATTAGGTTGCCAGTTTCAATGGTAGTAACAGATTTGGCATTCTATAAATGATCAAGGCCCACCCAATAGAAGTTTGTCCCTTTCCAATATATTTCCTGGTACTTTATCCAATAATGTAAGATAATTGGCCTTTATCCCTTCTCAGCATATCATAATGAACTCATTTTAGGGGATTTTTTTTCTATTTCAGTGCCCATTTATTCCTTAATTTGCCCTATTACTACTAATTACATCCTCCATAACACCCTAAAAATTCCTCTCTATCCTTTGTGTTTTTGCTTAAGCAATATGCTGCTTTGTTCCAATTGTTCCTTAAAGGTGCAAAGAGGTATTTTTTAGTCATTTCAGGTTTGATCTTTCTTTTGGCAGAATTTTAGAATGACAGGTCCTTTCTCTCAGAGTGATTCCCACTCTCTGTAATTTTCCCCCATCAGATGCAGAGTTGGAGAAATGAAGTATTTGCATTATTGTGTATGACTGTATTTCTGCCCCTAGATTGCTATTCAGCTTATTTTACGGATTGCATAATAAAGTGTCAAATGTTCAAAGTCCCACCCAGAATTATGGCAAGACCCCTATTCTATATTTAGTAGATAAGCATGCACTTTGGCTCATTGAGAAAGAGAAATATTATGTATTAATTCTCATTCTCTCTCTCTCTCTCTCTCTCTCTCTCTCTCTCTCTCTCTCTCTCTCTCTCTCCCTCCCTCCCTCCTTCCCTCTCTCCCTCCCTCCTTTCCTCTCTCCCTCCCTCCTCTTTCCCTCCTCCCTCCATCTCCCTTTATTTTTCCCACCCTCTTCTTCTCTCCCTCTCTTTCCTCTCCTCTCCTCTCCTCTTCTCTCTCTCTCCTCTTCTCTCTCTCCCTCTCCCCCCCCCCCCGCCCTCAGCATTATTTCATAGTCTTACTTTTTAGGGAATTTACCCTGGAAATGTGAAACTAGGTAGTGTTGGAAAAAGTTTACATCCAATCTGGTAGTTATGAATTTTATATGGCTGCACCTGATAATCTTTCAATCCTGAAGGCATGGTTGGCAAACTCTATTTGATGGGAAGATGCAACTCTGAGATTTATGAGTTTGCATCAGGCAGTCTGAATACACTCAGGAGTAGATGGATGTTCGCTCTTCCTCAGTGCCCCCAGATGATTTTGAGTATAGGGAGGCAGCACCAAGCTGTGCAAAAATCTATTTTTGCTTTTTCACGATAGAGGAGATTGCACACCCCACGTTTAGCCATTCTGTGCTTTACTTTGTTTGATAACTGCCACACTGTTTAGAGAAAGAAGCAGAGCCCACATATTGAATCTCTGACTCCTTTAGGATGAAGCCAAACATGGCTATGTAGGAGTGCTGTGGTGAATGTAGTGCTGCAAGCATTTTTAATAAGAAAAATTGATCCTATTTCCCACATAAGATTTCCTTTACTAAATAGTTGCCGTTAAGAATTGATCTGAGTAAATGCTCCAATGCCATCACTTCTTCCTCTGGATGATATGCTTCTGTGGAGTGCATGGTCACCTATAACCTTAGGTAGCATTTTGATTAAATGAAGGTGTGACGTAGAAGGAACACAGAGTCAGGAGAATTAGAACCTCATAGTGTTCCTGCCACTGTCTAGCTGTGAGGCCTTGGCCAAATTATATGAATGAATGAATTATATGAACAAACAAACAAACAAACGAATGAATGAATGAATGAATGAATGAAAGAACAATCATTTATTAATCTCTTCACATGTACCATGCACTGTGCTAAGCTTTCTTTAAAAAATATAAAAACAAAATAGTCCCTGCCTTTAAGAGACTTATGTCCAATAGATAAAGATGATGTAACTAGGGTATGATAATGGGGAGAGTGGGGCAGGAAAGTATGTTATGTTTAGGGATGTCACAGAATGGTTAGTTGAGTTGTAGGGGAATTGTATGTACTTTCCAGAATTCTCATGTAGATTTGATTATCATTCCCTATGTTAGATGTGAAAAGGGTGGGACACATGCGTGGCACTGAACTTCTCTCAGTTTGAGTTTCCTCTGGTAAGAGGATTGCACTAGATGGTATCCAACTTCCCCGACAGCTCTGATATTGGGTCAGTATTTGACAGGTTTGTGTTCCCACCTGTCAAGATGACACTCCTCATCCTTCTTCCTAACCCCATCTGGCCTCAAAACTTTTCTTCCTTCCAACAAGGGCAGCCTCACATCCTGCCAGCCATTTAGGTTTGCAGTCTCAGGATCATTCTGGAATAATCGTTCTCTCTCCCCTCTCGCCCTTCCATTAAGATGCCAGGCTTGTCAGTTCTGACATCTCTCATGTCTATCCTCTTCTAAGCATTCATAGGACTTAGAGTAGACTAGGACCTTAGATGTTATGTAGTTCAATTCTCTCATTTTATGAGCAAGAGAACTAAGGCCCAGAAGGGGTAACACACTTACCCAGGGTAACAAAGGCAGTAAGCAGAACATCCAAGATTTAAACCCAGGTCCCATGACTATAAATTTATCATTCCAATTTTAGTACTCCTGCTCCCCCATACCTGGCCACCACCCCAACTCAGGATCTCATCATCACTCATCTTCAGCAACACCATCCTACTTGGTCTCCTTGCTTCCAATCCTTCCCTTCCTTAATCCATCCTGCACAGCTGTCAAATTAATATTCATAAAATATAAATCTTACAATGTTATTCTCCTGCTCCAGAAGCTTCAACAATTCCCTGTTGCCCCTAGGATAAAATAGAGACTCCTCTGTTGGCTATTTAAGGCCCCTAAAAATAGGGGCAGCTTGGAGCACCAGGCCTGGAGTCAAGAAAACTCTTCTTCCTGAGTTCAAATCCAGCTTCAGATACTAGTTGTGTGACCCTAGGTAAGCCACTTAATCCTGTTTGCCTCAGTTTCCTCATCTGTAAAAAGAGCTAGAGAAGGAAATGGCCAACCACTCCAGTATCTCTATGAAGAAAACCCCAAAAGGGGGTCGCAAAGAGTCAAACAAGACTGAAAATGACTCATGTTCTCTACATTTCAACTGCATTGGCTAACTTGTTTCTTCTTGTACCCAACATTCCATTTCCCACCACCATGTCTTTCTATAAGCCTGAGATAATCTCTTTCACCTCCTCTGAATCTTGGAATTCCTGTTCAGTTCAGATGCCACCTCCTACAATGATTCCTTCCTACTCTCCAGTTTTTAGAATTCTCCCTCTCCTCACTCCCAAATATTTAGTATGTTCTTTGTATTTATTTATCTGTTGACATCATATCTGTAATGATTGGAATGATGCCACCTGCTAGAGACTTACTGTAGGAAAGCTCCAACGTGAGGAGAGGGCCTCTGAGGGCAGGACTGGGCATCTTTTCTTTGGTGTCAGGAAGTGACATTTGCTTGTGGGAGGAAGAAGGGGGAGGCTGGCGTGCTGGCTCACGCTCTTTCGTGTGGACTCTGGCGGAGAGCAGAGCTAGGAATGCTCTCTCCCTTTAATAGATAGATGAATCTAGGCCTTTCTCTCTCTCTTCACCAAATTCTTATTCTTCTTAATAAATGCTTAAAAGTCTAACTCTTGCTAAAGCTTAAAATTTATTGGCGACCACTCATTAGATATTTTAGACAGTATAGCTAGAATTTTATCCCCTTACATATCCCTTCAGTAGAGGGCAGGGACAAATCTGTTTTGTTATCGTATGACATTCTCTGAGCCTAGCATAGTGACTTGCACATAGTAAATATTCAGTCAATGTTTATGAAATGTAATAAAATAGAATCAATCATAATTGATTTTGTGTACTCTGATGGACCAAAATTTATGCCTTTGGATTTGATCACCAATTCTCAAAACCTGCTGCCGATGCTTGAATAATATTTATTTATAGTATAGAGAGGCATACTGCAATCCATATTGTGGATTTGAGTCCTTCTACAGCATGACAATTCTAGGAAATTACTGTAAATAGTGTGCTTCTCCTGAAGAACTTTAAGTGCTTTACTGTGACTGTTTTAACTTCTCTTCTCTCTCATAGTAATATGTCCATTTTATAGATGGAGAAAACAGATAAATTGAGGTCTGAAAGTCTGAAATTTCTTCCTGAATATGTGAAATCATTAGGCAAAATTATGTCATAAAGACATAATAACTGTTTGTATGGTAACTATAGTATGTGGGTTTGAAACCAATGTTTTACAAACTGATATTTGGGGAGAAATTGTGGAATTCTTTTTTATATTTTTTGCATGAACATTTTTCTCTTTCTCATAATGATGACCTAGGATGTTCATGAATGTGTCCATGTATGGGGGTGGGAAGTATTGTGTGAACTAAGAGGCTTAGGAATACCTTGCAAAAGTGACCTTGCTTGCCTTGTGGTTATGCCATGGTGCACGCGTTCCCATTGTTGGCTTGGCTGAATAACACAATTTCCATATGCTCTAGAACAAATTGTACTTTGTGATTCTGCGTATTTGCAGAGCGTAGAATCATCAGTTTAGATCTGGAAGGAAGCTCAGAGTTTGTCTGATCCAACCCCTTCCTTTCACAGAGAGGCTGAGATGGCCTATTACCTTCATCCTTACGTGTCAGTCAGTTCATTACTGAATCATGTTAGGCATTTCTTGGAGAGGCCTGCTGCAGGGCTCCCTCACTCTCCTAGCTTTAAGAGGGATTGTTGGCTGTGTTGTTATGCATAAGTGAGCCTTTATTTCTCTACCAACTCTGCTCACCACATACCAGCTGGCCTCCCTTTGCTAAGCGCTACTCTCTGAAGCCAGAGAAGAAGCCAGAACATAGAAGCAAAGGAAAAGTTTATAGTATTTTTCCTTTCCCTTTCACCCCTGTTATGGCAACAGGCTCCATCTAATCCCCATTGGTACCATCCACCTTCATATAGCATAGAATGATTTTCAGTGATGTTATACAAAGTTATAAGGAAAGGGGTCTGATAGGTACAGGCTAGTCTCCTCTTGCCATTGATAGAAATCTTAGAAAATTTTGTTATTTCTGCTGAATAAGTCCAAATCTGAAATTACTTAAAAAAAAGATATTTATTATAGAGCACCGACCCTGGAGTCAGGAGGACCTGAGTTCAAATCCGGCCTCAGACACTTAACACTTACTATCTGTGTGATCCTGGGCAAGTCACTTAACCCCAGTTGCCTCACCAAAAAAAAACAAACCCAAAAACATATTTATTAAACATTCACTGTGTTGTAGGCACTGCGCTAAGTTCTAAGGACAAAAAAGGGCGGGGGACAAGAATAGTACCTTCCCTCAAGGAGCTTACAATCTAATGGGGGAGATAACTTGAAAATAACTAGGTACATGCAAGATATTTTTTATTGCTCTAAACTTGTGCCACTGTAAATGTAATATCCTCGGGGGAACTGCACACCCCCACATAAGTTCTATTTTAGGGGATTCATAGTCCCAATATGGGATATTTTGTTGATTATTGCTTTTCTTGCTCCCTGCCAGGATTATAAATTAAGAAAGTTTCAAAATGTAATTGGGTCAGTCTCAGGATTCCTTCACAGTATGCCTATATTGTTAAGTTTATTTAGTATTAATTATCTAATGCTTAAATAAAAAGATCTCCATAGATGACCATAACTCTATACTTTAAACTCACTTAACTGGGCATTATTTGTAAACTATTTATTGTGGCTATAGTATTTGTGTGTATGTCATGCTGATATTAGTTTTCTATAATATACTGCATGTACCCTCCACATAAGTTTGATAATAAATGTAGGGCAATAAAAACAGAGGAAGTGCCTCAGTCTGATAGCAATTCCCATGTAATGGGGAATAATGTCGTAAACTTCAAATTACATTTTAAATAAATGTTTACGCCCAGCCCATCCATTAGATCATAGCCTAAAGGGTCAGCCAGATCATGCCTTCATTTATCACTGTGTGTGCTGCAATTGCTTTTTTTTTAAAGGTATAGATGATACTTTTAAAATGAGGAATGACAAACATATGCAGGCTGTATACAAAGATGAGATAGTAGGAAATACCTTTGCAGCATTACAGAGAAAAAGAGACCCCTATTCAGAAACTGCCTCTCCTGCCAGAGAGGGAGGGAGATCTGGGCAGTGGTTGGGTGTTCACATGTGGATAAAGTGCTATCAAAATATATTCACAGAATCATAAAGCTTGAAAGACCTTTGAGAGACCAGTAAGTCTGTCTCCTTGACCCTGGCAAGACCACTTTCTACTAAACATTCCAGAGGACTCCAGTCTTTTATCTCTAATCCCTTAAACACAAGCTGTGCTATGGTGGAAATAACCCATGTTTGGGGAGTCCAAAAATATGGCTTTATGTTCTGGCTCTATTACATAATAAGCATTTGACATTGAGCAAGTCACTTTCTCTGTCTCAGCCTTAGTTTCTTCATTTGCAAAATGGAGACATAATAATACTTGGACTCTACCTATCTCCCAGGGTTGCTGTAAAGATCCGATGGAATAATAACTGTAAAGCATTGAGTTATAAAACATAGCATAAGTGTTAGTTATTATTTATCATGTGCTATCCCTTCATGTTGAAATAAAAATCCTGGAAGTTCAGATAAATGGACCAATAGCTATTGGTTCTATTAAAACAACTGTACTCACCGTAAATTAGAAACTTATTGCTTGGAGAACTTCTGAGGAAAGGTATATAATGTTATTTCTTAGAAACTTTTGGGGCATGCAGATATGCAACCTTAATGTTCTTTTCAGTGTTGCCTCTTTATTTGACTTGTGAGTCTCCCTTTGATTGCAAAATATTCTGGAAATAGGAGTTCGAGAGGCAGGTCATGAAACTTTGTCTTCATATATAGCAGAACGGACACAAGGGTTTCCCAGAGAAGAGTTATAGAGATGTGCACCTGGAAAGTACATGGTGGTTTTATATATGTATAGTACTTGGCAGAAATGTATGTGGATGAATGATAGGGTCAGGACAATCCACCATCCACCATAGCTCATTGATTTTTATCCCCATAGGTAGTGGCACTTGTATGTCCAAGTCCCTGCTGGGATATTTTTGAACCAACTGGATCTAGAGTCAGATATAGCTCTTAGACAGTTAAATAGCTACAGCATTGATGTATGCATTACTGAAGGTGGAACTAAGAGACAAAAAACTTTTGCTATGTTTTGGACCAAGAATTATATACATGATATCCCCAGTAAATGCCATTGTTATGATAAGTAATGCTCTTTAAAATAAAGAATGTAATTTTCCTGGATTCCTTAGCTGATTCCAGCTTTACTGTCTTTTATAATGTAATAGATAGTAGGACTTCATGTCAGTAAGAGCTGAGTTTGAATCCCATCTCAGATATTTGCAATACCAGTGGTCCTAGCTAAGTCATTTAGCTTTTTTTTGAGTCTCCGTTTCCTCATCTTTCAAATTGAGATAATAATAATACCTACCACACAACATTGTTGTAAGGATCAAAAGAGATAATATATGTAAAGAGCTTTGTAAAGCTCAGGTAGGTGGTGGCACTTGAGCTGAACTTTGAAAGGAGGTAGGAATTCCAAGAGGCGAAGGAAGAGAGAGAACATTGCAAGTAGTGGGGCATAAGGGCAGGCACAGGAGATAGAATATCTTGTATGGGGAACCACAATAGGCTAATTCGACTGGAATATAGAGCGTTTGGAGGGAAGAGATTTAAAATTAGTCTGAAAAAGTAAGTTTGGAGCCAGATTGTGGACTGCTTTATATGCCCTTTAAATGTCAGATTAAGATATGGAATTCAAGTTGTCTTGCCCAAGGTCACATAATAAGAGGCACGGGCCAATCAGAAACTTGATCTAGTGATTTCTAATTCAGAATTCTTTCTAAGTAGCATCCTGGGTAAAATGGCATCATGGTAGAAGAGCTATACTGGACTGTATAGTCAAACACAGTGCATCCAGACCAAATTAAAACTCTGTAACTTTTTCACTGATGACTGGAAAGCAACTCCAATGGTTAGACCAGTTTGAACTGGAGGGGCCCTCATTGGAATGGAGATGAGAACCCTCTGAAGTCAAAAGCCCTCTAAACAGGGAAAGACCCTTCAAGCCGGAATCAGAGGCAAGTTATGCAGTTCATCTATGTTAAAGAGATTGTGAATCTTAAATATTCCTCTTCATCTTATATACAGGAAACAACATTAGCAGAGAGATTTTCATATAGGAAGGATGATACAAATACGTAACATATACACATACACACATGTATGTATATACATGCATACAATTAGGTGTATGTGTGTATATGCATGTATATGCATTCAAGCAGAGGGTGACCTGTACCCCAGAGGGAACTTCACGAAGGCACTGAAGTCTTTTTCTAACAAAACACCCGAAACAATTTATTTCTACCTCCTAGTGTGTTTTTAGTTTATAAAGGATTTACCACCTATGCTTTTCCCCTCAATCCTTCTGATTTTGAAACCCTACTGATCCCAGCTCCTGGCTGCTATCCCCAGCAGCTAACTTCTGGTTAATTAACAAATGCTAGCTGTAATGGGTAGATGCATTTTGGAGTTAGTCAATATTTTCCTCCCATGTTTTCTTTTCTTCTTCTTTCTTTCTCTCCCTTCTTCCTTTATTTCTTTCTTCCCTCTCTCCCTCACTCCTTCCTTCCTTCTCTTTCTTCTTCCTTCCCACCCTCCATTTTTCTCTCCTTCCTTCATTCCTTCCTTTCCTACTTCCTTTTTTCTCTTTCCTTCCTTCTTTCCTTGCCTCCCTGCTTCTTCCTTTCCCTCCATTCTTCCTTTCTAATTTTCTTCTTTCCTCCTTTCTTCCCTTCCCTTCCCCTTCCCTCCTTATTATGGTTTAATAGGATCAAAATAATAGTCATATTTAGAGCCAGAAGGGGGCTTGAAATCATTTATTACAGTCCCCTTATTCTACTGGTGAGTAAACTATGTCCTAGATCCTCTAACTCCAAATAAAGTCATCTGTACTAGTCAGAGACCTGCCACTCTAGTAACTAGCTTGACCGCTAGTTTGCTGTGTGTCCTTGGTTAAGTCCCTCTAGCCCTTGGACACAGTTTCTTCATCTGTAAAAAAAGAGGTTACAATAGATGATCTCCGAGATTCTCTGATCCTGAGATTTAAGAGGAAATTATATCTACATGAGTAATATAGTTGTTATTTCTCAGCCATGTCCAATTTTTCATGACCCCATTTGTGTTTTTCTGTTTGCCATTTCCTTCTTAGGCTCATTTTACAGATGAAGAAACTGAGGCAAATAGTGTCTTAAGTGACTTGCCCAGGGTCACACTGCTAGGAGGTGCCTGAGGTCACATTTGAACTCAGGAAGATGAGTCTTCTTGAGTTCAGGCCCATCACTCTATCCACTGTGCCACCTAGCTGTGTTGCAATCCTCCTACATCACCTAAAGATTCACAAGACAGATGTTGATTGAAAATGAGATTTTTTAAAAAGTGGATAAAACTCAAGAAACTCAACTCTTCTCCCCTTATAGCAGCTCATTTTTTTAATATGACCTAAGATTTCCTATCTGTTTCCATATCCAATTTTCTTTATTATCTAATGGCAATAATAAGAACTTGGACTTAGTGCATTTCCAGATTGGATGTATGAAGCTGCAGGTGTTGTACAACCCTTTACTTGGGCTCCCATCACCCCACCCCATTCACATGGCATTCCATGTGATCTGAAATAAATGAGGTGATATACTTGGGCAGGTTGCTACTGTCATTCAGTTCTACCTTATTAAAATTATCAACCAGTTTTGTCAGATTCAGAGAGAACTTGTACGTGTCAAAATGGAAATAAAGTCGTCATCTTTAAATGATCTGGAAGGCAATAAGCACTTGAAAATATATGAGTAAAATGAAAGTGCTAGGCAGTCATAGCTCCTGCTTCATCTGATTTTCTCTTTCTTTTGCCCTTTTATTAAAGATCTTTTCCCTCACAGCTAGATTTTCTTTCTTTCTTTTTAAAGTTCACCTATTTCCGTCTTTTTGTCTTCCTACTCCCCTGAGCCCACAATAATCTCCACAGTCACCAGTTGCTTTAACTGGAGGACTCAGAACTCATGTAGGATCCAAGTAACAGAAGGAGAGAGGCCCCTTCGCAAAGAGGGGCTAGAGAAGTGCTTACTAATGAACAGGCGGAGAAGGGAAATGCATCAGCGACATATGTGTATCTCACACAGAGAGCTGTGCCTAAAGAAGAGATTTCTCTAAAGTGTCAGCTGGCGTTACAAAGGTCTTTAAAGGCAGGGAGAAGGAGAAGGGAAACATGGAAGTGTTTTGTGATCTCTGGCTGTTGCCTTGGGGTGCTGAGGACTCTTTTGATAGACGTCTCCGATCAGATTCAGGTTGGTGGTATGACCTCCCCTTGGATGCCAGGATCCACTGCCACCAAGATTAGAAAGGAGAAGGAGAGCATGGATGAATCGGTTCTTGAAACAGTTTCCTTTTGAATATTCGAATGCAGTTTAAAATAATCTTTTCAAAAATTTTTTTAAAGTTTTCCTTCATCTTATGCTTCACTTTGCTGATCATTGGGTTGCAATTGTTTTCATTGGACAAAAGAAGAGAGTTTATCCCATCTTAATAACAGCAACACTAGTGAGTGTGTACATGGTGTTTTAAGGTCTACAAAGCACTTTACAAATATTAACTCATTTCATCTTAGATGCTATTATTTTACCCATTTTACAGATAAGAAAACTGAGGCAGAAGGAGGTAAAGTGACTCACCCAGGGGCACACAGAGGCACACACTGAGACAAAGGACTTTGAACTTGGGTCTTCTTGATTCTGATTGGACCACTCTGGCTACTGAGTAGTTTTGAGTATTTGAATTATGATCATTTATTAGCCAGAGGCAAACAGCTTTCCAGAACCCTTCTAAAAGACAACCAGCAGCTAATATGCCTGAAAGATGTATACTGATTAGTCATAATGATGCTAGAGAGACATTTTGGAATCATTTGCAGCTATAAGTCCTGTATCAGGCATGCTCCAAGTGAAAAGACCCCTCCCAGTAACACAAGCAATGAGTAGCAGAGCCGGTAAACTCAGGACTTCTGACATTTCCAGTCTTCTCTGTTGCCATGTTCCCTCTTTGGTAAAATTAGCAGGTTTGCTAGAGGATCACTAAGGTCCCCCAGCTCTAAATCCAGGTTCCTACATAATTGGCAATCTACTAGGCAATTAGACTGAGATTTTTTAAAACCTAGTAACTTACATCATCCGGCTGATTGCTTAGACATTTCACCATTATCTTATGCAGTTACTGTGATGTTCTTTGTGGTGTCACTGAATGACTCCTCAGTGGCAGTTAGTATTTTAGGGGAGAGAGTTCAGGGTTTAGTCTTCCCTTTATCTTTCCTTTTTTAAAGTCTGTCATGAGTCTCTGGTTTTGTTTTGGGGGGGCGGGGTTGAGGGCCACAAAAAATTTTTCACTTTTGTTCACTATGTCCAATCCTTTGTGTTGTCATTTTAATGAGAAAAAATACAGCATCTATTGTTCCATTACTTTATTACTGAAAACATCAGTCAAATTACCTCTTTTTTTCCTGAACTGGCAGGAACAGGATCCAGGGTAACATGGTGCAGTAATTTATCCTCTTATCCAATATACATACATACACGTGCATGCATGTGTGTGTATGTGTGTATATATATATATATGCATACATGTACACACTATAGATACACATTTATATACATATAAGTATATGTCTATATGCACACATGTGTAGTTATGCACATATGTGTATATACATAGATTATATAAATATATAGATATATTTATGTGTGTGCATAAGTGTGTATATATGTGTGTGTGGAGAGAGAGAGAGAGAGAGGGAGGGAGGAAGGAGAGGTTTATGATAGATGTACTGAGTATTGTTTGGTTTTCATAAAATGATAGCTCCATTCCCTAACTCTTCTCCATAATTTAGACTAATGTATTATGCTTTCTGTTCTGCCACCACCACCACTACCACCCCACGATAGATATCTGATAATTACCTGGACCTAATAATTAAATAGTGGATCACCCAGCTGAACGTTCGAGGCCTCAAAGTTATGGGTAGATGCGAGGAGAAGCAAAGCAGAAGCAGGAAGATAAATTGCTCCTCACCCTTACGTGATAACAGACATTTCCCCTTGGCAGTGGCCATTCATCCCAGATCACACCTTTCTTCTCTCTTTTCATGTTCTAGGAGCTTTGCCGTCAGCGAATGGCTGTCAAGACATCTGATCGCCCAGAGCCACTGCACACTTCCCGTATCAATAGTGTTTCATCACAGTTCAGCGATGGGCCCATGCCAAGTCCCTCTGCTCGGAGCAGCACTTCTTCCTGGTCTGAAGAACCAGTCCAATCCAACATGGACATCTCCACCGGTCACATGATCTTGGTAAGGCTGTGATTCTGTTATGTCTATTGTTTGGGATTCTTTGGAAAAGTCTTTGAATCAGTCTTTCCACTATGGAAAGGATAATAATAATAACAACTAACGATTATATCAGGCTCTCTATGGGCCAGGCTCTGTGCTAAGTGCTTTACAATTTGTATCTCATTAGGTCCTCACAACCTTATGAGGTTGGTGCTATTAGTATTATTATTATTCCCATTTTACAGATGATGAAACTGAGGCAAACAGAGGGGGTTAAGTGGCTTGTCAAAGGTCACATAGCTAGTAACTGTCTGGGGTCAAATTTGAACTCAAGTTTTCCTGACTCCAGACTGCTAAGAAATTATAATCAAGTAGAATAAAGTGATTTTGGGAGGCTGTAAGGAGACAGGCAGGGAAAAAGGATATTTTAATTCATCTACATATATATATATATGTGTGTGTGTGTGTGTATATATATGTATATATATGTGTGTATGTGTGTATATATATGTATATGTATATGTATAGATATATACACATATATGTGTGTGTGTGTGTATATATATATATATATATATATATATATATATATATATATATATATATATACACACACACACACACACACACACTGTAATGCCTCTCAAATTACCCCAGCAGCATTTTTGTGTTTTAGTAAACAGAGCTGGCCAAACTGATGATGGAATGAGACCCTCTTACAAGACCAATGAGCAGCCTATGAAGAGTATCAATGTCAGGGGTCTTTCTGCCTGTAGTTCTCATTTAAATGAATATGAATCTGTATTTACAATTGGAATTCCCCCCCCCTTCTTTGGCTTAGAGAATTCAGCTCCCACATACTTAATGATGTGTAAGTTTCTTTTATTGGTTATTTTGTTTTTAACCCTGATAACACTTTAGAGCCTATTCTGTGTGATGATTTTTTTAAGCTCTCTGAGTAATAAGCAACACTTGTTTTATTCCCCTTCCATGCCGAATTCATCAAGAATCTTTTGGCTAAAAAAATGTTAATCATAGGTTTCCCGTAATTAAAAGTGAGATTGGGAAGAATTGTGGCATTTAAAGGCGTCTCCCTCTTTGTGTTAATACTTTCCAGAATGAGGTTAGTACAAAACACTTGCCATTGGGATTAAAGTTCAACTTGGCTTTCTCAGAGATATGTCATCATTGATTTCTGTCTTCCCAAGATGACTTTTGTTATTGGGACAGTCATATAAAAAATACCTGTGGATCATTGTTTGATGCATAATGAATGTCTAAGTTTATTAAGAGAGTTGCTCACAATTTGTCATATCTTTCTGGCTGTTTCCAGTAAGATAGGAGAGCAATGTATTCCTGAATTTCCAGCTAATGGAAGTTTTCCCATTTGTTAATTTATAAAGTATAGCACAAAACCATCTGGGTAAATTCTATTTCATGGCAGATACTTCCTCTTGCTTAGATTGGCAGGGGGACAGAGAGCTTTATTTACTGTTCCATTGATATGACCTCTTACTTAGAGAGCTGAAAGAAAGATTTTCAATTATATAGTTAATTTCCAGAATTTCTAAATAGGTCCCATCAAATTAACATGTGTTTGTGTATATTTTAGAAAAATTCCTTAGCAGTGTTATGAATAACAAAAGAATAATTTAGATTGGCAGAAGAGAACCTCAGCCAACTGCATTTTTTCCCCAAGTAGAACTTTGTTGTTGTTCGGTTGTATCCAACTCTTCATGACCCCATTTGGGTTTTTCTTGGCAGAAATACTGGAGTGGTTTGCCATTATCTTCTCCAGCTCATTTTACAGAAGAGAAAACTGAGGGAAACAGGGTTAAGTGACTTTCCCAGGATCACACAGCTTAATAAGTGTCTGAGGCCAGATTTGAACTCAGGAAAATAAGTCTTCCTGACTCCAGGCTGAGTGCTCTATCCACTGTGCCATCTAGCTACCCAAGTACAACTGCAAAGGGACTAGAACAATATTAATCATAATGGCTTCCCTATATTGCTGTGTGTCAAATTTTACCACAATTAGCAACTATGGTATTCCCACTCAAGGTAGTTTTTCTACAAAGCATCTTACTCCATCTGACATTAAGGTTGTGTCAACATTCACAGAAATCAAATGGCTCTGGACATTTTCTAACTGTAAGTTGTGAGAGAATTGATGAATCACTTACATAATAGCACAGGTTTAAGTGAGCTGAAAAATCTGTAGCTATTGGTTGGACAGTGAGTTACTGTTTTCTCTGAAAAATTAGAATGATTCTGATTCCAGAGCCTGGTCACTAAATATAATAGTAATCATCATTATCATTATCAACTAACATTCATATAATTCTGTCTCCTGAGGCCACCTACCCTGCTCTGAGATAGCTCTAATTGCTAGCAAATTTTACCTCATATCAACTTTAAGGTGGCTTCTTTGCAATGTTCACCTGTTCATCCTAATGCTGTCTTCAAGGACCAAACAGAACAAGTCTAATCCTTCTCCTGCATGACAGCCTTCAAGTTGTTTGAAGACAGCTATAGTGTCCGACCTTAAATTTCTTCTCCAGTTCTTTTGACTGGTCTTCCTATGGCATGAACTGTCCTTTGTAAGAGGTGGTATTAAACACCTAACCTCCCTCAATAATGTTAGGTGCATGAGGCAGGATTATTAACCTTTAACTTAGGATCAATTTCCATTTTGAATCAGAGACTGGAGTTGGGCTTAGACTTCATTCTCTTTCTCCACTCCACCCCTTAAATCTGGACCTGTCATTTTTTGAGTAAAGGGAACTTCCAGTGTTGAAACTTCTTTCCACTGGTTTCGTTCAACAAGTGTCAGAGAATTGCCTAATACACAAAGAGTTTATATGACTAACCCCATGATCAGACAGCTAGTATTTGTCAAATGTAAGACTTGAACCTACATCTTCCTGACACCAAAGATGGCCCCCTTCCCATCATGCCCCACTGCCTATTTCATTTTTTTTTAAATGAGGCTCAGTTTTTTGAGTCTCTTTTTCTAGCACAATGTCTTTCTGTTTAGTTGACCAATGGTATAGGACCCCTTGTAGAGTAAACTTCTGTCTCCAATGGCCATGCTTCTTCTATTATGGAAATGATGGGATTACTCTACAAATGGTCCTCAGGTTTGATGTCTTTGAAGCTTCTGTTAATTCCCTTCTTTTCACTCAAAGGACTCAAGTCCTAATTTTTTCTTTCCCAGCCTAGAGAATGGTATTGTTTTTATGTGGCACACTCTAGATAGGGTCCTTTTCCTTTTTGTCACTTAGGATTTGATTTGGCATCTAGAAAAAATGATAGTATCCAGTTTTATATTCTGCATATTTCTGAGCACTAATTTCATTTTTAACAAGTTATTATCTAGTATTTCCACAGCATTTTATGGAGTGCTTCCCATTAATTTTTATTATCTAGTTTTTACAAGATCTCACTGAAAGTGGACATTTTAAGGTTGAAGATATTTCTGCCCTAAACAGGTATATGGAATTTTATGCATAAAAGATTGGCCAATACAGTAAATAAAAAATATTAAAGACTTTAATCAAATAAATTGTCTGGATACATAATTTCACATTTGACTATAAATTCATGCTATTGATAATTTTAATAATAGGTGACATTGACTTAGCACTTTAAGTTTTCAGATGGCTTTTCATATACTTTCTCAATTTGATCCTCTCAACAACTCTTTGAGGTAGATAGCATTACCCCAGTTTTGCAGATAGTAAAACTGAGTTTCAAAAAAAAAGATAGGGGCAGCTAGGTGGCACAGTGGATAAAGCACTGGCCCTGGATTCAGGAAGACCTGAGTTCAAATCCGGCCTCAGACACTTAACACTTACCAGCTGTGTGACCCTGGGCAAGTCACTTAACCCCAATTGCCTCACAAAAAAAGATGAACAAATCAGCAGTATAAGGCTGATTAAGAAATATGCTTGGGGCAGCTAGGTGGCTCAGTGGATAGAGCACCAGCCCTGGATTCAGGAGGACCTGAGTTCAAATCCGGCCTCAGACACTTATCACTTACTAGCTGTGTGACCCTAGGCAAGTCACTTAACCCCAATTGCCTCACCCCCCAAAAAAAATTTTAAAAAAGAAAATATGCTTGAGTTACTTGGAAGGCAATTTAGTATTATAGGATTTATAGCTGGAAGGGTCCATAGAGATCACTTAAGCCAGGACATCCAGGACCCCTTTGGCCATTTGGTGGAGCCACTGGACCCCTCTTCAGAATAGTGTTCTTAAATTCATAAAACAAAATACATAGAACTACAATTATATTGAAATTCAGTAATTAATTTTTAAAGAATTCACGGATACTAGATTAAGGCTTCCTGATCTCGAAAAAGCCTCAAATGGAAGCCAATAAAGGTCAGCAGCACCAAGAGCACCATACCTACAATTTATATAGCACCTATTATGTGCTGGGCCTAATGCTAAGTGCTTGACAAATATTATCTCCATTGATCTTTATAACAACTCTAGAACAATAGTAATAGTAATAATGATGAAGATGGCTAACATTTATATAACACTAACTGTGTGCCAGAAACTTATTATCTCATCTGATCCTCACAACAATCCTGGAAGGAAGGAGCTGTTATTATCCTCATTTTACAGTTGAGGAAACCAAAGCAAACAGGGGTTTTGACTTGTGCAGGATCACATAGCTAAGAAGTATCTGAGGTTAGATTTGAACTCAGGTCATCCTGACTCCAGGCCCAGTGTGCTATTCACTGAGACCCCTAGTTGCAGAAACTGGGGCAAACAAAGGTTAAGTAACCTGCTCAGAGCCATACAGTGAACAAATGTGTAAGATTGGATTTAAATTCAAGTCTTCCTCACTATAGGCTCAAGGTCATGCAACTTGTTCAAGTTCACATAGGCAGTAAGTAGCAAAGGCAGGATTGAAACTCGGGTCTCTTCCAAACCAAACTTCCTTTTCATTTCTCTGCACTACTGTGCTTTATGTTTTTGTTGTTACCAGCAAAGCTCATTGGAATGGATTCATACTTCAGTACTTTGGAGAATTCATGATTTCAGTCAGTGGAGGTGTTCCAACAGTGCAGGACTGGTAGACTGACTTTAAGAATTGGTGTGGCCCAAAAGTTCATGACTCCACAGCCAATCTGGTGATGGTGGCATCTCCCTTAGCTGGTCTTTAAATGACATAGCACGGTGTGTCTCCTCACTGGACCTAAAGTCTTTCTAGCTTGTTTCCAATATATGTCTAAGCCTTTACTCCATTGACTTTTGTCTCTGAGAAACTTAAGTGCCTCCCATGCCATGACCGGGCATTAGAGGAGGCTACTTAGATACATACATGAAATTAGGACATCTTCACTAGAAAATGCTTCTAAAAGGGATTCTTAACTTTTTTGTGTGTTTCCTGAGCCTCTCTTGCAGTTAGGTGAAAGGTAAAAATCCTTTCTCTAAATAACATTTTAAAATAAAATACATGGGGGCAGCTAGGTGGCGCAGTGGATTAAGCACCGGCCCTGGATTCAGGAGTACCTGAGTTCAAATCCGGCCTCAGACACTTGACACTTACTAGCTGTGTGACCCTGGGCAAGTCACTTAACCCCCATTGCCCCACAAAAACAAAACAAAACAGAAAAAAACAAAAAAGAAAAAGAAAAATAACATTAAAAAATAATAAAATACATGAAATTAGAAAAAATTACATTGAAATATACTTATCAATGTGTCAAAAACCAACATTGTAGCCACCATATTAAGAACCCCTCTTTATATAAAAATATAGATAGAAATGGACAATAGTTTCCACAGACAATTGATGAAATCAAAACTTGCTCAACAAAACTTTTAGGAAATGGTGGACAAAATAACTTTGCTTAAAAGAAATGGTCAGAAAGTAAAACACAGCTTTTGGAGAATCAGTCAATTAACTTATTAAGCAACTATTATATGCCAGGCAGACACACTGAAGGCCTCTCACTGGGAGAAAAAATAAAAGCCCTTATCTGGGTACATACAAGCAAATCCTTATTAGCCTTTCAGACCAGGCCATATTGATCATATTTAAAGCTATGCTATATTCACAAATGAATTTACTCTCCTTTTTCCCCCAAGAGCAAGGAGATAAAGGACTTGAACACAACTAGATCTTAATTGATTCACTCATTATTACTTTTAGGACTGTGTCAATAGATAGTCTATGTAAATTAATTAATTTCTGGATTCTAATTGGGGCAGGAGGGCAAATAATGCAAATTATCCTACCCAGTTCTAAGACTCCGTAAAATATTATTATGCTCATAGAGATATGACTAAGTGTGTTGGTCCCATTACACACACTCTATAGCTTTTTTTCTGTGAGCCTAGTAAAGGTAGCATAAGAAGTATGGAATGAAGACAGGGAGGAAGGAGAACCTGTTTACTATCTTTGTAGATATCACTCAACTCAGGTGATGAATGAGAGTTGGCTACATTTTGAAGGATACCCTTGGAATTTTAAATGCTCTAAATAAGTCAAAGATCGTGAGAGACCAACAGAAGAAAATTTAATAGATGCCAAATGCAAAGCAGAAAAACTCAAAAGGGAAGACATCATTAATACAGGGGGCCATTACTTTATGTAATAGACATATTCCTTGAAAAGTCACATGTACAATGGGTTTTTGTAATTATAACTCATTTAGAATGTGCTGAAGAGGTCAATCTATAAAGGAATCCTATGGTGAATTCTAATGTAAATCAAATAATCATGCTCTAATTGATCAGCTGGGTAGATCTGTACTTTTCCATCAGATCTGCTTAAAATCAGGGAACATTGGCACCCATTCAAGAGTGACTGGCTTTATGTGAGTTTGGAAAGAAAGGATCTAGGTGTTCCTGTGAGCCACTGGTTGAATATGAGTCAGCTGTTTGACTAAAGAAGAAAAAGAACCTTACTTAGACCCTCCCTCAAATGAACATGATCTTTAGACATAGGAACATTTAGAAACCATTAGGTACCCTTTAAGTTCCATTATGTTCAGCATGAGTTAGAATACTGAGTCTGTGAATTCACCAACTGGGGACAGATTTTTCTTCCAGAGTTTTATAGAGAAGGTGGATTGTCAATGTGGAAAACCAAGGGCTTAACAAAGCAATAATATTAATTAGAAGCCTAGAAGGTAAATTAGCAAACTTTTATGCAAATTAAAGGCCATTCTTTTGAATTCTGTCATTCTTTGATTCTATTATTCAAATATACAAAGCTACAGCAATGTAAATAATAACAAAGTGATGTTCCCTTGCCTACCAAGGGTGGGATAAGATAAAACCAATTAAACCAAAACATTTCAGTCACTATTCTATGTTATGGTGCAGTCTTTCCACTTTTGCCAGGGGACACACAAGCTGATTCCTTTTAGTTCCCCCAAACCCCAATTATATGCTAAGTAGAACATAGTATTTTTATTAACATTATATATGGGGGGCAGCTAGGTGGTGCAGTGGATAGAGCACCGGCCCTGGATTCAGGAGGACCTGAGTTCAAATCCGGCCTCAGACACTTAACACTTACTAGCTGTGTGACTCTGGGCAAGTCACTTAATCCCAATTGCCTCACCAACATTTTATATGGTCAGTTGACTTTTGAAGATTCTTTGATTTTTTTGGCCTGTGACTCATTCCAGGTCCTTCATTTCATGCTGATTATTTCCAATTGAGCAAATGTAGTACCTACTGTGATGAAGTAATCATGTCCTTGTAGAATTCTTACCTAACTCTTGGGTGTGTTACTCCACCACTTGACTTCAACTATGTTAAATGTTTCTTTATAATATGTGTTTGAATATGAGAATTATGCTACCAACTCACCAGTTATTTCTTTAGCAGAGAAAAGTATGGTGATATCCTTGTGCATCCCTACCCACTTTTCCCTGGTGCTGAATGACAGATGCCTGGTTGTAGGCTAAGAATATCATCACTATTTCCATATAAAACTAATTCATCTACTCAGGGAACAGTGTTAGGACTTTATCATCATCCTGCTATGTGTCACCTCCTAAGCCAACCACTTAACTAGGTCTAGCCAACTAAAGTAACAAAACATGTTGTTGTGGAGATAATATTTCTAAAGCACTTAGCACAGTGTTCGACACATAGTAGGCACTTAATAAAGGGTTGCTTCCTTCCTTCCTTTTTGCTTAAGTGGGACTTGTTCATGAAGAAACAAGATTATATTGGATGGTGTTTCAGGTTTTATATTTATGCTAATGTGTTCCATAAGTCAGGTTTCAGGCAGTATATTTTTTCATTGATGTTATTGATCAACTTTTGAGGTGTAGGAGTGCTGTCTGACATTAGACCCTGTTAAAAGTAACACAAACCTTTTATCCCAAGCCCAACATTACATTCTAGATCTTAGTGAATGGTTCTGACTTATCTTGTACTTTTGGATGGATTATTTGCTTCTGAGTCTTTTTCAAGCTCTTCCTAGTTTACTGGATTACTTTTAAATAAATTGGTGGGAATTTGAAACTTTCAGGAGCCAGAAGCCTGTTGAGACCCTCCAAGACCCGCTTTCAGGCCTCTTGAAGCCACAGCAGACCCTCAGATGAAGAGGCAAATGTAATGAGAGAATAGAGGAGGATTTAGGATTAGGATAGCACAGTTGTGATTAAAGAAATGAAAAGTTAGCTTTGTTGATCACATGAGATTTTGCTGGGTTTAGGTTATGCACGTCTCAGAGTAAGAGGGTAGGAAGTCCCTGGAAGGCAAATTTGGGTCAGGCCTCCCAAGAAAATCTTTCATCTGATTGGAATCTATAATGGGGAAGATGAGTGACCCCAAATGATCAGTGTTTTGGAGGCCATCCTATCCTTTTGGGTTAGTTCAAACTTGGAGTACACATCCCAAGATAGCTTCGAAGTAGAATAGATATTGTAGAAGCTTTCTGGCCTGGATCCACAATCTTGGAACCACCTCAGTGATTCTAGAATCAATTCCAGCCCCTTGTGAAGCTGTAGGAAAATCCTTATAGCCAAGATACATTCCCAGTTGACAAAAATGGCCCCAATTTTGAGCTTCAGTGTTATATACTGATGAATACTAAAATGTTTAACTACAAAGATAACTAAATATCATACCTTATTAAAGGTTTATCATTAAGTAATGGCAGTTTGTAGAGCGGAGATCATAACTAGGGTTCAGGAACCTAAGTTTTAGTCCTGGTGGTGCCAAACTAATTAAATATGTGTCCTTGGGCAAGTCACCATAACCTATCTATCCCAATATCATCTCATGTAAAATGAAGCAATTGGACAAGATGATCTATAAAGTCACCTTTGGGCTCTAATATTCTCATTCTTCATACAAACAGAATCGCTCCTTTTTTCACATTTTGCTCCTCTTTAGATTGTGTCAAAGGATAAGGAGAGGAGTAGGTTTACCAATCCAAGTTCAAAGGAGGCTTTAAAAGTCATTCTTGCTTAAGCACATAAGTCCAACAACTTCTACAGACTATTGAGTGCAATTTTGGAGCATTTAAACAGCATGCATCACACTCTTCATCAGGCATTTATTGAGCATGGCACTATAACAAGGATAATTTGGTCATTCCTACATTGCTTGAATGCCACAGAACCAGCAAAGCATTAGATTGCAAATGAAAAATCTGCCCTTCTGATTGAGCAACAGTGCTATTGATTAAATCAGGTTAAGTTGTCTCAGGAGAGCAGAAAAAAAAAGCACTTCAGAAAAGTCATGTCATTGAATTACCCCAGGGCAGTTATGGGAGGTAACAAGTTAAAAGGCAAACTAAGAAACCATCTGCTTCATTTTTTTCTTGTGTGTTAAACCCCTTTCTACTAGGACTTTGATATGAAGCACAATGTCATTTTAACTTTTAAAATCAAAGACCTTGTAGAACTTATAAAGGCTCTAGAGCAGGTATTATTAACCTTTATTCTGTCATGGACTCTTTGACAGTCTGTTGAAGCCCAAGGATGCGATCTCAAAATAACGGTTTTCAATGCATAAAATAAAATACAGAGGATTACAAAGGAGACCAGTTATATTGAAGACAGTAGTCTATAGAAAGGAAGGCTGAGATCATGTGTGATCTAGCAGTGGGCATAATAGCTAATCTTGAAGCAGTGGCCATAAATGATATTTTAAGATATCTGCAACAACTGCAATATATAATATGACTGTGACTCCAGTTGGTGATGAAGTCATGGCGCTTCTTAATACTTCTGTGGTTTATTACCTGAATTAATCATTGAAGATACCCATTTCAGTTAGAAATTAGAGAAAAAAAAGATATCATTTTTTCACATCCAAGTTCATGGACCCCATGAAATCCATGCACCTTGGGTTAAGAACCTGGCCACCAGAAGAATGCTGCCATTCAGGTCTTTTGATCCTAGAGGAGTCATAGATGGGAAGGAAATGCTCTTTACCCCTGTTTTCTGGTGACCAAAAACAATGTGAGGAAACCCTTTCCTACCGGGATAATCTTAATGATAACAGCAAGGACAAAAATCCTCCAAATAGGCAATGGGAACCAAAAAGTCTATCTACCCCTGCCTTGCTGCAAGCCCTGAAATTCTCACCATTTTTGTTATCCTTGAGGTTAAGGTATGGTGCCTTATACAGAGTTTGTTCAAAATGTAAATGTATCACCTAGCAGAACTAACCCATTTAGGTGGTCCACTAGTAGCACATTATCTTAGCAGCAGAAAGATGAGATCTCAGTAAATAGGACAGTGGAGAAATAATGTTCAAGGATGGAAGTTGGTGTCAGGGGATTGCAAGGGTTTGCAGTGGCTTGGCACATGAGTACTTCCTAAATGGGGCAGGTCTAAATCAGGAGGTACATTTAAGTGATTCTGGACAGCCTGGTGCCAGCATCTGAGAGCAATGAGAGAAAATGAAGAGGAAACACTAAAATTAAGGAAGAGAGGCCTGTGAGGATAAAGTACCTAGTTTACAACATTGCATGGTATCAGCCTTGACTGGTGATATCATTCTCTATCAGCAATTCCAGTAGATTGCTGAAAGCAGGACTCGAACCACACACTCCAGATGCTTGGTGTTGGCTTGCTTCTTCAGGTCCTGAGATGATTCTTAGGACTATTTCCAAGGTCCCAAGAGGAATACTCACATTTTACTTAGGGCCATTCTTACTTGTAGATGTTGGGGATCTTCTATCTTCAATCACAGTTGGCTGCTAGAAACAGGTGTTGCAGCTCCTAATAGCTATAGGAACTTAGAGTACCTTCCTGGTAACTTTTGGCAACTGTAGGAACCTGGTACTCCCCAAATCCTGCCAGTCTAATACCCTTTATTGCACCTGCCAAACGGCAGGTGTCTCATTGTTCACCCTCTATAAAGAAAGATTTTTAATTTTTAAAGATACTTTGGTGGGCATTTTAGGGCTTTTCCCTTGGTATTTTGTTCTTTTACTTTGTGGGAAAAAAAGTAAAATGAGCTTTATCCTTCAAAAAGTCAAAACGGGGTGGGCATTTTCCCCTGAAGACTCTTGCAAGCATAGAAAATCATACTGTGTCATTTCTACTTTGTAGATTCTTATTTACTGGCACACACTGATTCTGGGATTCTGGGAAATTTGGGGATTCTGGGACCAAAATCTGACTAGCCATTTTGCTGTTGCACAAGGCAGAATTAAACAAAGCCTCCCTCCTTCAGAAGAACTAAGCATGAATTCTGCAGTGCTCACTGCTTATAAGCTGGCTTTGATTTGGTATTCAAGCCCTGGGGAGAGCAATGATGATTCTGAGGATCTGTGAGAAGAGGATATGGGCAAGAATAAATTCTGATTTCAAAAATCACAGAATCTCAGAGTTGAAAGGAACCTCAGAGGCAATCTGGTCCAACCCAGACCTTATTGAAATTCCTCTCTACGGCATCGCTGAGAATTGGCCATCCAGCTTTTGGTTTAAGGGGGAACCCTGCCACTTCCCCAGGCAACCCATTCCACTATTGGCTAATGGCATTTGTTAGGAATTTTGTTCTTTACATTGAGCCAAGGTTCGCCTCTCTGCTATTTTCATCCATTGTTCGAGTCTGATACCTCTTTAAGACAGCCCTTCATTTTCTCTTTTTTCTTTCTTCCTCTTTTTTTTAGCCCTTCATTTTCTTGAAGATGACTGTCATGTCCTTCCAAAGTCTTTTTTTTTTTGTCTCTAGGCAAAATAACTCCAATTCCTTTTATTGAGCCTTAAGTGGTATGTTCTTTGGGTCCTGCACTATTATGATGTCCTGCTTATTAAATAAGTGTCTTCCTTAAACATGGTGCCTAAGTACTCTTCATAGTACTCCAGTGCAGTTGGACCACAGTAGGGTACATTGGGACTATCACTTTTATTTTGGACACTGTATTTGCTTCGCTAAATTTCATTACTTTTTTGGGCTGCCATCTGAGCTTGCAATCCTCTAAAGACCCCAGATATTATTTTCAGACAAACTCATGTCTAGCCTTGCCACCTACATCTTGTGCTTGGGAAGCTGATTCTTTTAAAAATTCAAGTGTAAGGTGTCACATTTACTCCGTAGGTTCAACCTGTGTGAGATCTTCTTTTGGGTCCTGAATCAGTTATCCCATATGTTAATCATCCTTCCCAGTTTTGTGCCATCATCCAACTCGATGGGTATGCAATGTAGGCGCTCATGTAATTCATTGATAAACATTTTCAGATTCATTGTTTAAAAGGATAACTACAATTGAAATAGAATGAATACTCAACTTTGATATTTTGCAGAACCTGTGGTTTCAAAAGCATGAATACATCATCCTTGAAACACAGAACATAACACTTCCATGACAGCTCTAGTAAAATATTAGAAGGGGGAAGGAAGAATTGAAATTATAATCGCAAATGGAGTTCAGAGAACACCTTTTTCTTCATGTTACCTGATATTGGATGGGTTCATTACCTGGACATTGGCTGTAATAAAGTATTTGGCTATTTCTGAATAAATACAGCCTCTTCCAAATAAAATTATTTTCATAGAATCAGAGAATCTTAAAGTTGGAAGGGTCCTCAGAAGTCATCTAATCCATTTCATACTCAAAGCATGAGTAATAATACCCCTGACCTAGGAGTGTTCTAGCCTCCATCTGAAAGACTTCCAGAAGTGGGGAACTCATCTCCTTTGGAGAACCATTCTCCTTTTGGACATTTCTGATATATTGGAAGGTGTTGTTGTTTTTTCTCATATCAAACTAAATTCTGCCTCTTTGTAACTTTTCCCTGTCAGTCCTAGTTCTGTCCTTTGAAACCAGGTAGATGTAATTCCCCTTTCACATGAAAGTCCTTCAAGTATTTGAACACACCTGTCAAATTCCCTTAAGTCTTCCATTATACCAAACATCCCTCTCATGGCATGATTGCAAGTCCTCCACCATCCTGGTTGTTCTCCTTCATCTATTTCTCAGCTTGTCAGGGTGCTTCCTAAAACCTGGCACCTAAGGACTAGCCATGATGTCGCCTTTTAAAAAATATCTCCTACCTTTAGCACAGTGCCTGACACATAGTAAGTACTTAATAAATGCTCATTGTCTTGACTTGAGTCACACCAACGCAGAGAATAGGACAACCATGTCCCTTGTTATGAGCACTTTGCTTCTGTTAAAGCAGCCAGTGATTGAATTAACTTTTTTTTCCTGTTGACTTATTCTGAACTGCTGCCCCCCCTCAAGATCCCCATTTCTTTTTAAGGGCCATGCAATGGATAGAGCACTGGATCTGTGCCCTCAGACACTTACCAGCTTTTGTGTGACCTTGGGCAAGTCACATAAGCTCTGTTTTGGCTTAGTTCCTCATCATTAAATGGGCAGAATAGCATCTACCTCCCAAGGTTGTTATGAAGATGAAAATGAGATGATATTTATAAAGCACTTAGCATAGTGGCTACACATAGTAGGTGCTTAATGAATGCTAACTATTATTATTATTGTTATTATTTTCATTTTAATAGTGTTAGCTAGTCATTTTTCTCCTGCTTGCACCTGTTTAGTTGATGTTCTTAAATGAAAGGTAAAACTTTTATTCCTATTAAATTATGTCTTACTAATTCAGTGTATCATTACAGTTTAAGAAGCTTTTTTAGATCTCAGTGCTGACATTCAAGATCTCTCTCAGCTCATCTTCATCTGCAAATTTAGTAAACAAGTCAACTATGTCTTCATCTAAGCCACTGATAAAAGTGCTTTTTGGAATAACTCCAATGACAGAGTCCTTTGGCATTACACTAGAGACCTCCTTCCAGTTGATATGACTCCCTTAATAATGACTCTTTGAGGGGCAGCTAGATGGCACAGTGGATAAAGCACTGGCCCTGGATTCAGGAGTACCTGAGTTCAAATCCAGCCTCAGCCACTTGACACTTACTAGCTGTGTGACCCTGGGCAAGTCACTTAACCCTCATTGCCCCACCAAAAAACAAAAAACAAAACAAAACAAAAAAAAATAATGACTCTTTGAGTCTGATTATTCAACTGGTTTTAAACCTACTTTTGCGGGACAGCTAGGTGGCACAGTTGATAGAGCATTGGCCTCAAATTTGAGAGGACTTGGGTTCAAATCTCACCAGATATTTAGTAGCTGTGTGACCCTTGTAATGATTGAAATGATACCACCTGCTGGAGAGTTGCTGTAGGAAAGCTCCACTGTGAGGAGAAGGCGTCTGAGGGCAAGCCATGTGGTCAAGGTCCTTGGTGTCAGGAAGTGACGTTTGCTCATGGGTACCGTCAATCAAGGCTACCAGCCAATTAGCTTGGAGCTGTGGGGCAGGGAGGGAGGGGATGTTCCCAGCTTCACAGGAGGCGTTGGCTCTTGTGGTTCCTGACCTCTCCATGGCGGGTTGGATGATGGGGTCTCTTAGAAATAGTTAGATTTTTACCTTTCTCTCTGATCCTAATGCTCTTTAACAAATACTTAAACACTTAAATACTTTTGCTAAAGCTTACAATTTATTGGTGACCACTCATTAGATTTTAGATAGCATAGCTAGAATTTTAGCTCCATATACCCTGGGCAAGTCACTTAACCCCAACTGCCTTAAAAAAAATATCTAGGGTCATCTCTAGTCATCCTGCTATATCTTGCCACTGGGCCCAGATGGCTCTGCAGCAGAGAGTGAGGTTGGTGAACTTGCACAGCCCTCCCTCACTTAAATCCAATTTGGCGCAAGTCATGACATCACCCGGATGTCATGGTCTTCTTTGAGAACAAAGGACAAACAACAACAACAAACCTACTTTACTGCACCATCATTCAGTTCACAGTATTCTAGATTATCATAATATAAGTTAAACACCTAGAAAAATTCCTAAAAAAGAAGTATGATACATTCAATATCAGTGTTGTCAGTTTGGTCATTTTAGTAGTATCTGACTCTTCATGACCCCAATTGGGATTTTCTTGAAAAAGATATTGGAGTGGTTTGCCATTTACTACTCTGGCTCATTTTACAGATAAGGAAACTGAGGCAAACAGGGTTAAATGTCTTACCCAGGGTCACATAGCTAGGAATTATCTGAAGCCAGATTTGAACTCAAGACGTTGCATTTTCTAACTCTAGGCCTGGCACTCTATTCACTGAACCATCTAGCTGCCCACTGAATGTCAGTACCCAACCATAAACCAGATAGTGTTTAAATGATTTTTTAGAAAACTAAATTAGGCAGTTTCTATTTATTTGTTCTGATAAAATAAAGTTTACTGATTGCTCATGTGTATTGGTCAAAATTAATATGATTTGCAAAAATGGGCTTTTAAATTTTTCATTTAGAATCACAGTACCACAAGAGTTACAGGAAAATAAATGCTGAGCACAATGACTGTCTCATTGAGGATGCAAGATAGTCCAATAACTAGACAATAATACCAGGCAATGTATTAGCAGATGCAATATTGAATAGTGCAGAATACAAATGATAGAGTAATCAAGAGAAAGGAAAGATATTTTTTTTTGTGTGAGTTCAGATAGTTGTGGAAGAAGGTGGGGCTTTATTTGTGTCTAAACAGAAATAGAGAATTTGAACTGAAGAAGAGGAAGCAGTTGAATCATTCCACAAACAGCAGAACAGTATCCACTGAAAGAAGTAAAAATAATCATGACATATTTGGAAACAATGAAGAAGCTAGACTGATTAGAATGAATGTTTTCAATGAATAGGAGTTAGAGAAAATATTGGATAACTTTGCTACTTACTAACTGGATGACCTTGGATAAGTTACTTCCTCTCTCTCTCTCTGGGTCTCAGGTTCCTCATCTATAAAATGTTGGACTAAATCTAAATCTCATAATCTATATGACCTATGACATATAAACTACTAACCTGTGGCAGACAGACCAATGAAAGATAATAGATGCTAGGATGAAGCTTGATGCAGTGCTTAGCATAGTGCCTACCTAGCACATAGTAGGTGCTTAATTAATTAACTGCAGTTGGTCGTCTTGACTGTTTGTTGAATAATATGATTCAAGGGAACATTCAATCTAGCAATTTATATTTATTGAATATCTATGATGGGCTTAAGACCATGCTACACTCTATGGAGGACACAGAAATATGATACTAACCCTGCTGTCAGGGTGCTTACAATCTAGTTTAGGAACCAAGACTGACATACATTACACAATAGTTAACAGTCTATTCGGCAAATTAATCCAGTATTAAATTATGTCTGTAAATACTATAGGGCTTCAGAGCAAAGGGGAGCCAAGGGCCAAGGCAGAGAGACAGAACTTTACTTCTGTGTCCCTAACTAGTTGTGTGACTGTGGGCATGCCACCCAACCTCTCATTAGGGACTCCGTTTCCTCCTTTGTAAATAGGAGCTTCCCACCTTCAATTTATATTTAAGATGAAGTAATCCTCTATAGTTTCTGTTGGAAGATTGTTCCCTCTTTTCAGTAATTCTAAATAAATCATGAAAACTTCAGTTTCCTCTCTATTGTGTTAAACACACACACACACACAAAGATAGAAATAGATTAGTGTTGCACCCCAGTGGCACGTTATATATTCTATTCACAATGGGCTGACATGAAAAGAAAACAGCCCAGCCCAGATTAAGATGGTAGCGTGCATGTTGCTGTGGATTAAATGCAGAATCTGAAAGCAAGGCTACCCAGTTCCCCTTTGAATTCTTCTCCTTGATCAGCTATGTGAAAAGTTAATTTCCTTCTTCTGTGTGTGCAATGGGGAAGTATGGTTAGAATGTACCTGTTCTGTGGAGGATAGAATATCAAATGAATAATTACAAAGTATTTTAGAAGATCAAAGCTATCTTTATTGTTTCACAATTAACAAATTAGAATTTATCTCTATGTTGTTTGTGAGGGTCAAAGAATCTACTTTTAGGAATCAGGAAGACCAGCCTTGATTAGCCATAGAAATTTTCTGGCAAAGACGTTTGGGATTATGGTGAGAAAATTAAGGGGACTGTTTTCTTTGTCCAGATTTGAAGAGGTATTTTTTGCTATCTGGAAATGGTGTTGGTTTATGCATTGGAGCACCTTGCATCCATCGGTTTCTCTTTTAAATGCATGAATATACACAGTAATAGAAATATTTTTAGGGCCTCTGGTTTCTATGTGCTCATGCACATATTTTCTGTCCTACTTCCAACTCCATTCCGGGTTTCCAATGTCTCCAGTATTTTCCTGGGCAGCAAGGTGGCACAGTGGCCCGGAATCAAGAATACTCATCTTCCTGAGTTCAAATCTGGCCTCAGAAACTTATGAGCTATATGATCCTGGGCAAGTCACTTAACCCTGTTTGCCTTAGTTTTCTCATCTGTAAAATGAGCTGGTGAAGGAAACAGCAAACCACTCCACTATCTGCCCAGAAAACCCTAAATGGGGTTGCAAAGAGTTGAACATAACTGGAAAATGATGAAGCGCGAAAAATATTTCCCTAGCAACTTTAAACCTATTACATACATTTCAGCAATAGGTTTTAGAGAGTGGATTTATTGTTGGGATCGCTAAATCCCACAGAGGAGATGACTTGGGCAAAAATACAGAACTCAGTATTAGGGATCCTAACCCTAAACTAATATTCAAAGGACAAATTCACACAAACTGTTTGCAGTGGTATTACATTGTATACTGACATTACTAACTAATCATGCAACAAAGTAGCTAGAGCATAAAATTAATTATAATAAATTAGACTAGGAAGTCTCAAAGGTCTTTTCCAACTTTCCATCTATGATCCTATAGGTATCATATAAAATGACTTAAAGAGTAATTATTTGGATAAATTAGGATTCATTTACATGATTATATTGTTATGAACCTTTCTGGGTTCCACATTTCAGCAACAAGTCTTAAAGTTCTGCATAAAAAAATAAAAAGGATTTATTGGTCACCTATCTATGACATAAGGAGGATGGAACAGTTAGTCCTTCTATTCAATTCTCAAATGTACTTGACCTAGTAGATAAATGAATCATTTAGTTGACTTGAAGTATGCCATAAAAGGGACCTGGAGAACTGAAGACACAACAGCTTGTAAGGTGGTATTAACAGGAACCTAAATCAGAAGTTATCATGAGTCATTGACCAGAGAAGAAAGTGCTTAAGTTTTTTGCAATGTCTGGTGCTCTTGGAGAAATTCCAAGATGCAATTTTGGAAAGTGATAGACACTTAAGTCTCCTAGTTGAGGTCAGTTCAATTCACCCTGGGGAGAATCAAGAATAAGAAAGATGACATCTAACAATGCTTTCCAGCTCAGTGCATCAAAGCTTCAGGGTGTGACTGCGTAGTGAGCATGGGCAAATGGTAAGAAGAGATTATCCCCAAGTCAAATTTTTACTCACAGAAGTGAAAAATAATCTATTAGAGAGAAACCTTCATTTCCCATCCTGGGCCTTGCCAGGACTGATTATCCAACCCATTTTCTTCATGGCCTCCTTTGTCTGAATTTCAGCCACTTCATTGCTTTTTGATAACTTTCTCCCAAGAAAAAGGAGGGAAAAGTGGATGAGGTGAAATATAAGCCAGCCAGTTTCACTTGTTGTTACAAAGTTTTGTAGAAATTAGGGCGGTTTTTTTGTGTCTTTAAATGTTGTTTAAGCCACCCTTTCTCCTCATTGGCAAACATAGTCTCAAGTTGTTCATGCCTATGTCTGTTAAATTTCAGAAAATAGGTATACTCCTATTGAGAAAAATCATTTTAGTAAGTGGTTCTTTTGTCTCTATGGATATATTACAAAGCTGCAGTTTAGAATTGAGTTTGGTCAAATGAGATAATGTATATAGTGTAATGTAAGCACTTTTGAAACTTTAATGCCTTTTATGTGTTGGTTATTATTGCTATTATCACTTACTTTTGTGTATAAGAAGCATATTGCTAACTCAGGTAACTCTTACTCTCTTTGCTGGTATTCTTTCTCTTTCCTAGAAAATTATAATATGTTCATCATTGTACAACACATAAAAAGGTCACAGCTAAGAAGGGACCTATGGGTCTTTTTGAATGGGTGAGAAGTTCTATGTGTGAGTGTATGTGTATGTATCCGTGTATATGTTGGTAAGCTACCATCCCCTCCTCTTTTTCTGAAAGGTCTCTTTTTTGTAACCACTGATTAGGAAGTGATCCAATGGGGAATTTTTCATCCCATGCCATGAGAAAATGAGGATGGTCAGGATAAGTCTCAGACTTTCAAGACTTTATATGAAGTTTTCTTTGCAAAATCATAGAATATTATTGCCAGAGAGCATCCAGAATTCAACATCACATATTCCAAATGGGGTAAGGGAAGCCCTTCAGAGCAAAGTGACTTGCCTTAGATCACCAAGAGGTAGAACTGGAATTTGAATCCAAGTAGGACTCCTAGTCCTGTGCACCTTCCACTCTATTCCTACAGATCATTGAGGTTCCATCAATAAATAGAAAGGTACCAAGAAAGAAAAAGTCAATCCTTATTTTTCAATAGTTTAATGATGAAAATAACTTGACTACACAAGTGATATAGCTATAGGAAAAAAAAAAAACGTGGTCTTTCAAAAGTTTCAGAAGCCTAATGCTTGGACTCAAATGGTTGATTTGGTGGTTGCATGTGGTCATGGTCATAAGCAAAGGGTACCTTACTTTCTCCATGTATAGAAAAGGACCTTGGTCATTTACCCATGATGCTTGTTGTAATATTGAAAACTATCTTCTCTGCCATTTTGAAATCACTGGCAAGCTTATGAAATTTTCTCTTATATTTATCCACTCCTTTTGACCTCTCCTAAATATCCATGGATAATCCTTGGTTGAACTCTTTGTGTTGATGTTGTTTTATAAGTTCTTGGCTTGGAGTAGATTTCATATATCTCAAGTAACCTGAGTTGGATTTGGCACCAGGCCCTAGTTTTCCTTTCCCTTTAGGGTTTGTTATACGATTCAAAAAGTGGATGTTGTATCGAAGTTATTTCAAAATATGAAAGGTCATGTGCTGCCATTCAAAGAATACAGAATGGGTAGTCAAGAGATCTGGGTTCTACTAATCACATGGCATCTGAATACCCAAATAGTAATTGGCAAGCCCTTTCACTCTTCTAGACCTTAATGTCCTCATCTGTCAAATGAAGAGGTTGGACTAGGTGATCTCTAAGAATCCTTCCAAATCTAACCATCATCAATCCTTATATCTATGATCTAAACTCTTTACTATTCCCATGTAGTTTGTTTTTTTTTTTCCTAAAAAAAAAAAAGAAGAAAGAAAAAAGAAATAAGAAAAAATATGTACAGCAGCTTAGATTTTTGGAAGGCCTGGAGTCAGTTTCTGCTAACTTTATGCTAATTGTTGTTAGACATCAAAACCTGGAAAGATATTAACGTTTTTTAAAAGCTTAAGGTTTTTGTATTAAACTGTCAATAGTAAAACTTTAGTTATAGAAATAGAATTGGAATATTTAATTATTGTTAAGGAGAACTTGAATTAAATAGATTTTGAATGATTAAGGTCTCAGCTATGGTCCCATCTTAGTTTTCTATTGTTTATTAAATTTTACTTATGAAGATAATTACCTTTCTGGCAAAAAATGAATGAATTTAAAAATAACTTTCATTTAAGGAATAGAAGTTTTAAGAGTATAAAAATACAATGTATACATATGTTAATTTGGGGGGAAGAACAGGTGACAGAAGTCAGTGGAAACTTCATAAAATCAAGATAATTTTTTGAGTTGTTTAATTCTTCATTTGACTTGTGTTAACAGAAATAGCAAGGGTCTTATATTAAAAATTCACCACATTGTCAATTGCCTTTTTTTTAATTTAACTGTCTGTAGACCAAAATTGCAAAATGAAGGAAAACACACAAAAGATACTTGGTAAAGGCAGGTGGTCTGGATGAATAATTTTCTTTCATTAACATATTTCCCTTATTAACTGTGTAATTAATTGTACATAGCCAAGGCAAGCTATGGAAATTGCATTTCAAGATGTATCAAAGCTGACTTATGCTTCAGACTTCCATGCAATTTACTATTAATGAAGCAAGAGATGGAAGCCTCCAATCTATAATTATTACTTACTATTTGAATGACAAGCAAAGAATTTTATCAGCAGAGTTTCAAATGAAAGGGGATTAGCTGCGAATGTTGAAATTGTTAATCTTTCTTATTAAAATAATTTTGAGGAAAATGTTTTAGTGGAAGAGAGGTTTTGAGGAAGGCATTTTGCTATTTAAAACAGCCATTTTCTGATGCTCCATATGAATTTGTCTAAGTTTGACAGCAGGGTGCAAATATTTTCCAAAATGAATGAATATTTTATAGGCACTGAGGCTGTTCATGTGTGAGTCAATACAAGGTTGCTTGCTATTTATGTATTCTGGGAACATATTGTGGAATCCTCTCCCACTATCTTGACAGGGTAAAGGTCCCTGTGAAGCTAGCCATAGGAGATAATGCTATGGAGATTTTCAAATATATGCCTATGCAATCAACAGACAAAAATCAGAACATGTTTAGTATCTTGCTTTCTTTGAATGGCTGTTGCTTTTAGCTAGTAAAAACTGAGTTTTGGTAAAAGGGCTGTCCCAATGAAATAGCAAACAGTTCTCTTTTCTCAAAAAAAAAAAAAAGGATTTTACTAGCAGCACTGAGGCTGGTTAAATTTTGCATCAAATACATTTCCAATGTGAATTTGATAGTTCCCTCTTGTGTCATTCCAACATCTTGTCAATAGATAATAACTTTGATTAGGAGCTTAATAAATTTCCTGACCTTTCATCATCTATTTCATCCTCTTTCCAGTATATGATGTTCATTGAGTTCTGCACACCTTACTTGCATATGCTATAATGCTATTGATTCAGCTATTTAATCAAATTCAGTATTGTGTATGTATGTGTATTTTAAGCTCTAGTCAGTTAATCACCTGGTTTAATGGATTTGGATTTTTTTCCCTTTCACTAGTGAGCATTTAGTTAGTTGGTGAGTTGACTGTTTATGGAGTCATCCAATCATAGCCAAATGTAACTATAGAAGTGGGGGCTGACCTAATCAAACATGCATACATACATACATATTTGCATTTACGCTATAAAGGCTTAAAATGGCACCAGTCCCTGGAGTGTTGTCAATACTTGGTAAACTAATAGAAGATGTTTGCTTGTTTTTAAGTAACTGGTGAATCGGTGGGCTAAAGTGTTAACCTATTTTAAATTACATTAAGACTTTTTTGGACACTGTGCACGCACATGCACCTGTGTGTGTGTGTGTGTGTGTGTTTCAGCAAGCTTTTCTAGGGCACATGATTCTGCATCAAGAAGGGGAAGCCCTTCTAGAAATACAGTGTCAAATGAAAATCCAGCATGGTGTAGAGGATAGTAAGCTGTACATGGAATCAAGAAGACATCAGTTTGAATTCCTCTCATGACAGTTATAAAATACCTGATCGGGGGCAAGTCACTTAAATTTTCAGAAGCTCAGTTTCCTCAGCTCCAGAATGAGATGATAATACCCACATCACCTATCTCATAGAGTCATTTTAAGACTCTAATAAAATGATGACCACAAAAATGTTTTTTTTTTACATTGTAAAGTGCTATATGAGTATTATTATTATTTATTGAGAACTTCTGATAAATTAAGTACAGATGAGTAGCCTTATCAAAAGTACCCCAGATCTGTGTGCAGGACAATTTGAGCCCTTCTCACACTTAACCATTTCATAGGGATAAAGCATGAAGATAGCGAGCATGACCCAAATGAAGTACAGGGAGCGAAATCTTTGGTTTTCATTAACATCCCCTCTGATTGCTTACTACCTGCATCCTTATAGGTCTTTGGTCATTGTGTCATTCTGCTCTTATGAGAAGTTTTACATGCAAAATCTTCCAGGTCACTAGGGAACCATTTCATGATTTACAACAATAATTTATTAAATGGAGCCCAGATTGCCTGAAAAGGTTAATATAACATTCCCAAACTGGAGGTGGGGAGGGAGAGAAGAAGCAATTGGGAAGAGATGGGCTTTATATATTCTTGGAATATGAATTTTTAATATTTGTATGATTCATGGATGAGTTTCTGCATGTCCATGTTATTTTTCCAGTCTCTGAAGTGTTCTCAACAACCTGTAAAAGTACAGAAGGCTTTTTGATTTGGGGTTTTGTTTTTGTTTTAAGTAAATGGTGATTCATCAGACCAAGCTCTTGGCCATTGATTAAATCACTATATGTTTGAAACCACTTTTTCAGTAGTTGTGTCTCTGGATCAAAACAAAACCAAATCTCAGTCAGTTAGCTAGATATTTTGCCTGTTGGCACAAAGCATGTCTTATAAGTGAATTTTTTTTCAGTTTTCCCTCTGAATGTTTAGAATCAGTTTTCTCATCTGCAAAAACAGGTGCACTGATAAGATCTTATCTCACTAGGGAATTGTGAATTTAAACAATTTATAAACTCTTTTGCAAATCCAAACTCTTTAGAAATGTTAGGTTTTGGGGGCGGCTAGGTGGCGCAGTGGATAAAGCACCGGCCCTGGATTCAGGAGTACCTGAGTTCAAATCCGGCCTCAGACACTTGACACTTACTAGCTGTGTGACCCTGGGCAAGTTACTTAACCCCCATTGCCCCCCCCCCCAAAAAAAAAGAAATGTTAGGTTTTTAGGGAAAGATATGATAAATACTGAATTAAATTGAGCTGAAAATAAAGTAAGAGTAACTGAAATCTCAGACTCTAATTTAAACAATTTCTAGAACAATAGAAAGGGGGTGGGCAGTAATGGAAATTTCCTAGAAAAACTGAAACAAGTTTTCATTCAGAATTCCAAATAGATATCTGCCTAAATTTAAATTATTTAAATTTTATGGAAAAGTTTTAGAATTTTCAGTATATTTAAGGAAAATATGCAGAGTTCATGTGTTTTCTGTAATGCCCTCCACATTTTACCTCATTTTGTTATGTTTATAGAATTCAGAACTATGTATACTTAAAGTCCTTTGAGCTTCTTGGAGAGTGACAGACTGAAAATATAAGAGGGTGTTGTCATCTTTCCTATTGCTAAGTAGCTCTTTTTTCATTTCTTTTGCTGAAGACTTTTGTAAGCCTTCTTCTGAATACACACATAAGTATTATTTAGTATTTTTAAAGCATACCCACCCTACAGTGAGCTACAGAAACTATTAAATCTGTTGTCAGCTGGCAAGTAAATCAGGAAGAATCATTTCAAAACATGGCTTATTATTTCTTTTAATAAAGCAAATTTTGCATTAACTAGAATGTTTGGGGATTGGGGTGTGCTGGTTAATTGCATATTGAGGTTACCAGAGGATTAACTCAAAAGCCTTTTGTGTGTTAGCCCTTCTGTTTCAAATCTTTGTTAAATGTCGAGATCTGGTTTCCTACTTTAGTAGGCCAATCCAGTGAAAATGATGGGATCTTAATTTAATGATTAAGGCTCTTGTAGTGCTTGGGTCAGCATCCTCACTGCCATTCAATTCAATAAACATCAGTGATTATTACCATAGATGCAGATAACATAATAGCTTGGGTTGACTATGACATACCCTGAACTTTAGTTTGTTTTTCTCCTTATTAGTATTTAAAAATTAATCCCAAATATTAACATGCTTTCCTGGCTTCTTCCTAGAAATAAAGTACTCAGAATTAAAATTTTAAAACCCATTTATTTGGAAGTTCCAGTTAGCCTGGTTTTTGGTTAATTGAGGATTTTACTATTTTAACATGACTTGTTTTAACATCTGCTCTGACAAGCATTAACATTTACCTCCAAATAAACCCCTTTTGAAACCAGTAAAAATGAATCATTTTTAAGTACTCAATTAGGATGGTGGTGGTTACTGTTCTTCAGTCATTCAGTCATGTCAGACTCTTCATGATCCCATGGACCATGGCATGCCAGGCCCTTCTATCCTCTACCATTTCTCCAAGTCTGTCCAAACTCATGTTGGTTGTTTTCATGACACTATCTCTCCATCACATCCTCTGCCATCCCCTTTTCTTTTGGCCTTCAATCTTTCTCAACATCAAAGTCAGGATGACAGTGATGATAATAATATTAGTAGTGGTAATAATAATAGTAATGACATTTGTATCATGCTTTATATACATTATCTCCTTTTCTCCTCAAAGCACCCCTGTGAAGAAAGTATTGCAGGTATTATAATCACCCTTTTACAAGACAAGAAACTGAGGCTCTTAAAGATTAGGTGACTGCCTACGATCACACAACTGGAAAGTGACAGAGACAAGATTCAAACCCAGATTTCTCTTAACTTTACACCCAGCACTATTTAACCAATTCAGTATCTTAATCTTTCCATTGATGTCTGTTAATGAAACATGAAAATGTGTACTATGAAAAGTGTGTATTATATAGCACATATAAATATATAGTAATACTCAATAATAATAATAATAATAATAATAATAATAATAATAATAATAATAATAGCTAACATGTATATAACACTCACTATGTGCCAGGCACTATGCTAAGCACTTTACAAATATTATGTCATTTGATCCTCACAACTACCCTGAGGAAGGGAGGTGCTATTACTATTTTCATTCTACAGATAAGGAAACTGAGACAAACAGAAGTTAAATAACCGTGTGGGTCACACAGTATCTGAGCCCAGATTTTAATTTAGTTCTTTCTTATCCTAGGCCAACCATGCTATTGACTATACCACCCAGCTGCCTACATATGTATGTACACATATGGGCATGCATGTATGTATATGTAAACACATATATAATTTTTATTATTGTAGTTATGTTTAAATATGTGTGTATGCACACACCTATATATTTATGTATATTTCTACACAGCCAGATGATGCTGCAGATAGAGCACAGGCCTTGGAATAATGAAGACTCATCTTCATGAATTTAAACCCAACCTCAGACACTTACTGACTGTATGACCCTGGGCAAGTCACTCAACCCATTTGCCTCAGTTCCTCATCTGTAAAATGATTTGGAGAAGGAAATGACAAACCACTCCAGTATCTTTGCCAAGAAAACCCCAAATAAGGTCATGAACAGTTGGACAACACATTTGACATTTGTATCATGCTTTATATACATGATTAAGCACACACATTTGCTTCTACTTTAATCTGAGTCTGTTATAAACTTTTCTATTAGACATATTAATACAAATAGAGATATTAATACAATTAAATAGTGGTTGATGACATGGAACACCTACTTCCATAGTGTTTACAGCTTCAAAACAAGTGTTGGAAATAACAGTTGTCTGATTTTTTTCCCTTCTATATCTTATTCCCATGACGCACTTTATCCATTCATTTTCTGTGACTTTTCTTGGTTTAATTTGGGAACTGTCTTTTAAAGTCTGTATAATTTGACTATGTAGAAAATTTAAAAGCCTGCATAATGAAGGAGTGAAGGTGGATAACATTGTTCATACCATGAGGTGATTACTAGGAAGAGAAAACATGGAATACCATTTAAACTATAATAACTTTGAAAATAATTTGCAAAAGTAATTAGAATTTGTAAATCATTTTCTTTGAACTTCCAAACCCATATAGGCACTAGCCTCCATTTCTTAGTATTACCAGTTCTGGTAATAATGTACCATATTTTCATAGGCTACCTTCATCTATTTCTAATATTCACTAATTCAATAGGTTAAGGGATCATCAAGTCAGTTTTTCTTTCAATCATGAAACCACCCCCCTCCAAACACAGACCACCCCAAAGACATCAAAGTGTGTTACACTTCCTTCACTTAGTCTGTTCATTGTCCTTAAGGTTCACTTCTGTATCTTTTAGGTCATGCAGTTGAATTTCAAAAATAAGAAGGTAATAAGAATACCTTGATAGCTGAACCATAATTTCAGAGCTAGAAGGGACCTTACTGGCCCTTCCAAGTGCCTCAAATCAAACACCTTCATATTTGATATATGAGTAAACCAAATTCCAGTAATCTCCTCTAGTACACACCAATCTTACACGGTGGAGGATTTGGCCTTGTTTAGTTCCTGCTTCTTTCATTTCTGCTTGCATATCATTCATTTTAATTCCTTGGGATGGTAGAGCTAGAACTGTGCGTGTTCTCCACCACAACTTTATGGAAATGGTAACTAAGTCAGCTCCCTAGGAAGGCAATGTGACTCAGAATAGAGAATAGTGGCCAAGAGAATCTCCTGCATCTTTGTTTAGTGAGTAGGTGGACAGCTCCACACTAGCCTTTCCCACCCTTTCCCTGATCATTAGCAAGGATTCAATTCTGTGCAACTATACAGTTTGAAATTACTGCTTCCTGCAAGGTTTCCCACAGTTCCACTGCCTCACTTAATCCTCTTGTCTGTATGTCTGTGTGTGTGTATAGATAGATAGATAGATAGATAGATAGATAGATAGATAGATAGATAGATAGATAGATAGATAGATAGATAGATGATGGTGGATGGAGATGTAGAGATACATACATATGTGCATTTTACTTTAAATTGTTCATTTCAAATACCTTAACGTGTTTCATGTGTAATATGGAAAATATGCCAAAAGCTATAAATGTGTCAGTAGCCAACTAAATTACCTTTTCTGTGAGGTTAGCCAACTACTTCGTTCTTCCTAAATCTCTCTAGCAATCCTGTAAACCTGCACAATTGACTCCAGTTTTCTTTTTCACCTTCTCTTGTTTTGACTTAAAAATCTTGTTTTGAAACAGAGTATTAACATTGAGTTTTAATGTCTTAGTCAAGACAAATCACCTCCTTTTAGGTTGAAGCAAATTAATCCAAATCAGCAAAACTTTGCTAAGCACCTACTATTGGGAGGCTATCGAAATGGCACCGAGGAATAACACCCTACCCTATTACAAAGTTTTTCCTCCCAGTTTTAATGAACAAGAATTTAAATATATTTTATTATAAAACACAAATCCTTAATATAATCTCACAAGGGAAGAAAATTTGAAATGGACTGTATTCTTTGCTTTGACAAGAGATTTGATTATAACATCAGTAAATTAAAGTGCATTGTGCTATACAAGTCAGGAAAGCAAGGGGAAGCTTAAGAAAGAAAGCTTTCCCAAGAATAATTGTATTCCTTTTAAAACTAACCTTCCACCAAAACAGAGAAGATGGATTAGTGAAAGTTCATTCATGGCAATATCTTCTTAGGGCTAAATTTTCCTTGGTGCTGTTTCCATTTCTTTGTTCACCTTCAAGAAGGCTGTGGTTGTTTCCAGAGGGCTTCTGTGAGAAGCCATCGTTTGTAGCCTGATGTTAGTAACTTCAGTAAATCTCATTTCCAGAAAAATGCTGGTAGTGGGAACTGGGGTACATGGTCAGGGAGATGTTTATTTTAAACTTGGGGTCTTCCGATGGGGGATATTTTCAAACGTTTGAAAACAATAAATATCAGGATTCACTTTTAGGGACTTCTTTTAATTTCCCCCTTTTCACCTTCATTCCTGCCTCTCCCTTCTCAAAATCTCACCCCATCCTTTTCAGTGCTCATAAAGGTCAAGATAACATGTAATTTTCAGGAGTGTTAACCGAGCTGAAAACCTGCGTCAGTCCACACCAGGTTGTAGCCCGCTATTTCATTTGGATTTCATTGAGCACCTTTGGCAGCTGGAAGCTGTAAGAAAAAGGATTAGCAAGTGTTTGTCTGACACACACTGATCCCAGCACCTGCTGATTGGATTGAAATAATCCTTTTACACATTACTAAACTCCATTATCACAGCATTAAGAGTGGGGGAGGCAACACTATCCACTGCATCAAGGGGTATATTAATTTAGGCAAATAGAGCACTAGTTACCACTTAACATCCTTATGACTAACAAGAATTAGGAGGCATCTTTGATATGCTATAGATTTGACGTTTCTGTCTTTCCCTCATCTCCCATGTCCAGGTGGCATGTTCTACTTGGACAACATCTCCTGAATCCCTCTTCTCCTTTCCCCTTCCCTTCCTCCTAATTCTTCTTAGTGCCTCAGTCTCTCCCTCTTCCTTATCCAGTCAGTTCTTCAGTGGGCTGCATGAGTCATGTTCCCAAAGCACCACTGATCATGTTACTCCATTCATCACAAAGCCTTTGGTGGCTCTCCATTGCCTGCTGAATAAAATATAAATTCCTGATCCTGGCACCTGGCTACAGCCTCTCTTATCAGCCTTATCTCATAATACTCTCTTTCATATAGTCTATATTCTAGCTGAATTGGACTACTCTCCATTTTCTGTTCTTTATCCTTCACGATTCTCTCTCCATGCTTTTGTCCATACCAAACCTAATCCCTGAGAGGAAGAATAATACAGCAGAAAGAACATTAGCTTTGGAGTCAGGGATCTGGGTTTTGAAACCAACTTTCTTTAGTTCCTTCAGCTCCCAAATGAGGGGATTGTGCTAGGTCAGGGTGTCTTAACTGGACCTCTTTGGCAGTCTGGTAAAATCTGTAAACCCTTTCTCTAAATAATATTTTGTTGCCCATTCATAATTGAAAGAAATGCCAAATTTCAGTTAGAGGTTAGTAGAAATAACAATAGTAGTGTCTTCCTCTACAATTTCATGTATTCACTGAAGTCTCTCCCTAAGACCTAAACCAGATGGTCTTTAGAATCTATTCCAGGCCCAAATTCTAAAGTATGGCCTTGTCTCTCCACCTTCATTCTTGTCTGATGGAGGACCTACCTCCCTTCCTTCAACGCCCAACTCATATTGCAACTCCTTCAGAAGTATTTCCTGGGGGGGGGGTGCGGAACAAGGATGAAAAGAGACATTTACATGATAACATAATTATATATTTAAAAGTAATAGCAAGTTGTACATAATAGATTTGCAGTTTCATGTGCAGTCAATTAAGAAAAAAAAAAGAAAGTTTACACTGACTTCTTCTCCTTCCTGAAAGTGACCTACCCCCTCAGTACATTGTATTTGCATTTGTTGCATTTCCTTATAGGAAAATTATTTCAGCACATGCCTTTTCTCTCTCCAGTTAGACTCTAGAGATCAAAGTCAGTGTCACATCTATCTCTGTAATCCCCAGAACCTAGCACAGGACCTTGAATCTAGCAATAAGCCATTAGTAAATGTCTGTTGAATTGGTATATCATGTGTAGGATCAACTTTGGTCTATTACATATGGCATTATATATTATTTAGCTTTTCTCAGAGCACACAGATACCTTTCCTCAATTATTAGTCAGTATAAGTGAAATTATGTCCCTTAACCTGATTCAGTCTATAACTGATTAGTGCATTCTTAAGTTCCAAATCTGAGGAACAGTGTGGCATTAAATAGTACTTAATGTTGTCATGCTCAGTGTTGGCTTTTATCATTCTCTTTAAAAATTACCTCTTTTTTGTGAGGCAAATGGAGTTAAGTGACTTGCCCAGGGTCACACAGCTAGTAAGTATCAAGTGTCTGAGGCTGGATTTGAACTCAGGTCCTCCCGACTCCAGGGCCGGTGCTCCATCCTCTGTACCATCTAGCTGCCCCTAAAAATTACCTCCTAAATTAATATCGCCTCTCCTCCTTCTCTTAGAATTCCCAAATACCTCTGAGACCCAACTCAAGTGCAACCCTGGGTATGAAGACTTCCCTGATGCCCATGGGTGCCCTGGCCAATCACCCCCTTTCTGTTTTATATATATATCCATATATGTACACATCTCCTTTGATAAAATTGTGAATTCCATAAGGGCAGGGACAATTTTCGTTTTGACTTTATATCCCCAATACCTATGGCAGTGCTGGCATGCAGTAGGTGCTTAATAATTTCTTATTTTTTGATTAATTGGCAGATCACCACAGTTGCGATCCTGACAACTGGTAACAACATAACCCTTTTTCATTTTTTGACAATTAAGATAAGAAGTAAATAATGGCTTCTCTGGAGTATCTTGCATCTAGGATCTGGAGCAGAACACCTATTTTCAAATTCTGCCTTTGTTGCTTTGTACTATGTGTGACCTTAAACAAGTTAGTTCACCTCCTTGGGTCTCAGTGTCCTCCTCTGTGCAGTAAGAGCATTGGACTTTGAGACCCCTTCCATGTCTAAATCTGTGATCTTCAAGCACTATGAACCTTTGCCCACTTACTTAACATTTTGTAAACTTTCTTTTTTTTTAATTGACTGCACATGAAACTGCTTGATTCATAGTAGCCTTATTGATTTAATAAGGAGGCTATAGAAAATCCACCCAAGAGAGAGAAGATGGAAAATGTCAAACCCAGTTCAGGTTGCTGAAGGAAAAGACTCTGGGAAGAAGCCAACACGAAAGGAGCTGACAGTCTATTCCATGTATGTCCCTACCCTAGAGACTTCAAAGAACTTCCCCATAGGTGAAATTGATGACTTCCTCTTTCTTGGTTGAGCTGGGTCACCTTACTCTCAATGGAGTAGTTCCCGCATTCTGTATTACCTGGCATATACTCTCTTATGTATATTTGCTCTGATTTCCACTTTGCTATGGACTTGAATCAGTGGGTTTCTTTGCTATTTAACTATGTTATGTGTATTCACTGGAGATTAGTATTTGGTGGGAAGGGTGTCAAGCCTTGTATATAAAGCTGGTGTTGTCCTCTCTCCATTAAAGAAACAGCAATTAGAAATTAGGGGGAAAAAAGAAAGAAATGAATAAATGAATGAATGAATGAATGAGTGAGTGAGTGAGTGAATAGATAAATGAATAAGCAAATGAATGAATAAAAAATGTTTAAAAAGAAAAAGAACCAGAAGTTAGCTAAAATCATATCCCCTAGACTAATAATACACAAGGGAACAGATAGATATAATTCTAGCCCAGGACCCTATCTCTATGATGAAAGCAGAGAGGTCAAGCTTGTGACCCAAAACTCTTGCTTTCCTCCTGGCAGGAGTTAACATTTCTCTCGGAGAAGGGTAGAGGGAGCAGATGCTAGAGATTCTGCCTTCCTTTGAGCCACACAATGACACCCTCGTGCTGCATGTGGGAGACAGTTCTCACCAATTCTACCTTGCTCCTCATGCAGGCATGGAATGTTAATCTCCACCAAGGAGGATAGAGTCCCATACCAATGGGCTTTACAATAGAATAAAATATTGTTAAGTATGAATAATCAGACAGCTAGGTGGTGTAGTGGATAGGGGTCTGGAGTCAGGAAGAGTTGAATTTAAATTTGGGCTCAGACACAGTAGCTGTGTGACCATGGGCAAGTCATTTTACCCTGTTTGCCTCAGTTTCCTCAGCTGTAAAATAAGCTGGAGGAGGAAATGGCAAACTACTCTAGTATCTTAGCCAAGAAAACCCCAAATTGGGTCACATTGAGTCAGATGCAACTGAAAACAACTGAACAAGAACAACAGTTATGAACAAATTAATTTAGAGTAATATATTGAGGTAATTGAGAGTTAATATAATGTAGTGTCAGAAAGAACTGATTCACATTCATCCCTTCTAGTGCTGTGACCATAGGCAAGTCACTTAACCTCTCTGAGTCTCAAACAATTCTCTAAGACTAATTATTTACTAAGTTATAAATGGGATATGACCTGAGTTGGTGGAGGAAACTCATACACCTATGAAATCACAGATCCTATTGTAATATTTATCTCTTCCTTAATCCTGAAATAAACACTTCACACAGTCACTGGTAGTTGTGAAAATTCTATTTTATTTTTTTATTTTATTTTTTTTTGTTTTTTGTTTTTGCGGGGCAATTGGGGTTAAGTGACTTGCCCAGGGTCACACAGCTAGTAAATGTCAAGTGTCTGAGGTCAGATTTGAACTCAGGTCCTCCTGAATCCAGGGCTAGCGCTCTGTCCACTGCACCACCTAGCTGCCCCTAGTTGTGAAAATTCTAACAAAGCATGTGTCCTGTTTCATTGGAAAATTAAAGTAAAAGTGCTCCCAAATGACTAGTGAGTAAGCTGAAGCTTCTTCAGTGGATTGCTAGCATTGGCTTGAATTTTTGAGGAAAAACATAAGCCTCCTTGTATCTAATCAAGATTTAAATTTTTCTAATGATTAGTAATAAGCTTCTACTATGTACCCCAAGACTGTGTGGCCCTCTGTATTGCTGAATCCCAACTAGAAATGACTAGACCCAATGGAGAAGTGGTTCTTGCTTTGAGAGTCAGTAGTATAGCCAGAAGACATGTGGGATACAATCACGAGAACATGGGATTCCCCAATCTTATAGGAATACTTTGTTGGCAATCTGAGCCTACATTTGTTCATAGGTTCTATGTGAGGTAGCACACACTTGACTTCTGTAGCATGGTACAACTATCTTCCTGCAACAATTAGCTGGTGGACCCAAGTATGCTGGGCACAGAGTTTACTTTCTCTCCTAATTCCCTTCCCCTCCTTTTTAAAGAATGCTTAAACAAAACAAAACAAAATCAGTACTTTATAGCTATATTCTCTTTGGACATAGGATGAAACTATGCTTCCTACTTCTTCAAGGTCCGAGTCAAGTTCTGCCATTTCTGTGCTAGCTTGTCTAACTTTTACAGCCACTAGAAATCACTTCCTCCTCCAAACTCAAATAGCCTTTCTTATCCAGTTTATAGAGACACAGTGTGATAGAGTGGCAAGCACTCTGGATGTAGAGGCACAAGAGATGGGTTGAAGCTCAGTCTCTTCCACTTAACTCTCTATGTGGCACAGGAAAAAAATCACTTCCCAAAATTCAGTTTCCTCACCCATAAGATGAGAATAATAACATTTGCAGAGAATTATTTGGGGGGAGGCTTTCTGTAATAGTAAAGAATTAAGGGGGAAGAGGAGCAAACCAAATGTTGCCTCCAGAAAGAAGACAGGACAGAGGGCAAAACATCATGCTTGAGTTTCTCTTGTTTCAGGAAATATTTCTTTTTCTTTTTCGGGGCATGAGGGTTAAGTGACTTGCCTAGGGTCACACAGCTAGTAAGTGTCAAGTGTCTGAGGCCAGATTTGAACTCAGGTCCTCCTGACTCCAGAGCTGGTGCTTTATCCTCTGCACCACCTAGCTGCACCCAAGGAAGTATTTCTAATAAAAATGGATAATGTTGCTTCCCCCCAAGATGAAATCAAATATAAATTCATTCAAAACATTAATCTGATATGAAATGGGAACCAGTATGTGTACACCTCGCTTCCAAGACTGGATTCCCTAGAAAATCTTTTTTTTCTTGATTCTGTGTATTGAAGGTCTGTAATGGCTTGGATTTCCTGCTGAAACTTTCTCTTCCTCTCTTCCTCTCTTCCTTCTCCACCTCAGCCAGACTATCTATGTAATCTTGGGCTAGGTGCCTTAGCTTGCTCATCTTTAAAATGAGAGATTTGGATGGCTTCTGAGGTCTCTTCCAGTTCTAGAGCTAGGAGCCTACAATCTTGTGATATATGTCCTGGATATTCCTCTGCAGGGAGAGCAAGATCTCCAATATCTAAGGATCTCGGAGGATTCCATAACTCTGGATATTCTAGCATTGACCTAGCTAGTCTACACAGGGTTCCTCTGATTTGATGCAAATTGGTCTTCACCACAATTCTAGAATGTAAAAACTGTCATACTGAATCAGGCCGGTCATCCCTCCCTCCCTCCCTCCCTCCATCCATCCACCCATCCCTCCATGCATCCATCCATCCCTCCATCCATCTATCCATTCCTCCATCCATCCCTCCCTCCCTCTCTCCCTCCCTCCATCCCTCCCTCCCTCCCTCCCTCCATCCATCCCTCCCAATGTTCCATCTTTGACAGTGATGCCAGGAATGTTTCATTGGGGACCATTATGATCAGTTCAAAACATGAGGAATAGGGGCAGCTAGGTGGCGCAGTGGATAGAGCACCGGCCCCGGAGTCAGGAGTACCTGAGTTCAAATCTGGCCTCAGACACTTAACACTTACTAGCTGTGTGACCCTGGGCAAGTCACTTAACCCCAAATGCCTCACTAAAAAAAAAAAAAAAAAAACATGAGGAATATGCATACGTTTGATTCACTCCCACCTATATTCTGAAGCTGCCTTAATAATCACTTTGTGATTATCATACATTATTTAAATGCTTCAAATCAAATCAAATAACTATTGAGTGTAGTCACCTTATACAATCTCCTGGGAGTACCAACTTCCCAAAGTGTACTAACCAATTCATTAGATAGTACTTCTCATAGGATCAAAAATTATAGCTCATGGGAAACTCAGAAGTCATCCATCCAATTCAACCCCCTCATTTTGCAGATGATAAAACTGAGGATCAGAACAGTAAGTGATTTATTCACCCAGGTTCACACTGATGATGTCATAGGTGAGATTTGAACCCAAGTCACCTGAATGTAGATCAGGTACTCATTCCCCTATACTGTTTGCTTCCTTTTCACATAATGTTCTTGGCCCTATGTCCTTCAACCTTCAATTCCGTTCAATGTTCATTTATTGAGAATGTATTCTGAGGGTGGTGCAGTGGATAAAGCACTGGACCTGGATTCAGGAGGAATTCAAATCCGGCCTCAGACACTGGACACTTAACTAGCTGTGTGACCCTGGGCAAGTCACTTAACCCTCATTGCCCTGCAAAAAAAAATGTATTCTGAGGCAGCTTCCTTAGGTTGCTAACAGTCTCATTAGAGAGACAAAGCACATGCACAGGAAAGAAACATTAAAACCAATTAAATACCAATGAGCTGCCCCCACTCCACTAATACTGGCATTTGTGACTTTGGGGAGCATGAATCCATTCTCTTCATGATTTCTCAGGCTTTGATCCTAACAGCAATAGTATTAATGAATACTAACTCAAGTTATTACCAAATATCCATTAGTAATAAGCATTTATTACTAAATAAAAATAATGTTTTTCCCCTTTACTAATGTCTGTGCTAGGAATCTGGTATTGTGTCTATGCAAGATACTTTGTCACTTTCTGGGAATGTATAAGGGTAGGGACTAGGGATTGGGCCTTTAATTACATACAGTCTATAGTATTGTGAACTCCCAAGTGAGGCAACTCCTGCCAGCACGGGTCAGCACCTTCTCTGGAACTTAGAGTATTAGAGAAAAGTTGTCTTGAGCATTGGGGAGGGGAGCTTTTCCCCCACAGAATTCTAAGTCTGTGGTCTATATGTGATCTTCCATCATACTGATAATCGTCTATTCTCTCACCTGGGGCACACCTTTACCCTCACCTCTCTTAAAGGTGCTGACCCATCTTGGGGATGGGTCACCCCTTTCTTAAAACAGTTTTGCTACTATCTGGTCTGTTCTGACCACTCCTATCCAATAACTCATCTCTTGGAAGTCTGTGCTCTACTGCCTCTGCCCCACCCCAAACTTTTTGTGTAGAGAGTGGAAAATATTCTAGTTCTACCTCACCATTAATTCAGTCGGCAAACCCCAAAAGGATGTGTAATATCTGGCAGTTTATAACTTTAATTTTTTTTACCTCTACTTTTTAAAAATTTCTACAGGTTTTTTTTTCCTAGATGTCCAGACTATTCAAGGAAAAAATGCTAATTACCACTAACACAAAACCGTATTTGCTTGTATGCTCATATACTCAGATTATTTAATAGAATTATCATATTATAGTTATGAGGCATGTCAAAAGGAAGGTGTTTAGCTGTTGATAAGAAAAATATCATAGAATGTATGGAGAGAGGCACTTGAAAAAAATTTTAAACTATGCTAATTTTCTAAAGTGCTCAAAAAGGTGAGTGTGTAATAAATTTAGCTTTCCAAATCTCCTGAATTCACTTTACTTTATCTACCAAGGGCTTTAAAAGAAGGAACCCATTGAAATTTAATAGTCTCAGTACTTTTTGAGAAATATGTATATGTGTATGTGTATGTGTGTGTACACATATATGTGTATACACACATATATGCTTCCTAAATAGATAGATTATAGATAGATAGATAGACAGACAGAAAAACAGACATTATAGTTATCACTGTTATCATTTTACTTGTATTAAACTCACCTCCTTGACCCATGTGATACATGGACCACATGAAAGACGCCCTCTTTGGTCTTGAGGAACCTCCATCCTTTGTCTGGGGTGCAAAATGCCTTAATCCAAAAGCCATGAAAGAGAAAGGGCCATGAAAATGTAGATGGAGGAAATTAAATCATTTTAATATAATAAATGACATTTCATAAAAATGCTAATCAACAAATACGGAGCAGATCAAATTGACAGGAGCAGAGAAGGATAAGCAACAAGCCTGCTGGTGCTATACCTGCTGAGAGAATGAAAATTTTATCTGAATTTTAATATAATAAATTATATCTTTATATTATTTAATTCTTAGTGAAGAAAATAATATCAAGATCCGCCCTCCCTAGGTGCCGCTGCCCTTACTCCAAGCCAACACTTGCTTATTAGATTCTGGTTTGTCTTCCTTGCAACATATTTGGAAATTCAAGTATACTTGCAAGATAATTTCACTTCACATAGCTACAATAAATTTGGAAATTTAAATGACTACTGCTTATAGGAATTAAGATAATATCCAATCCCCCTTTCACAGACTCTATTTGATATTAGATTAAACCTGCTATGGTTCATCATTTTAGAACTGCTCATTTCATATTGAATGAAATGTTTTCATTCATGATGGATTTGCTAAAGGAAGTATTTTTTCCAAAGAAGAGTTCTGACTCCCCCACCCCAAAAAAAGGATGTTTTGCTATGAAAAGCTCTAGCTTTACTTACAAGATGGCATGTTAACAGAAACTAAGAATAATAACTAGCAAAATACAGTGAAACTGAAAATAGGAACTAGTGACTTCCTTTAAGGCTAAAGAAGTTAGTAATTTCATAAAAATTGTTAAGTTGCACAAAAACATCTTTTCCCCATATTGGGACAACTGTGATGTAAAACTGAGTAGTCAATACATAATCAATAACTGTCTCTTATCACATATATTCTTGCCAAACAATAACTGATAATAATTCATATTTGCATCGCCCTCTAAAGTTTGCAGAAAGTGATTTGGGTTTCTAAGGATAAAACATTGCAGGTGTTTGGGATTTGCCTCCTCTTCCTTTGTCTACCCTTATCCCACCACCCACCCCAGTCCTTAAGCCATTCAGACCCTATAAAGGACTGGCGTGACTGTTTATTTCCCTCGGATGAAATGGAGTCAACAACTGTAATTCTTCAAGTTACATGGAGGACCACCAGGCCTTTCCATCTGCCCTCCCATTGCATCCTAAGGTGCTCTGGAGCTTGTCATCCATTCTGCCCCTGGCCTCTTAAAACTTCTGGGCCTTTCTCTCTACCCCAAAGATGAACTATTTTTATGTGTTGTGTCCCCAAACTCCTTGAGATCAGGAACTATCTTGCTTTTTCTATTTCTGTCCTCAGTTTTAAGCACACTGTTTGGCACATCATTAATGCTTATTAGTTTTTTCTATTTGTTTCAAAACAGATAAGCTTCTGGAAAGCAAACAATCTGCTTATTTGAAGTGAGATGATAGAATTCAGGGATTGAAAAGAAAGAGAGGTTTTTTTCACACCATTCAGTTTCTTTTAGCTTGTTCATTTGAAAACAACTGGTATATTCCTATTATGTACTTGACTGTTATAATTCTAATATTCGGGTGAGTGAGATGGAAGGTCTGAGGTGGAAAATCTAAGGAAATGATTCCATATTTTCTGTTGCCTCTTAATTTATATGTGCTAAAATTAATTAATTCATTCAACAAACATTTATAAATCCTATTATGTGCAGAGGATTGTTGTATTCTGGAGAAGATATAATATTAGATAGGGCTGCCTTCACAGAGTTTCTAGTCCAGTAGGTAACCACAACATAAAACCAAATAACTGTAATATCACATGGGTATAATACACATTACATAAGCCTATCAGAGAGTTGTAAATCAAAAAGGTATGTGGCATCCAGCTGCAATCAGGAAGGCTTTATGGATAAAAGGGCATTTGAGTTGGCTTTAAAGGATGTATAGGGAGGGCAGCTAGGTGGCATAGTGGATAAAGCACTGGCCCTGAATTCAGGAGGACCTGAGATCAAATCTGGCCTCAGACACTTGCTAGCTGTGTGACCCTGAGCAAGTCACTTAACTCTCATTGCCCTGCAAAAAAAAAAAAAAAAAAAAAAAAAGGATGTATAGGAATACAAGTGAAAGAGAAGAAAATTGTTCCAAACACAAAAGCTTGAAGAAGATCAGAAAAGCAAACCGAGGCCGAAGGATACAAGGCCTGTTTGGGAGACAGAAAGAAGGGTCTGGTATGGACTTCTGGAGCATGGAAGGTTGTGAGAAAGAAGTGATCAGGATGGGAAGGTAGAGCAGAACTAGCTTGCAGAAGGCCTAGAATTCCAGGCAAATAAGCTTGTATTTAACTTAGGAGTCAGTTATGCTGTGGAGTACCTGCACCTGTAGCCCAGGATTGTTGTGAGAATCCAGTGAGATAATATTTGTAAAGCACTTAGCTCAGTGCCTGGACCATAGTTGGTACTTTGAATTCTTCATTCCCTTCCATTCTGCACCTACAGTGTGCCAAGGGTGATGGAAAATTTTTTTTCCAAGTTATAAATCAAGCCTTGTCCCAAGAGAGCTTCCAATCACAGATAATTTAAAAACTCATTTGAGTTTCACTGTTTTTTCTTCCAAAGCTTTCATAAGCCCTATCATGGTGCCACAAAACTGCCTCTATGGTCAGTCAGCCAGGAAGGGTGTTAATCAGTAGCAAATGGTCCAAATATCAGGAGAGAGGAAGAAATTCAGAGAACTTGGATAACCCAAAGAAATATCAATCATTCAACCAACAAGCCTTTGTTAAGTGTTTCGTGTGTTCCAGACACTGTGCTAAGCACTGATGATTTAGAGAAAAGACCAAAATAGTCTTGTCCTCAAGGAATTTCCATTCTAATGGGAGAGACCATATTTATATCAATAGTTCCATATGATACATACAGAGGAGGGGAAGGTACTCTTAGGGAAGAAAACATGAGCAGTTGGGGGTACTGAAAAAAGATTTCTTAGAAAAAGTAGGTTTTAAACTTAGTTTTAAAGGAAACTAGGGATGCTGGGAGGTAGAGGTGAGGAACCAGGGTGTCCTCTGCATGGGACATAGCCTATATGAGGTCATAGAGATGGGAGATAAAGGGTCTCAGTTAGAGAACATGGAAGAAGCAATGGTAGGGAGTAATATCTAAAAAGACTTGAAAGATAGCAGTTTGTGAAAAGCTCTAAATGCCAAATAGAACAGTTTATTTTTGATCCTAGAGAAAGAGTTCTTAGCCTAGGGTCTATGAATTTAAAAAACAAAAATAATTTGGGAGGGGGGGGCAGCTAGGTGGCAAAGTAGATAAAGCACCAGCCTTGAATTCAGGAGGACTTGAGTTGAAATCTGGCCTCAGACACTTGACACTAGCTGTGTGACCCTGGGCAAGTCACTTAACCCTCATTGCCCCGCAAAAACAAAACAAAAACCCCCAAATAATTGGGTAACTATATTTCAATATCTTGGTTTCCTTTGTAATGCTATGCATTTGATTCATTTAAAAATGTTATCTGAGGGAGAGGTCCATAGGCTTCACTACACTGTCAAAAGAGTAGGTGGCTCAATGGATAGAGTGCTGGGCGTGGAGTCAAGAAGACCTACCTGAATTCAAATCTGGCCTCAGAGACGAACTAACTAGGCAAGTCACTTAACCTCTGTTCACCTTAATCACTGGAGCAGGAAATGGCAAACCACTCAAATGTCTTTGCCAAGAAAACTCCATGAACAGTATTAGCATGCTATGGTCCATGGGGTCATGAAGAGTCAGACACAACTGAACAACAACAAACACTGTTGGAGGAGCCCAAGTTACAAAAAGTTCTGTCCTAGAGGTATTAAGGTGTTAATGAAGTTTCATGAATAGAGGAGGTGATGTGGTTAAGCTCTTCACTTGAGAAAAATCACTTTAATAACTATGGGTAGTATGAATTAGCATAGGGAGAGATTTGAGGCCAGAAAAACAGTTAACAAGGCTCTTGCAATAGTCCAAAGCTGAGAGGGAGTGGACATGTGAATGGAGAGAAGGCGGGGCATATTGGAGATATGTTGTGGGGAAGGAAATGACAAGATCTGACAAGTGGTTGAATACTTGAGGTAAATGAGAGTGAGGAGTTGAGGATGATCTAAGGTTGTGACCTTGGATGACTGGGAGGGTTGTGACAGAATAGACAAGTTCTTATGAGGAAAGGATTTGGGTCTTTTTTTGAGAGGAAACGAGGAATGAATTCTCTTCTGTGTATGTTGAGTCTGAGGTGCTTGCTGAATATCTGGGAGGTGTTTCCCTATACAATTTCTAGGCATTGGATTAATTTTTTTTTCAAAACCATTACTAAAAGAGAGTCTAGTTTCTAGACAGATTGGAATAAGTCCTTTTGGGGAGGGGGGAAGCATGCATTATCTTTTTATTGTGTGAATGGATTGCAAAATATGCAAGCAAAAAAAAAGTCTGAGTAATGGGGCGTTTGTCCCAAGAAGAATGACATTTCCTTTGGGGCTAGTGATGCAGGCATGTTTTGTACTTTGAAATGCTTTCCCTTAAAAGAATGGTTGTTTCCCTACTGAACAGATCGATGAGAGAAAAGTGGATTGTGCTTGTAGGCACAGTCGCCTTTGTTGATGGCAAAATGTTCGGAGGGCTTTTGTTTCCTTTCCCCTACATCTGATTATTTACTTCTGATAGTCAAGAAACCAGAAAAAAATTAAGATAGGAACAGCTGAGGGTCAAAATATTTGGTTTCTTGGTGGTTTTTTTTTAATGCTTCAAACTGTTAAACATTTTGCACAAATCAGAGCAGCCAAGTATCTTCAATGTCTCACGCCCAATAGATTTAGAAAAATGTGCCAATTAAAAGAAAAACGACTTCTGTGCAAACAGAAAATGGGAAAGAGGGGAAACCCCATGAGGAAAATGGTCAAAGCTACCTAGAATATTAATTAAGATATATGATGACTGTTGTTTTCATCTGAGCAGTCATTGGGCAGTAAACAGATTCCCAAACACCTGCCTAATCCCAGTACTCTCCTATGAGGCATAAATGGCTGGGTACATTTTTCCATTGTCTGTGTAAATTCCTTAATACACATCTGAGGAAGGGTCTTAGGGCTATCAGGATAATTAGTAGAAGCTGATGTGGTGAATTAAGAAACAGGATGCGCGTTTCTTTTTTATGATTATTATTGACAAATAACTGCTTCCTTTGGAAAAGTGAACAAACCCAGAGTCTGGCAATTTGTGAAGCTTGTAGACAGAGCCGTGTGGTGAGATCTTTCCCTTTGTGATGATTGACTTAAAGGCTTGAAACCTCCTCCAAAACACACAGTAGCCTCTGTTCTCTATGAAATGTTGTGAAGTAAATAGCTGATATGGTGGATTGGCCAGATAAGGGATTTTTACAGTAAACAAAATGCATCCTTATGATTTTATTTTTTGAAGAAAGCATTTCCAGGGAATCACTTTACAGGGTAGTATCTATTAGGCAACTTGTAGTTCTCTTAAAAAGAAGAAAAGGAGATGGAAGGATTCCTGCAAAGCCTTTATCTGTAAAGATGCTATATAGTGACTTTTCTTGCCCCTTTGGGGTTTATTAGTAGAAATGCTGCTTAGTTGAAATGTTGCTTATCGTCTCTGCTCCTAGGTCCTTTTATGTGAGATAATTGTTTCAAGCTATTATTTACCCTTTCTTTCATTTTGATTTAGACTTTTATATACATACATTCATACATACGCACATACACATGCAAATAGTTATAGTTGACAATAAAGGAAAAGTTGCTGTTTTATTTTTTTAAAGGAGGGCCTTTGTATGTGAATTTAGAGGCAAGGGAGGAATAGTAATAATAATGATAAATAATGGTAGCAAATATATACACACATACATACACATACATATTGCTTTAAGGTTTACTGAATACCTTACAAATATCACGTAATTTTATCCTCACAACAATCGTGGGAGATACCACCAGTATTCACATTTTCCAAATGAAGAAACTGAATCAAAGGTTAAGAAACTTGCCCAAGATCCTGCAGTTGGTAACTATCTGAGGTAGAATTTGAACTCAGGTCTTCCTGACTCTAGGACCAGTGTTCTATCTACTGCAGCATCTTTGTTCCTGTCTAATATTGTTTTATATTAACATTATCAAGGGCAGCTAGGTGGTACAGTGGAGTGTGTCTGGAGTCAGGAAAACCTAAATCCAACTTCAGACACTTACTAGCAGTGTGATCCTGGGCAAATCACTTAAGCCCATTTGCCTCAGTTTCCTCATCTGTAGAATAAAAGGCAAACTACTCCAGTATCTTTGCCAAGAAAATCTCAAATGGGGTCATGAAGAGTTGGACATGACTGAAACAACTGTACAACATTATGCATCATCAGAGACCAATGATCAGGATTTTTAGCCTACCAAATACTCTTTAGAGTCAAATTTTCACAACCCAGCATTCAGAGTTTTTCATGCTCTGGCGTCAACAGTAGGTTTTCATCTTGTCCAGTCTGTTTTTAATCTGTGGTTGTGCCCCTACACTATTCGTAGAACACTCTGATCTTATTTCTGATGGGTCAATAGAGCAGGATGAGCAATGAATTTAGAACTAAAGGTCCCGTGTTCAAATCCCACATGTTCTACTTCTTCCTGTGTGACCTTGGGCAAGTGACCTGGCTCATCCAACTCCACTTTTGTCACCTATAAAATGAGGGGGTGAACCAGATGACCTGAAAGGTCCTTTCCAATTCTAAATCTATGCCCCTCTGATCTTCTGATCCTTCTTACCAGCTATCCAAATCTTATCCAGCTTTCAAGACCCAGCTCAAATCCTGCTTTGGGGAATTCAGTGAGACCTTCCCTGACCACTTAAGCCCACATTAATCTCCCCTTTCTCTGAACCATTGTAACCCTTATTATCTATGCCGCTCATTTAGCACTTAATCATATACTGCCTTACATAATTAACTTCTTCATGTGTGTATGTCTGGTCTATAGAGTGAAATCCTTAAGGAAAAAAGACCTAACCCTGTATTGCTTTTTGTAATTCTCTCCCTCTCCTTCTCCCCTACCAGCTGACACTCTTATCCCTCTTGTAGGTCCTTGTCTGACGCTTCTTGAATGAAAGAAGTGTGGAAAATTTAGCTGAGTTTGATATACTTGGTTTAGCATCTGTGAGTTTCATAGTGGACCTTGGGTGAGGCAATATATGTCATTCAGACAGCTATGTGACTTATGGGCTTTGCCTCCAGTATGTCAATACCGCTTACCCCTCCTATACCTGCAGAGTCAGGCCAAGCTTAATAGAGAAGACCCTTCTTGATTCCTGTATCTTTTCCTTTTAGTCCTACATGGAAGATCATTTAAAGAATAAGAACCGACTGGAGAAAGAATGGGAAGCACTCTGTGCCTACCAAGCTGAGCCAAACACATCTCTGGTAGCCCAGAAAGAAGAGAATGTGCAGAAGAATCGTTCTCCTACTGTGCTAACATGTATGTATAATTTTGCATGAATTATTGATGTTTTGTTTTTATGTAACTTTTATGGGGTAAGGACAGTGAGGAGGCCAGGTGATGTAGTAGGCAGCTAGATGCTGCAGTGCAAGGAATGCTGAATCTGGAGTCGCAAAAATGTGAGTTTGAATCCTGCCTCGGACACTTAGCTGTGTGTCACTGGGCAAGTCACTTAACCTCTCTTTGCTTCATTTTCCTCATCTGTAAAAACAGAGATAATGATAGCACCTTCCTCCCAGGGTTGTTGTGAGGAGCAGAAGAGATAACATGTGTAAACCACTTTGCAGACCTGAAAGTGCTGTGTAAATTTTTATGATTATCAGTACACTGAAATTATAAATGCTCTGATTTCTTTTCAGTTTTCTGTGTTGGATGTAAACAAAGATAGACCACAATATTAGGGGGGAAAGATAGACAGATGGACAGAATTGTCTGATCACAATCTTAGCAGCCTAAAGCAAAGCAGTATTCACAAATTCATCAAAGGTAGTAGAACGCTTGTTTTGTCAACTTCAGTTTTATTTGTGAAAAGTGTGGTTCTGCTGGCCAGCATCTGAATGCAGCTTGTGAATCAATACTCATTGCAGTTTCATGTGAAGAAGCAATAATAATGGTCATTCGGCAGCAGTAGCTCTGCCTCAGCTTTTGTAGGGCCAATCCCAAGCCCATCCAATATAAAAACACCAGCAGTTTGTAATTAGGGGGCCATTCACCAGATATTGAAGTCCAGTGAAGGAGTCCCCGTAGGCTTTCTTGGAAACAGTACTTGGTGTTTTCTAGGACTTTCGCTGCCGGCTGTCCTTAACCGTTAAGCTTGCAATGAACCATAAGCCTGAAGGTGATCAGCATTTATGCCTCCCAAAAAGCTACCTCATTTTGTTTGAAAGGGTAGTGACTTGGGGGAATGAAAGACTCTGTGAATGCAAATCCCAAATGGCACACTTGAGTATGATACGATTTTTTTCTTACAGGATCAGTCCATTGCCCATAGCATACCCTAGCTGTTGGGTTTGGGTGAGTTTGGGTGTTTTCCCCCATAAGAAACTAGAGGGCTTTGTAAAGTAATTCTGAAAATAAAAAACTAGCAATGATAGCTAAAAAAAAAACCTAAAAAAACTAGCACTTTATGTCTCTGAGCCCATTTTCTCTTCTGTGAGATGGGAATAATAGTTGTCATATTTCCAGACTTACAAGTAAGCCCTTAAATTAGGCATTTTATATAAAGCTATTAGGTGCTGTCGACATTGGCTCCCAAAATGCCCCAGACTGGCTTTGTAAATTTTCCACAATTGTGATCTTACTTGTGAGGAGAGAGAGCATAATGCAGTGTCCAAAACACTGGTTTGGGATTCAGAGGACTTGGATTCAAGTCCAACCTGCATCACTTACCGTGGCCTTGTTTTCCTCATCCACAACAGATGGTTGCTAAGGTCCTCTTCCAGTTCTACAATTACAATATTTTATTGTAGTACCTGAAATAAAATAGTCTTGTTATCAGGAAGAACTCTCAATGTCAAGTGCTAGGTAATCTATAAAGTATTATCTACTATCATTCCTGAGTTCTTTGGATTGAGATCATGTGAAGAACACAGACAGAAAGACTACCCAATCAATCATCAAATATTTATTGAACACCTATTTTGTATGAAGCTCGGGTACTAAGGAGGAATCAAAGAACAATAGAATATAATCCTTGTACTCGAGAACTTTATAGTCTAGGTAAAGGAAGAAGTTCCAATCACACAAAAAGTCAAATAAACAGAATAAGAGGAATTTTAAGAATACTCAACAACAGAGATGTTGAATATACTGTGTAGATCACATGCCATCCCTCAGCACTCCCAAATGCAGCCAAAACCAGATTAAATGTAATTGCAAAATATTTAACAAAATAAAAATGATAGAACACAGATAAATGTTACATGTGGTTTTCTAGGTCAATTTTTTTTTTAATATTATTTTTTCCCAATGACATGTAAAGGTAGTTTTCAACATTCATTTTTGTAAGATTTGGGGTTCCAAATATTTCTCCTTCCCTCTCTTCCTTCCCTCCTAACCAAGACAGTAAGCAATCTGATATGGGTTATACAGTACAATCATGCTGAACATATTTCCACATTAGTCATGTTATAAAAGAAAAATCAGAACAAATGGAGAAAACTTTGAGGAAAAAAAAAACAAGAAACTGAAAATAGTATGCTTTGATCTGCATTCAGACTCCATTGTTCTTTCTCTGTGTGTGGATAGCATTTTTCCATCATGAGTCTTGGAATTGCATTGGATCATTGTATTGCTGAGAAGAGCTAAGTCTATCATAGTTGATCATCATGCAATGTTGTTGTTACTGTGTATAATGTTCTCTTGGTTCTGTTCACTTCACTCAGAATCAGTTCATGTAAGCCTTTTTCAGGTTTTTCCGAAACCATCCGGCCAAACATTTCTTATAGCACAATACATTTACAATTATATTCATATACCACACCTTGTTCAGCCATTCCCCAATTGATGGGCATCCCCTCAATTTCCCATTCTTTGCCACCACAAAAAAGATCTGCTATAAATATTTTTCACATGTGGATGCTATTCCCTTTTTTTTTTAATGATCTCTTTGGGATATAGATCTAGTAGTGGTATTGGTGGGTCAAAGGATATGCACAATTTTATAGCCCTTTTGTATTGTTCCAAATTGCTCTCCAGAATGGTTGGATCAGTTCACAACTCCACCAACAATGTCTAGGTCAATATTTGAATTTTACATCACTGCTCCACAAGTTAATGTGTTAGATTGTTTGGAAAAGTAAGACTAAGGTTCTGAGTTTACCAGAAAGAAGTTGTAAAGAGAGCAGGATTAGAAAGGTCTTTATAGATGGAGTCGTGCCCATATTGGTCCACCTATTCCCATCTCTAGCTTCCTACAAATTTCCCCAAAAATCTTATTGCCCAAGTCCAATGATGAAAGATATTGCAAACAGCATACCAGGTGAATGGTGCTGCTCAGACTCTTGGTGACTTAGCCAAATTCCTGTAGGGATAATTATAGCCTCCTTTTCTTGAGTCCCCACTACAATTTGTCTGGATATAATCATCTTTATTGTGCAGTATCAAAAAGGACTAGCTCTGTAATGAAGTTGTAAAATGTTGAAGAGTTTTACCCTACAGGTGGTTATACTTCACTGAAAACTTGCATTGATTTTATTACAAATAAGAAGAAGGGTGTACTTAATACAAGTTATAATTGTAATTAGCACATGCCACCTTCTCAGCTTCCACACTTTTTAGAAGTACTACCACTATGATTCCATTTTCCCAAGCTAGAAACCAGAAGTCAACTATGAGTCTCCCTTCCATCTCCTAGAGCCAATATTTCACTAAGCTCTATTGTCTCATTCTTTGAAGACTCAGTTTTTCCCCTATTATCCATCTATTGTCACGATTCTAGAACACAACCTCATTTCAGTCATTTCAGTTGTATCCTATTCTTTGTGACTCCATTTGGGATTTTCTTTGCAGAGAGACTGGAGTAGTTTGCCATTTCCTTCTCCAGCTCATTTTACAGATGAAGAAACTGAGGCAAACAGGGTTAAGTGACTTGCCTGGGGTCATACTGCTAGTGTCTGAGACCAAATTTCAATTCAAGTCTTCCAGATTCCAGGCCCACTGTTTTATTTACTGCACCACTGAACTAACCTAGGACCTCATTATCTCACACAGAGATAACTCCAAACACCTCCTAACTAGCTTCACCAACTGTAATTCCCTATTTATTACTACCAGACTAGTCTTCCTAAAATATTACTTTCATCATGTTACTCTACCACTAAAGAACCAACCATGGCTCCCTATGATTTACCACATTGAATAAATATATGATTCATCCTTTTAAAATATTTAGTGCACACAATATGCTGTGTATAAATTGCAAGGTGTGGTGTTTTAAATATTGTGTATACATACATATCTGTGTATATGCTTATGTGTATCTGTTCTGAATCATCACTAAGCAACAGAATTTAGTGTTGACATGAGTCTTCTGGATCTCATCAAAAGGGTTCTTTTTACAACCGTGTTAAACCCATTATAAGTTAGTCATTATAAAATAGTTTCACCTAGAAAGAATTTCTTTTTTTCTTTTTTCTTTTCTTTTTCAGCAACAAACATTTATTTTATTTTCCAATTACATGTAAGGGTAGTTTTCAACATTCATTTTCATAAAATTGAGTTCCAAATTTTTCTCCCTCCCTCCCTTTCCTCCCCCCTCCACAAGATTGCAACCAGGTTATATATGTACAATCCACAAGTGTTATTTTTATCAGTTCTTTCTAGAGGGGTGCATAGTAAGTTTCCTCATTAGTTCCTTGGGATTGTCTTGGATCATTGCATTGCTGAGAGTAGTTAAATCATTCACAATTGCTCATTGAACAATACTGCTGTCACTATGCACAGTGTTCTCCCAGCTCTGCTCACTTCACTATACATTGATGTTCATTAGTCTTTCCAGGTTTTGGGGGGATCATTCTGTTTGTCATTTCCTGTAGCACAAGACCATTCCACTACAATCATATAGCACAGCTTTTTCCATCATTCCTCAATTGATGGACAGTCCCTTGATTCTCAATTCTTAGCCTCCACCAAGAGTTGCTATAAATATTTTTTGTACAATTTTTCCCCCTTTTCTCTTTTTCATGATTACTATTGTTAACTATTTCCCTTCCATCCTATTCCCTTCCTTATGATATTTATTCTATTACCCATCTTCTTTCATCCTATCACTCTTCAAAAGGGATTTGTTTCTGTCTGTCCCCTCCCCCACTCTGCCCTTCCTTCTTTTGCCCCTCTCCCTTCATCCCCTTCCCCTCCTATTTTCCTGCAGGGTTAGAGAGATTACTCCACCCAATTGAGTGTGTACATTATTCCCTCCTTGAGCCAATTCTGATGGGATTGAGGTCTTTGAGCTAATTCTGATGAGTGTTAGGTTCATTTACTGCCCAGATTAAACAGACTACTCCACCCAGTTGGGTGTGTCTGTTAGTCCCTCCTTGAGGCAGCTCTGATGAGTTTAAGGTCTTTGAGCCTTTTCTGATGAGTGTAAAATTCATTTACTGCCCTGCTCCTCTCCCATCTCTTCCCCCACTCCATAAGCCTTTTCCTGTTACTTTCATGTAGGATTTCACCTCTGTCCTTCCCCCTCCCCCAGTGAATTCCCTTCACCCCTCAATTTAACCCTAAAGATGTCATCACCTAGCTAAGTGACACAGTGGACAAAGCATCACCCCTGGACCCAGGGGGATCCCAGCCAAAACCCGGCCTCAGACACAAGACAGTCACCCACTGTACGACCCCAGGTGTGTACCCCAGCTCCAATTTTTTATGGTTCTTTAGGGTCTTGTATTTGAAAGTCATATTTGCCATTCAGTTCAGGTCTTTTCATCACAAATATCTGAAATTCTTCTTTTTCATTAAAGTCCCTTTTTTTCTGCTGAAAGATTATGCTGAGTTTTTCTGGGTAGGTAATTCTTGGTTGTAATCTCATTTCCTTTGCCCTCTGGAATATCATATTCCCTGCCCTCTGGTCCTTTAATATAGAAGCTGCTAGATCTTGTGCTATCCTGACTGGTGGCTCCACAGTACTTGAGTTCTTTCTTTTTGGCAGCTTGCAATATTTTCTCCTTGACCTGAGAGCTCTGGAATTTGGCTATAATATTCCTAGGAGTTTTCCTTTGGGATCTCTTTTGGGAGGTGATTGGTGAATTCTTTCAATTTCTATTTTAGCTTCTTCTTCTAGAATTTCAGGGCAATTTTCCCTGAGAATATCTTGGAAGATGATGTCTAAGCTCTTTCCTTGATCATGGTTTTCAGGTAGACCAATAATTTTCGAATTATCTCTCCTGGACCTATTTTCCAGGTTGGCAGTTTTTCCCAGAAGATATTTCACATTGCCCTCTATTTTTTTATTCATTTGGATTTGCTTTATTGTGTCTTGGTTTCTCATAAAGTCACTGGCTTCCATTTGTTCAATCCTCATTCTTAGGCAATTATTTTCATCAAAGAGCTTTTGTACCTACTTTTCCATTTGGCCAATTTGACTTTTCAAGCTGTTGACTTTTTTTCATGTCTTTCCTGCATCTCCCTCATTTCTCTTTCCATTTTTTCCTCTACCTCTCTAACTTTATCTTCAAAGTCCTTTTGAGCACCTCTATGGCCTGAGACCAATTCATATTTTTCTTGGAAGCTTTAGATATAGGGGCCCTGATGTTGACCTCTTCCTCTGAGGGTGCTCCTTGGTCTTCCTTGTTACTGAATAAACTTTCTATGGTCCTCACCTTTCTCTGTCGGCTCATCTTGCCTTTCTTTTACTAAACTTTTAGCTCCTTAAAGTGGGGCACTGTTTCCAGGCTGCAGTATCCCAAGCTTAAGAAGTCCCAGGTGGTGTGATTTAAGGAGAATCAGGTTCTTCACTTGCCCATCCTATTCCCTGGTCCTTAGATGACCCCAGACCAACTTGCTAATCAACCAGCTTTGTGTGTTGTGGTTGTTAGCTCCCGATGAGCCTGTGCCCCTCCCCAACCTGGGCCACTGCGAGCCTACCTCCTGGTTCTCAGCAGGGGTGTAAAATCCAAGTTCTGCCATAGCACCAGCATAGACCCCTGTATTCTCCCCCCTGCCCAGGGCTCAGCCCACTCACCAGACTGTGAGCTTAGTTCCAGACAACACTGGCGCTTTAACTGATTCAGAGGCTCTGGGGGTCTCCCCTGGTGAGGCCTTCCTGAGACTGGATCTGTGTCAGGGTGACTGTGGGGTTGGGCTCGACTCCTGTATTAGCACAGCAACTCCCTCCTTCTGACCTTCCAAGCCATTCTTGGTTAAAAGATGATTTCAGCACATTCTTCTGTGAGTTTTGCTGCTCCGGGCATTTTTCTATGGTGTTATTTGGATGTTTTTTTGGAGCGATCATGTCATGAGTTCAGGAGCTCACTGCCTTTCTTCTGCCATCTTGGCTCCGCCCCAGAAGTCTCTCTCACTCTGGCTCTTTTTCATCAGGACCTAGAAATAATTTCTATAGCATATACTCCCAAGGTTAGTTGTCAAAGCCAAATTTAAGCTAAGAACTCCTAACTTGAGGTTTATAAACTTGTTGAGTTTTTTTTTTAATTATTGTGAAAACTGAATTTCAGCAAAATTGGTTTCCTCTGTAATCTTAGATAATTTATTTTTTGCATTTTAAAAACATTACTCTGAAAAGAGGGGCCTATAGACATGACCAGACCTCAAAAGGATCCATGACCCATTAAAAGTGGAAAATCCCTTGGGTTAAGCATTCTTATTGGAAGTCTTATAGTGTGTGTGTTATATACAGCACACACAAAGTTGATTCTGTAATGAAGAGTTGACCCTAGGTTCTTGAGGACTGTGCTACTTACATCAGATGCTCTCAAAGAGTCTACCAGGCTGAAGATGCTTTGGGTTCATCCCAATAGCAGATTGAATCTGCTTGCTGAGGACAAGGTTACCTAATTAATGTTGGAAAGCCTCATTATCAATGTCCATTTTGTGATAAACTTTTGGGTTATGAATGTCCTTGAACCAATGAAAAATACAAAGTGATTCTCAGTCCTGTGTGGAACCCAGATGCTTCTACAGTGACTAAAGGAGCAGAAAAGGGGGCAGAGGATACTAGGAGTCACAAAATTATTAGACCATCTATCTACATTGTAACTTAGCTTTCAGTTCTCTAAATGGGAGATTTATTTTCAATCCTTAGTGAGGGGACTTAGTTGTAGAAGAACAAAATTGCTTCAATCTCAACATTCTCACTTTAAATGAAACCAGAAGAAAGTGGCTGAAGGGAAGGATTTCTCACAGGTTCTCCTTGAAGATACAAATAATGGAGTTTGAGAAGTTGCCTGTAATTCATGGGATAAACCCAACTTCAACAGGAAGCATCATTTCATGAGATATTTTGTTATCTCATATTGCAGTGTTTAAGATAAGTATTTGAAGGAAAAACATGCTTTTTTCAAGCTTATTCACTAAATTCTATTGTAGAGAATAAAAAGAAATTCTATAAAGAACTTAATAAGGTCCTCCAAATTAAATCCACATATACTTTGATCCTGGTGACTTCAATGCAAAGGTGGGAATAGGTAAGAATTGCTAGAAATAGATGAGAAAATATGGATCAGTCATTGATAAAGTTAGCATTGAGTCTCATGCCTCTATATCAGAATGGTTCCTTTGAAAAAAAGAATCAGAACATTATAGACATGGTGAAGACTAAATTTCACCAGGAATTAGATTGATCTTGTCTTAATGGATAGAAAATAACTCATTATTGATAGTAAATAAGAGTAGTAAATAAGTGTCTTAGGCACAATTTAAGCTTAAGACTTCTTTTCTGTTCTCTATCCCTGCACCACCTAGCTGTCTCTGTAAGCAAACATTTGACTTATTTGCAAGACAGAGAGCTGTTGTGGCCAAAGGTAACACTAGTTTAGAATATAAAATCATTTATAAAATCTAATGGAGAAGAATGATGGAAGATTAAAGGGCAGTGTTACTCAATAAACCAGAGATGTGACACAGTGTCAAACCAGCTTAAAGAAAGCTTTGTGAAAATCTCAACTAAGCAAAGGCACACCAAAGGCATTTAAGTATGAAAATGAAAACAGGCAATACAGAGGGGAAAAAATTTAAACATCAGCAAAGATTTTTATAGTGAACTTTTTTTTTAGTGACCATCTAGGACAGTAAAGCCCTCAATCTTGGACTCTGGCTTACAACCCTGGATGTGCTTATAAAGGAGATTGAGATGGCACTAAGGCAAACAAAGATGGATAGGACCAAGAATACAGAGAAGAGATCTTGGAAGGAGACGATGCAATTATCAGTGTTGAGGAATGGACTCACCAAGTATCTAAAGGAAGTAAATAAACCAAAAACATATTTCAAAGAAACTTCAGCCTTGTTAATTATAGAAAATGGTGACCAAGAGAACATCATAAGCTATTGACCTTTATGCCTACTTTCCCACCTTGATAATTTTATGAGAATGATATACATCTGTATGAATATATTTATACATATGAATGTATATCATATCAGGAGCATCTTCAATGAGGGTAGCAGTGAGTAATAAGCATATTTCGTGGGCTACATTTTATTCTCACACAATTAACTGAAAAATGTGGAGAATACAACCTCCCTACTGTGCTCAATTTTGATTGATTACAAGAAAGCTTTTGTGTCAGTGAAACAAAAGGGTGCCTTGAAGGCTCCTTTCCAAAAATATCTTTCATCCATATGTCAAATTTATTTGGGATTCCTTGAAAGATAAATCATGAATATCAACTGAGACAAAAGACTAGAGATATATATTCACCAAAAGTTTTTGCTATTGTCATGAAGAAAATTGAATATAATCCAAATAACATAGGTTTCCCATATAGAATAAGCTCCTTCAGTTGTTCCTGTGTACAAATAGCATGTTGTTTATTGTATCAAGGCGAAGAACATTGCAACTATCTTAGGAGATGTGCAATGATTCAAAAGTGTTAGGTGTAACAATGTATATAGAAAAACCATATGGATGAAGAGTCAGTCAACAAGCATTTATTAAGTGCCAACTATGTTCCAGGCACTGTACTAAGCTCTGGCAATATGAAGAAGGCAAAAAGCAAAAATATGGCCCCTGCTCTCAAGGAGCTCACAGTCTAATAAGGAAGACAACTTGAAAATAAGAGAGGCACATGGTGGGTATGAGTAGGCTGCAATGCATATCAAATATAGAGCTACAAATGAGAACCAGAGTAATGGATGTCTCATTTTTCCATCATATGTGATGGAAAAACAAGATTGATTGGTTATGTAGTGAGAGCAAAAACCAGTGGAGAAGTTCTTTGTTCCTCTGGTATCTGTGAAGCATCAGGAGAAGGATGAGAAGATTCCTAGAACAGCAGGTGGATCCCCTGTGGCAGACTTGTGGGAGGACATAGACAAGAGTCCCACAAGCTAAGCAGGGATTGGTCAGCTGAGATCCACATTGTTACAGGAAATAATCATATCAGTGATACCACAGATCTATTTGAGTATGTATGTTAGATATAACATAATTTGTGAACAATACCTCTTTTACAGAAGGAAGGTTGAGTTGTTTTCCTTCTAAAGTCCCAGCATCTGTTACCTGGACTCACAGAATAGATAGATCAAGGACAAGAGAATTCTTTTCTTAAAAAACTTAATTTGGTCATTTTGGTTTTTTAAGACAAATATAAAATGGTATACATATCTCCCAAACAGTTCATATGAAACTCTAATAAATAGGGCTATTAGGGTTGATACCTAATAGAAATGTGAAAATAGTGAAAGATCACCTCATTGTCTTTAATGAATTCAAATCACCTGACCAAGTTGAAATACATCCTGAGATACTGAAAGAAATGGCAGATGTGATGACTTAATCCTTGTTACTAACCTTTAAAAGGTCATGGAAGATAGAAGAGATAGTCACAGATTGGAAAGGAGGCTGATGTCTTGTTTGTTTGTCTTTAGAAGAGAAAGGAGAATAGAGACCATAGGCCACTAAGCCTGGCTTCAGTTCCTGGCAAACTTCTAAAACATACTATCAAAGTGATATTTTATGAACACCTAGAAAAATAAGCAGTAGTCACAAAGAGCTAGCATGAGTTCAACAAAAACAGGTCATCCTAAGCTTGTTGCCTCGCTTGACAGGGTTACTAAACTAGAAGATCAGGGGAGTGCAGTAGAGTTTCTCTAGATTTTAGCAAACCATTTGATCAATTTCTTGTACTATCCTTGTATAGAAAATATGCCACTATGTGACTATGTGGTAATGCAGTTGATTAGATTCAGAACTAGTTAAATGGCTGAAGCTGAAGAATAGTCATTAATGATTGCTGTCAACTTGGAAGAAAGTCTTCAATGTGTTTAGAAAATATATTTCATTAACAAAACAAATTATGATCAAGAACAAGCTTCATTTATTGTAGTGGTAGGAAAGAGACCTAATGATGAAATTCATATTTGGACTTCTCTACCAAAGAGTCGGTTAACACAAAGGGTTTTATACATACAAAGGGAACAAAATACTATCAGTTAAGACAATTTATAGCTTGCAGAGGGGCCAGGAACAAGCCACCTTCAAAGGAAAGGAATATCAAAGAGTGTGCAACTGTACTTCCTGAAACTATTTCATGTTCTTTTTTATCAGCAAGGTCTTACATTGTTAAGACAAAGAGCCTCTTAGCATTTTGACTTCTTAAGGCCACCTGCTGCCTCCCCAAGGTAATACTCACTGTCCAATTAAAAATTAGACCTTTTTATATATTTATCAAAATGAACACCTCAGAAATTTGTCCTTGACTTGGTACTGTTTGACATTTTCATCTGTGACTTGGATAAAGGCATAGATGGTATGGTTATCAGACATGCAGATGACAGAGATGAAGCTAATACATTGGATGACAGAAAGAGGATTCAACAGGATCTCAAAAGGATAGAACTTTAGGCTGAATCTGACAAGAGGAAATTTTATAGTGGTAAATGTAAAACCTCACAAAGGTTCAAAAAATCAATACAAAATGGGGAAGGCAGTGCTAGGCAGAAGCTTATAGGAAAAAGGTCTGTGTGTTTTAGTTGAATGTGAGTGACATCAACATGAATCAAGGATGTGATATAGCAACCAAGACCTTGAAGGAGTGTAGTGGGAGTAGGGAAGAGGGAAAGAGGGAGAGAAAGGGAAATGCATACTATTTTCAACTATTTGAAAGAACGTCTTGTGTTCTGTCTAGTCCATGAGGGTTAATGAGTAGAAGTTACTGCAAATAGAAATTAGGTTTAATGTTAGGGAAAAGTTCCTAATATAATAATTAGGAGCTATCTAAAAGTGGAATGGGCTACCTTGAGAAATGTCCCTCAGATGAAATCTTAAAACAAAGGCAGGATGGGCACTTTTCAGGTATATTTTGGAAGGGATCTCTTTTTTCAGGTATATTTTAGACTAGATGGCCTCTGAGATCTCTGAGACCCTGAAATCCTATGATTCTGTGAACACATATTTAGAACCGGTGAAGTCCATCTGTTTTTTGGTCACGTCCAATTTGTCATGACCCTATTTCAAGTTTTCTTGGCAGAGATACTGGAGCAATTTTCCATTCCCTTCTCCAACTCATTTTACAGATGAGGAAACTGAGGCAAACAGGGTGAACTGTCTTGCTCAAGGTCACCACAGCTTGTAAGTGTCTGAGGCCAGATTTAACCCAGGAAGATGAGTTTTCCCTCCAGGCCTGTCACTCCAACCGCTGTGCCACCTAGCTGACCCTTCTGTAACATGAAAGTGACACCTCCTTATGTCCTTTCCGAGACCCATATTGCCTTTTTACAAGGGACAGAAGTAGAAATATGGATTCCACTTCTTGGACATCTGATTCATTAAGTTGAGAGTCAAAATTGGCCCAGGGCTCAAAGGTTTACTCATCTCATATTTATTCAATAGAGTTAAACTACAAAGAATTTGCTATTCTCTTTTGAGTTAGAATTTCATTATAGAATAGATGGAAGTTTTAGAAAAGATAATTTAGGGCTTTAATTAACACATATAATATTTACCTATATTATAATAACTGGTATAGAGTACTTGTTAGATAAACTATCATATTTGATCCTCTCAACAATCCTTTGAGATGGAGACCATCCCCATTTTATAGGTAAGAAAACCAAAGCTCAGTGAGATTAAATGATTTGCCAATGGTTACATAACAAGTAATTATCAGAGGTGGAATTTGAACCGAAGACTTCTTGGTTCTAAATCCAATACTCTATGTGTTATGCATATGACATACACATATAATTATATATATGTAATTATGTATATATATATATATGTGTGTGGATATATGTGTGTGTACATTTGTATGAGACACACAATTAACAGAGTTGTTTACAACTGTGCGTTTACAACTATATGTTGTTTACATGTAACTGAAATAAAATTAAATGAAAAAAATGAGTGTGTTATGTGCCATGTGCTATGCTGTGTTGGGAATACAAAGAAAGGCAAATACAGTCCCTACCCTTAGGAAGTTTACATCCAAAAGGGGGAGACAAGTTGTAAAATACATACAAGATATATACAAAGATGAAAGGTAATTTGAGAGAAGGTGCTAGCCATTAAGGGATCTGGGAAAGGACCCTTGTGGAAGGTGGGATTTAAAATAAAACTTCAAGGAAGCCAGGGAAACCGAAAGGAGGAATGAAGAAGGGAAAGTATTTCAGGCATGGGAGACAGCCAGGGAAAGGGACAGAATTGGGGGATGGTGTGTCATGGTCAAGAAATCATAAATAGTCTATTCTAGTTGAGTCATGGTGCGTGGAAGGAAGGAAAGTAAAAGAAGACCAGTAAGGTAGCTAAGGGCCAGGTTTTGCAAAGCTTTAAATGCCAAACAATAGCGTAGTGGACAGAGAGTCAGCCTTAGAACCACGAGGTCCTGTGTTCAAGTTCCTTTTGTAACACATACTGTTAGTCCTCTAAGCAGAGAAGGCACCTATGTGCCCTGGTAATGGAAGTTTCCTCAATGGACATCCTGTACCAATGAAATCAAAAGTTCAGTCTCCATCCCTACATACATTTGCATACTACCTCCTTATTTTTGTTATTGTTCAGTCATGTCCTACTCTTAATGGCACCATTTGGGATTTTCTTGGCTAAGATACCAGAATGGTTTGCCATTTCCTTTTCTAATATCTCCTTATGCTGAAGATCATAAGCAAAATCCAGCAGGCATTTCAGTGGAGTTCCTTAAACCTTATGACTTAATGCTTTTGAATTCAAAGTTTTTAACTCAGCAAGAATTTATGGGAGGAAGCATGCCCCAGTAGAAAAAGAATTACCTTGGACGTAAGGGACTGGAGTTCTAACCCCAGTTCTACCATTTAGTACTTTACAACCTTAGTCAATAAATCAGCATGCGTTTATTAAGGACTTACTATATGTCAGACACTCTGCTAGGTTTTGGATATACAAATTCAAAGAATGAAACAATCCCTACTTTCATGGGGCTTACAGTCTAACAGCAAGCTATGCAGATTTCTCTGTGAAAAGAGAGAGTTATACTAGATGATCTCTACTGTCCCTTTTATGTCCAACTCTATGATCCTAATTAGTGGCTATTGTTATCGGAGTACTTTGCCAGGTGAAGATTCAAAGGTTACATGGCTATCATCCCTGACTTCGTTAGAATTTATGGACCAGTAGGGAAAGATATCATGGACCCAAATAACTATGTTCTTTGCTATTTCCGTGAACTCTAATTTCTTTGGTATGCTTATTCTATTCAGAGAATTATTTTTTAAATTTATACTTTAGTAGATTATCTTCATAAATTGCTGTAACTAAAAATTCAACACTCAGCTAGCAAACTTCTTTTGAAGAGCCTCTGAACTTAGCTAAACTTGTTCTTGGGTAACAACAGCAATAACTCTCATCATCATCATCACATTTATATAGCGCTTTAAGGTTTACAAAACACTTTTAAAATCACAAGAGCCCTTTGAAGTAGAGGAGTTTGGGACTGCGCCTCTCTCTCCAGCTTCTGCTCCCTATCTCACTACTCCTTCTAAGTAAGTCCTCTTTGCTGTATTTTTATCTATCTCCCATCCACTATATGCAGGCATTCCCTGAGGCTCTGTCCTGGATCCTCTTCCCGTATATCTCTATGCTCTCAATGATCTCATCTGCTCCCATACATTTAATTCTCATCTCTATGCAAATGACTCCCAAATCTACATATCCAGCATCAATCAGTCAATCTCCCCCTCTCCCTCTCCACCTCTCCCCCCTCCCCCTCCTCCCTCCCTCCCTCAGTCTCTCCCCCTCTGTTTCTCTCCTTCTCTCCCTCTTTTCCTCCCTCCCTCCACATGTACTGAAATTCCACTAATTAGAAATCCATTTGTGGATAGTAAGCATCTTCTAAAACTGCAAATACTTTGAGGGTGATTAGAAACCGCGAGGCATACACATAGAGATGTGAATTAATCTAATCAACTCCTTTGCCACCGAACACCTTTTTCAGGTCAGTTTCATTGAGGAAGTGGGAGTTGTGACTTGGAGTATAAGGACAGGATCATTTTTAAGTATAGGACACTTGAGAAGTTGGGGAAGCCAGAGTGGAATGCTGTGCTTTTGTATGAGGAGAGGGCGGAGAGGGTTGCCAGGATGGCAAGAGGACAGTGCTATTTGAGGAAAGGTACACTAGAAATGAGAAAAGTGGTACAGAAAGGGGAAGGGAAGGATGCCAAAGATAAACTTTTATCTATTTTTCAAAATTTCTCCAAGAGTCAACTCTGATTAAAAAAAAAAAGTCTTCCCCCTCTTTCTTCTCCATTTCTCTCGTATATCCACATAGTGCCTAGAATTCAAACTAGCACTAAAGTTGAACTCTTATTTCAACCTCCACTGGAGTTGACCGTGTATGGCCATGATGATGGTGCTAGTTCCTCAAAGGCCATTCTGACCAAATGCAAGCTCTGACTGATCATACTAGAATTGAAAGGCTCTGAGTACAGACCCATCGATCATTGTAATTTGAAGACCAGCAAAATCTAAGTTGAGGAAAGGTTCCCATTACACTGGCCCCAAGGTGATTATTTTCTTTTTTTGTTCACAGCATCTCTTGAAGACCATCTATTAGCTCATGAAGGGGTTGGAATCTTCATCCATGAAGAGGGTGTTTAGTAGTTTGGTTACATTACACTTTAAATAGATATGGATCGTTTGATATCCTAACTGTCATTTTAAAGCATTTTTCACATTTCTGTAGAGAAATGAATTCCAAGTTCCAAACAGCTGAATTGCTAAGTAAACTTTTGGATGCAATAATTAAAGACTACTTGCTTTCCATAAGGCTCTCTAAAGGAGGCACAATGGAAAGAGTGCAGGACCTCCTCTTTTTGAGTACAAATCTGGCCTCAGACACTTACTGGCTATGTGACCCTGGGCAAGTCACTTAGCCCTGTTTGCCTTGCTTTCTTCATCTGTAAAAGCAGCCAGAGAAGGAAATGGCAAAATCCAATAATTTTGCAAAGAAAACTTCAAATGGGATCCCCAAAAGTCAGACATGACTGAGAAACAACTGAACAAAAAAGGGCAGCTTCTTTCAGATGCACATTCACTTAAAAACCTTATCTCAGACTTTAAGCAAATTAGTAAAATAGAAAGAACCCTGAGTGGAAAGATATAGTCCTGGCTCTTCCATAACTGATTGTATAACCTTGAGCAAATCATTAAATCTCTTTAGTGCTTAGTTTCTACATTCTTAAAACTAGGTTGATCTAAATTATTACTAAGGTTCCTTCTGACTCTTACCAATATATGACTCATTGTTCATTGGGTTGGAATGTCTTTCTTCATTTGTTTCTGAGTGATCCAAAGAAATCTTGATTTGTTTTTTTAAGTTGCAGATATTTCTAGTTTCCCAACAACTAATAATTAAGGAATAGCTGAAGGACCCTTTCTCATAGTTCCTGTTTAACCTTTGAGTGAAAACTATGTTTGGGACATGTTAAAGACTGAACTCTTTTAAAGTCAATCAGTAGGGGCAGCTAGGTGGCACAGTGGATAAAGCAACAGCCCTGGATTCAGGAGGACCTGAGTTCAAATCCAACCCCAGACACTTGACACTTACTAGCTGTGTGACCCTGGGCAAGTCACTTAACCCTCACTGCCCTGCCTCCAAAAATAAAAATAAAATAAAGTCAATCAGTAGTGCGGGGGATAGCTAGGCGGCACAGTGGATAAAGCACTGGTCCTGGATTCAGGAGGACCTGAGTTCAAATCCAGCCTCAGACACTTGACACTTACTAGCTGTGTGATCCTGGGCAAGTCACTTAACCCTCATTGCCCTGCAAAAATAGATAGATAGATAGATAGATAGATAGATAGATAGATAGATAGATAGATAGATAGATAGATAGATAGATAGATAGATAAAGTCAATCAGTACACATGACTGCAGCTCCCATCTCTATCCCCCCTCCCCACTTTCACCTCTTAAAATCCTTAGTCCCTTTCAGGACTCGGGTCAAGTGCTAGCTTCTAAAGTAAGCCTTCTCGGCATACCACACTGCTGTCTCCTTCCCTCTTCATTATGCCTTGGGGAATTTCCAGGAGCATCAGTTCTTAAACTGCTTGGCCTCAAAACCCTCCAATGAACTTTTAATTACATGGGTTATATCTATCAGCATTGCCATAAGAGAAATTGTAAAGTCTTAGTATTGTCTTGAAAAAAGAGTTTTGACCTTGTGGACCTCCTGAAAAGTTCTCAGGGATGCCCCCTCCTCCATCCCTGGACCAGACTTTGAGAACTGCTGACTTAGAGCCCTGAGAGGTCAAGCATTCAGAGTCACACAGCCTGTATATGTCAGAGACAGGATGCAAACTCATGGCTTTGAGTCTGGCGCTCTATCCACAATGCCCCTTGTTATATATAATGGTAATTTTAATAGCTAACATTTGTGTCACACTTTATGGTTTGCAAAGTACTATATATGCATTATGATCTTATGAGACAGGTACAATTATTATGCCTGTTTTCCATATGAAGAAACTGAGTCACAGGGAGATTAAGTGCTTATCCAAAGATCACCCTTTCCCCCCAAAATGGCAGAGTATCTCTATCTGAGGAATGGCTTTCATAGTCACTTGTAAATTATGTCATTTGTTAGGCTAAAAATGGAGATGTCCAAGCATTCTTGGTTCTGGAGAATAGAATGATGATGGTTATTTTTACCTTCACCAATTTAATTTTTGGCTATAAAGACTTGAAAAGATCCTCTAAAATACTTCACTGAATTCTGAGGGTGATTACAAAATTAAGAGTTTCTTCTCTCAGTTCCATAACTTGTAAAGGTTCCTTGAATGTTAGGGATTAAGGAAGTTTTGGGATTTTAGATGAATGTCCTCCTCTCCAGTACCTTTGACAACTACCCTCATCCCCCCTCCCCAATCCCCATGAGACAGAGTGCTATGCTACAACACTGAGGTCTTCTCTTGATTCAGTAACTTCCTCAAGTTTAAACATGGTTCTTCTTCACTTGAAACCAGGCCAATAGGTCATGTAGAGGACGTGAGCTTTTCTAAACATTGTTGGGCTCATTCATCTAATGATTAAAGTTCAAATTTAACTAGTGCTTATTAAGTCCCTATTATGTACAGAGCACCAAGCTAGGCATACAAATATGAAAGATGAAGCTGTTCCTCTCCTCAAAAAGCTGGTGTTCCGGAGGAAGGGTGAAGACAGAGATTCTGGAGGAGGAGAGGGAAGGAAAAGAACACACCATGTCCACAGATATGTACAATATCTGATCACAGGTGATAGGGACAAAGGAAAGATCCGTCCAGAGTGCCCTAGGAAAATGTCTAACATATTTATTTCCTTCTACCAGTAGTTATCTATTTATGTATATATGCCGTATCTTCTAAACTAGGTTTGAGATTAACAGCCACATTTTACACTTCTTTCTAGCCTGTTTATTTTGGAGGGTACGGAGTGTTCAGGGAAGACTAGCACCTCTGGTGTGAGGGTTTGAGAAGCCCTTTTCAGAGTTGCTCATCCACTTTTGGTGTCCACTTGATTCACCCAGCTCTCACCTGTGGCTCCAAGAAACTGTGTATGCACAGCAACCAAACCATCTAGGGAGGGTGGGCTTCATTAACCAGGTTGAGGGTAACTGACCTCAAACCCATTGGTGAGTTAGGGAGATGTCTATCCCAAGCATGTGAAGATTCTCACCCCCACCCCCATGAAATAGGCAAGTAAGAACAATTCGTTTCATCAGCAGCTGAAGCACATGCTGTGGAACTGCTTAGAACTTGGTCAGGTATTGAAGACACCAAGGTCATCCGCTGCATCCTGGGCTATTGCCATTAGTCTTGACTTTTGTCCTCCCATTGGACTTTGATAACTCTGGAAGAAAGGCTCATGACTTTGTGCAACTCTACCTCACCTAAATCCAATTCATGCGTAAATCAAGACACCACCCATCATCCACTGTTTTGTTGTGCCACATGGTGATGTCATTAGTCCTTTTCTAAAATGAAGGATGAACAACAGCCTGTTTTGCTGTGAAACACAGTGCTCTTCATATTGTATTTTTTTAAAGTTTGTTTTATATTCAAGCATTTTATAACCTTAACACTAGAAAAGTTTAAGTTTTCAACTTCACTTTCACCACAAAGATGTTGGTGGTCAGTCCACTTGAATTTGAATCAGTTCCATGCTGACATCATAATACACTGCCTGTCTCCATGTGACACAGCTGCTGAAGGACACTTGGCTGTAGTGGGAAGGAACACAGAACACCAGGCATGAAGACAGGAAATGAGGGTCTAATCCTGGCTCTGACTTCCTCTAGCTGCATAACTTTGGGCAAATCCCTTCAGTGTACTCATCTTTAAAATCAAACTAATAGTATCCCTACAGCCTACCTTACTAGGTGGTTGGGGTGAAAAGTCACTCTAAGTTTTAAGGCATTTTATAAGTGAGTACCATTACTCCCAAATTATGTGACCTTATTGTATATATTTCTTTCTGTCTATGCTATAATGGAAAGATCACTGGTCTTGGAGCTGGAAACCATGGGTTAAAGTCCTGGTTCTTTTGTTTACTTCCCAGGGCATATCACAACCTCTCTGATCCTCAATTTATTCATTGGTTCAAAGGGATAACAAACCTTTGACTGTTAAGGGTTGCTGTGAGGAAAGTACTTTCTTAGATGACAAAATGCTGGATTAATATGAATGTATCATCAATAACAGCACCTTTACCTCTCTGTACTAGTACTAACGGGACTAAAAAAGTTAATAGATAAACAGCAGCCTTTTTCTAAGGTCTCTTTTGGGTGGGACTGTTAGTGATATTTTTAGATCCTGTCATTTTTTGCCATTTTGGGTCTCCATCTGCCTAATATTTTTGTTCAAAAGGAACTCTGGAAAGAGCACTAAAGTCCTCTGAGTGGGCTGTTAGGATTTTCCAGCATGCCAGGGTTGAATCTATTTCAGGGTAGCCATAAAGTCTACCCTCCCTGTGTTGCCCTCCTTTAGTTCACAACCCAGTAAAATGTCAGTTCCTTGAAGGCACATACTATCTCATTTTTTATATTTGTATCTCCACTTCCTACCACAGTGCTTGACTTACAGTAAGAGCTTAATAAATGTTTTTGTCCTTGTTTGTTTGTTTTCATTAAGCTCCCACTCACATGTGTCTAATCCAGCGGAAGGTTGTTGTTCCCCAATTGCTGGTAGATTTTCTATGTTCCAGGAGTCCATTGTTATTCATCCTGCTGAATCATTATTTTATTGATATATTTTGTTTTTCTATTACATGGATTTGTAATATACCTTCTCCCACCACCACCACCACCACCACTCATCAACCCTTCTGTAACAGAAACTAAACGAGAAAAAAGAAGTTTGGTAAAATCATCCAGTGCACCAACCTCAGCTGACAGTTTATGCAACATTGCACACCAGTAGTTCCCACCTCTCTAGTGAAGGAAAGAAGGTGAATTTTCTCATCTCAGATCCAAGATTAGTCCTGATCACTTACTGTGGAGAATGACTTCTAGGCACTGGTGGTGAAAGAAGCTATTCTACAGACCTTAACTGGTAATGAGAGCTTTGACATCTTGGTATCCCAACTATCTTTTAATCTTCAAAAAGAAAAGGAAAAGAGGGTATTCTTGACTTGTTTTACTACTTTGCCTACAAATGTGTGGGTGGACAGTGTGTTGCCTTGTCACTGGAAATGGACAGTTTGAAAGATTTCGGGTGGCTTTTTTGCCTAAGAAATTCTTGTGGGTGAACACATCCAAGAGAACAATTTACACAATGCTCATAGTTATGTGAAAGAAAATAATATTGAAGGAAATCAGAACTCTAATCATTGACTAATCGTGACTTTAATGATTGAAGAATGCTTCCCTCCCCTTAATGCAGAGGTAGTTGTCTTTGGTGTAGAATAAGGCTTATCCCATCAGATATGGCCAGTGCGTTTATTGGTTTTTCTTATTTTACTTGTTTTGTTTGTTTGTTTTGCTAGGTAAGTCTCTAGTGAGATATGGAAGTGGGGAGAGCATCATTAAGAACCGAAGCATTTTTTTAAGAGCATCAGTGAAAATAATTCTTTTTTTAAATCCTGTGGCACCCATTTGACAAATTAAAAAAACAAAAATCCTCAGGCTAGATATAGAGATGATTTCCTTTATTAAAAATACTGTTGTCCTGATGGAGGCTAAGAAGATGCACTACCTCCTGGAGAGCTATTCCCTCTTCTGAATAGTAACTCTTGAGTATATGTTTTCTAATAATACTTGTTAGCATTCTTGAATCTCTCAAAAGGCCAAAGATACTGTTTGTTCTATCTGTATCCATCTCTGAATTATATATTCTGTGCCACCTTTATTTGGGGCTTCCCTCTACAAATAATATGAGAATAAGTGGTTTCTATATTTAGATCGATTGTGGCACATTTGATAACCTTTTATCACGGTCAACTTCAGTGCATTTTACTAAGAGGTTAAACCATAAGGAAAAGTCTGGGGGTCTCATAGAACTGGGAATGATAACTTTACTGGTCTCCTCTCCAGTGAATATTACTTAGCATCACACTACCAATCCTCTTCCATCGACCAAATAAGTAGATGGAAGCAATTTGTCCATCACTGAGATGAAAAAGAATTTTGATTTCTACCATTGTACGGATTTTTACCATCAGCTGGCATGCTCCTGATGTCCATTAGCACTAATCCCAGTTTATCAAAATGTGTCATCCATGAGAACCCTTTTAGAGAGTTCCAAAGCAACACCTTTGTTGCTGATGCAATCATTTGAGAATGCAAACTCCATTTAACTCATAGTTTACCCCCTACAGATTGTGAGTTAAAAACAGTATAAAAGAGTGGTTGTGATGGATAATATATAAAACTTTGCATGTTAGTTTGCCATTTGTTAAAAGAAGGGATGGGGCAGCTAGGTGGCGCATTGGATAGAGCACTGGCCCTGGATTCAGGAGGACCTGAGTTCAAATCCGGCCTCAGACACCTGACACTTACTAGCTGTGTGACCCTGGGCAAATCACTTAACCCCAATTGCCTCACCAAAAAAAAGGGTGATAAGTTAGTCCCTGTTATATCCATTTATTTGATCCGGGTTGTTTTGTTTCCTATTCTATTTCCACCATGCCAGTTAACAAGGAACTAAAAACAAACAAACAAAAAAAGAATGCAGTTGTGGGCTTTCTGGCTAGTTGATTTGTCCAAATGCATCCTGCTAGCCTCAATAGAGGATATTTTGTAGAGATAGGTCTTGTACTATCAGTACAAGTATAAAACTAGTAGTGGGATCCTTGGATCACAAGTTTGAATGATTCCATAATATGTTGGCAAAGACAAAGACATCTCATCCAGAATGATCAGCGTAGACTGTGGTCAGGTAACATTAAAAGGTGCTCTTATCTTCATTACAAATCACCAACATCATAAAGACCTTCCCTTTCCATTAATGATGGAACCCATGCCTATTAAGGCCCTTTAGTATTCAGAGAACTGATCCCTTGCTTATAATGCTATCTAAATAGATGTACATGGCAAAACTATATTACAGATAAGGTCCTTTTTCTACTTTGACTAAGTCTGCTTGTATCGGAGCCAAGACAGACCTGTGCTGTACAGTACAGTTTGTTGCTTGTTGTTTGTCCTTCATTTTTGAAGCATACTGTGACACTGGGGTGATGTCATGGCTTGCACTGAATTGACTTTAAGTGAAGGAGGGCTGTGCAAAGTTACCAACCTCACTCTCTCCTCCAGAGTCATCTGGGTCCAGTGGCAAGATAGGGCACAAATAACACTGGCTTTGAATCCCACTTCTGATATTGTCTATCTTTAGGACATTAAACAAGTCATTTACCCTCCTTCACAGTCTTCCTCCATATCTGCAAAATAAGGGGTTTGTAAATCTATGGTCCCTTCTAGTTCTAGATCCATGATTCTATTAATGAGTCAAGTCATATTTAGCTAGCAGTATAGTTATAGACAGGACATAGCTTTTTAGAGGATTTTTGGGGGGGAAGGGGTCCAGTAGGTCTCTGAGAAAGTAAAGGAAGTATCATTGGCACCTCATGTTTAGCTTTAATTCATTTGGAAAGATATAGCCAGTCAATCAATAACTAATCAATAAACATTTATTAAGTGCCATCTATACCAAGCACTGTGCTAAGTGCTGGGGCTACAAAAAGAGTCAAAAGATAGCCCCTGCCCTAAAGGGGCTCACAATCTAATGGGGGAGACAACAAGCAAACAAATATTTTTAACAAGCTATATGCAGGGTAAGTAGGAAATAATGAACAGAGGGAAGGCTCTTGAATTAAGAGGGGTTGGGAAAGGCTTCCTTTAGAAGATGGGACTTAAAGGAAATAAGTTGTCAGACATGAGAAAGGGAAAATATTCCAGGCATGTGGAACAGTCAGAGAAAATGACCCAAGCCAAGAGAGGTATGTGTTTTTGCATACCCTTGATGTTACATCATCACAGTTCTCTTTCCAGATCTGTGATTTCATGAGTGTATAAACCTTCTGCTGAGGAAATGCCCGTGACCAGTGCAGATTGGCAACTACTCTGCAACTTGTAGTCCTTAAAGAAGCCTGGAACACTGAGAGCTGTGGTGAATTATCCAGGGTCACACAGACTAGATGATATTTAATATCCCATTCTAGTTCTAACACTCCACAAGACTACAATTTAAAAGAGAAGTGATTATTCAACATTGAAGGAGCACAACTGGGTTGGATTTCAGGCTCCACCATTAATTTTGCGACCTTGGACAAATCACTTCTTGGTCGTGGAGTTTTATCATCTCTAAAATGGGAATAACAATTCCTCTGCCATCACCAATATATGTAAAAAATACTTTGAAAATGATAAAATTCCATATAAATGTTAGGTATTTTTAATAGCTTATATCTTGCTATGTGTGCATATTTTTAAACCCATCTTAAATGTATGGCCACTGAAAATTCCTTCCTTTTCCCAGTGCTTTATTCAGAGGCCTCTCTTCTTTTCTCTCTTCATAATAAAAGTGTGGTCTCAGCCCTCTTAGAATTAACAATCTAATTGTGAAGACAAGACATATATGTTTAGAAAGATAACTAAAAATACAGTGCAATATTAGAATTCCTAAATAAATCAACTGGTCATAGATTTATAGCTAGAAGGCATCTCAGTGGCCATCTAGTTCAACCCCCTCCCCCATTTTACAGAGGAGGAAACTGAGGCCCAAATAGCTTAAGTGATTTGCCCAGGGTCATACAAGTAGTGAGCATCAGGGATGGGAGGGTATCCTAAGGATTCAAAGAGAGAGGTCCCTGTGGGCCTTGTCACCATGTTTTGGGGGTTTTGTTGTTGCTCTTCCTTTTATCTGTTCATTCCTTCTTCCTTCTTTTTAAATTGGATTCTTTCTTACAAGAAACTAACTCTTCAAGCTGTTGGTCTAGATGGGAGAGATGATGATTCGCATGCATGATTTCTGATATTTTTAATTGAGAATTCACAGACTTAGCTATTGAAGCAAACTCTTGGTTAACAATTACTGGAACCAAGATCCAGCCTAGAGAATTTAAAGCCTCTAGAATACTTTCAAGCCAATGCCGGAAATTTGTGCACAAAAGGGGTGGGAAGATATTCCTTACTGAGAACAGGAGGGGACAAAATTCAATAACTCAAGTACAGGATAAGCCTGGGGTTTTTTTTATGCTCTCGAGAGCTCCAGCTTGATTTTTGCCTTGTGCAAATTGCTTAATCTTTCAGTGCTGGCTCTGATGAATTTTTTAGAATCTCGGAGCTTCAGATGCATCATCCCATTCACTGGTCCTCATAAAATTTCCATGAAATGAGTAGAGACCGTAGTCTTATTGTCTGTTTTGTAGGCTAAATAAGTAAGTGAATGAGTGAATGAATGAATGAATGAATGAATGAATGAATGAATGAATGAATGAATGAATGACAGAAAGCCTAAATGATCTATCCAAGTGGCAAAGCCAGGCCAGGAACTAAATAAAGGTTTCTAACACATGCCAGCTTAATGATTTACCCATTAGACCACTAATTCCCAGGACTGGTTTTGTGACACCATCCTTCCCCTGCTACCCTAACTCCCCTTTCTCTCTTCCTCAGGAAATCTCCAATTGTCACAAATGGGACATTATTCAAGTGCAAGATGAAACATATTCCAATTAAAAAAAATAATAATACTACAGTATGCACCATTTTTTTCAGATGAGTGAGTGGCACCTTAGAAACAGAAAAATAACCACAACTCAAAGTCTGAACTCCCTGCCTCAGATAGCCTGATCTCAAGCAAACACTGAAGCAGTGCTCCATAGGGCAAACATCACCATTGTAAGCAGAATTAAAAAAAAAAAAACAGAGCAGAGATCTAAGGCTCAGGTGCAAGTCTCCTTCCTTCCCCTCCCCCAGCCAGAGTACAGCAAGGTCACCATGGGGCATTTTCATTCCAATCAGTTTCCCCAACATTTCTCCATTAGAGAGTCCAGCTGGCACGCCTCCCCCAAAGCCCTGCAAGGGTGGGAGCTGCTTTCTTTGCTGCTGGTTTGCTTACAAAGCGCTGGGGGCCAGCCTGCCTGTCAGGCCTCGCCTCTCCTGGCCTGCCCTTTTGTTGATGACAAACCTCTGCAAGGCCTGAGACCTTGCTAAGTGCCTATTCAGCTCTACAAGGAGCGGGGAGGTTTGTCTCCAGCTGGCATTGAGCACATTTAAAATGGGCACTGGCTGGCTCTGTAATTCCTCCCCTCAATGATGCTCCCACCATCACCACCACCTTCTCTTTCCATAGTGACCCTGCCCATCGCAAAGTTCTCCCAGACAATGAGGAGCAGCCCCCTCATTGGTGTTATCCTAAGTGCCTAAAGTTGTCTGTGTTGAAAATATTTATAATGAAGCTAGGCTCCTGTGAGTCCCGGTGAAGCAGCCAGCAACCCTGCTCTTTTATGCCAGCCTTCTGTGGAGGCCTGAACAATGAGACCCTAGTGTAGCCCTTGAGAAAAGGGTGCCCACTTCTGAGCAAAATGCAAGTCAGTCCCCAGCCATGCAAATGATGTCTGAGAGCCTGAATTCTGTGGCAGTGTTTGGGAACCAACGGGGTACCACTGACCAGTTTTTGGTTTGGGATTTTTTTTGGTTGTTTTTTTCCCCTTCTGGAATATTTTAAATTCACTTTCCTGGAATCTCATAGTTTCTATTCTCTTTGTAAGAGGCCAAGGTCATTTAGTGCACAGTATTTTTATATCACTTTTCACATCTAAGTAATCACTTCTTTTATAGTCTAGCAGAGTGGTTTGGCAGCTAAAATCAACATTGCTTTTAAGACCATTTCATATCAGAGTACATAAAACTGCATCCGCCTCTATTGGCTTCACCATATTCTTTTCCTCCCATTCGAGCCCCTCTCTGTGATGAAAAGGGAACTCAGGAACAACATCATAGGATCTTTGATTTATATATCTTGGTTTTTTCCAGCAAGAGTATGTAGTCAATGGTCAGTATGTAGTGGAACTGAATCAGGAAGACGTATTGTTCTGAGTCCAGTCATTCACACATACTGACTTTGGCACCCTGGGCAAGTTACCTCATTCCTCCAGACAATTTTCTAAGATTATAAATTGCAGAGAAGGTGTCAACCTACATTGCGGAGAGTTTCCTCATCCCAGAACTCTTTGTATCAGTGAAATCAATCATGGCAAAATCTACATATTCTTTTTTCATAACATGTCAAATCCACCAGAAAGGTAGGTGGTCTCCAAAGGTTCCCTAAAGCAAAGCTGCTTAAGCTGTGGGTCACAACCCCATATGGGGGCCCAGTAAGTGAATGTGAGGGTCACAAAAAATTTGGCAAAAGGAAAAAGTTATGTATACCTATTTTATGTACCTGTATACCTGGGGCAAAAAGGGGTCATGAGTAGAAAAAGTTTAAGAAGCCCTGCCCTAGAAGAGTTTGATTATAATAGATTATTCCTTCTGTACCTTCAACAGCTTGCTTTGGTTTCCTCTGACATACTGGTTGTATTCCCTGGGCAAGGCATTTTTCCTCTTAGGGCTCCCAAGAAATTCTAAAAATCATAAATTATAGAGGAGCTGCCCATTGCACTGGTGGAGGGAATTTCAATACTTCAAGTTCCCTACAAAAAAAAATTCTATCAATTTCTGTATCCTCAAATTTTTCCAAGACCTAAAGTTTCTTAAAAAATAATAATGAGCAATTTTTCTGAGAAACGAAAGAAAAATCAAATTTTAAATAAAAAGTTCCTATATATTTTCAACCACTATTTGACCCATTTCTCCCAGAAGCCAACAGGCAAAGGAGGTCTCTCCTGTTAAACTGCCTTGGAGGCTGGCGATGAAGGTTAAAAAGTTCATTACCATTGCTAATGGGTTTCTGGAGCCTCCTGGACCCAGGCTGTCTTTATATTTTTAAGTAAAAGAAAAAAATTATATATTTCTGCATATAACACCAAAAAAAATCCTTTTACTGGAAGAAAGAACTATGTGATCTCAGGATGTTATATCAGATTAGATTTTTAGGCAGCACCTTTCTAAGAGAAGAGAAATAAAGGTGGATAGATCCCTGCAAAACAAGTAAGGAGAGGAAGGAATCATTTGGGTTTTATACAGCCTTATGAATGGGCAGCTAGAAAGGGCCGGGCCTAGAGTCAGAAAGACCTGAGCTCAAACCCAACCTCTGGACATTTACTAGCTGTGTGACCCTAGGAAGGTCATGTAACCCTGTTTGCCTCAGTTTCCTCATCTGTAAAATAAGCTGGAGAAGAAAATGTTCAATTACTCCAGTATCTTTGCCAAGGAGACCCCAAATAGGGTCACAAAGTGTCAGATGCAACTGGGAAAATAACTCATTGAACTTTGAATGTCACCAAACTTCATTTTACCTTGCGTGAGCAAACCAGTTTCTCTGACCCTATGTTTACTTCTCCTGTGATTTTTCCCTTAAAATGACAAATGTCAAAAGTTGTGCTCGCGCTCTCTCTCTCGCTCTCTCGCTCTCTCTCTCTCTCTCGCTCTCTCTCTCTCTCTCTCTCTCTCGCTCTCTCTCGCTCTCTCTCTCTCTCTCTCTCTCTCACACACACACACACACACACACACACACACACAGAGGCAGGATATACAAGGTATCCCTAAAGATTTTGGGGACAGACTGTGTATTATAACAGGAATGTCACTGATATACTGAGGGATCTGTTCTTCTTAAACTGAAATTAACAGGCCACAGATTATGTGGATAGGGAATTACTTTAAGCCCCAAATAAAGTAGCTGCCGACAATATTATGCAAATGTTTTCTGTTCATGAAAAATGTATCTTTTTCTTCATTCCATTTCCATCTCTCCTTTATCATATTTTCCTCCTTTCCTTTTAAAAATAAGGTTTCTCGGGGCAGCTAGGTGGTGCAGTGGATAGAGCACCAGCCCTGGATTCAGGAGGACCTGAGTTCAAATATGACCTCAGACACTTGACACTAGCTGTGTGACCCTGGGCAAGTCACTTAACCCCCATTGCCCAGCAAAAAAAAAAAAAAAAGGTTTCTATACTCTTTAGGCCACTGCCCTTTATAGTTTGCACAATCTTATTAACTATTAGCCTAAAAATAAAACAAGAATTAGCCTAAAGTTGGTTGGTCTTAGTTTTATTTATTTATCATATATTAATAAGGCTCTGAGTCCTAGGTAAAATATGTGGGGTTTTTTGGGGGGAGGGGTGTGCACCAACATGGAGAGTCATATCACCTAGGCACATCTTCAATATAACTTGTGACCTGGGCACAAGAGCTTAAGTGACCTTGCCTGTGGTCAACACAGCTGGTATATGTCAGTCAAAACCTGAAGGCCTTGCCAAGGCCAACTTTCTAGTCACTAGGTCAATCTGCCTCTTCAATGTTGTCCTAATGGATCTATGATTTGGATGCAAAGGCTGGCTTATATGAAACACAAATGAAAACTTAATCACTATATTCACTATTAAAATAAGAAAAATCTAACTTACAGGATGCCAAGGGGGGAAAATGCGTGTCCCTTTCCCCTTCCTGTTTTCTTATTCTTCTTCCATCCATTTAAAATAGAAGCAGCACCAGACAGAAAACAGGGACAGGAAGGGTAACAGAATAAAGACCTCTGTAGAATAACACTTTGGGGCTTAATGGAAAAAAAATTATTTGAAAATTTCTCAAGGAATAGAAGTCTCATATGGTATATACATGCATTACCTGAGAGAGGACAGCGTCGTCATTCATTATTAAAGCAGCGTAACATGCAGGCAGATGGAAGTACTGAGAGGAAATCTAATTATGTCTTTTTTTTTTCTTTCCATTGGGTTTGCTTACAGATGATCATTCCAGGGTACTTTTGAAATCTGAAAATAGCCACGACAATTCTGACTACATCAATGCAAGTCCCATCGTAAGTATTTAAATTGATCCTATGTCAACTCTTGGTATTCTTTTGGGTAGCATTAACGTGGTCAGATCACCAGTATTGTTTTAATTTAGGAAAATAGCCAGGAATGTCTTTTTGAGACAGGGTTAGCCAAAAAAAAATAATAATAATCCTGACCCGCTGTAGAAGTGTTTCCTTTGAACTTACAGATATGGCCTGCTCAGACCCCATTCCATGGGCAGGAGCTTCTAGCCTGGTAAAGTAGATCCAAGGTTTAGACAATAAACTTATTGGACAATAAGATCAGTGAATGGTGGAATGCCAGGAAACCATTAAAAGAACCTGTGACTCTGGGGCAGGATTCTCTGTTATTTTGAGTCTTTTTCTCAGTTGCTTCCCATTCTTTCCTTCAGGAGAAAGGCTAGAAATAGCCTCAGAATGCAAACCCATCACTTTTTTTTTAAATGGTGGATGTCTCCAGGTCAGATTCAGAATTAATGGGTTAATCCCCTTGGTGGGGGAAGACTTTCTTTTTTAAGAAAAAGAGACTACTTCCTGATTGTACCTTTATTTAAGGAACCAACACTTAGAAAGTAGTGAAATATTGTCTCTATGAGGGGGGGGGGGGTTGACATGGCAATTTCTCATAAACCACTTTGGCCCAAGGCCCCCCACTGAATAGGAACTATTTATGCCTTCCAGAGATGCCTTACCCACCCATTTCTAATGTGGGCCTCATCTCATCCTGTTCACTTTTTGTTTTCTTCTGTGTGCTGAAGGTAAACAGATAAGGTTGAAAAAAACAATCTTAACTGAACAGAATGGGGGGGGAAGAGGGAAGAAAAGGGTGAAAAGTCAGACTTCAAGGGGTGACTCGGGTAGATTTTTCAAAACTGAATGTGATGAATATGATTGCAGATGGGAAAGGAGATAAGCTGTTATCTATAAGTAAAGAAACTGCCAGAAGACAGGTTTTTAAGAGGGTCTACTTAGTGGCATTTTAAACTGAAAGCTGAGCCGTGGGAATTTGTTATCTCTATGTCAAGGTAGGGGGGATTTTGCTTACTTTCCAGCCCCCCCCCCCTTTTAAGGTTTTTTTCTTTAAATTTGGTGTCTCTAGGAAGCAAGGTGACAGGAATATTTCTGAAGATTACAAAGTTATGATGGATCAAATGCTTGCCACTTGAGATCATAGGGAGAAAAAAGTAGTTGGCCTCTTAACTTAGGAGGCTGATATCCCAAGGAGGAAGCATTAGGAAGTTGCAGAAAGTTTCTGTATCTACCTGGCAAAATTCACTTACACAGTCAATTGTTTTAGAATCAAAATGATGCTTCTTTGTTTCTCCAGAGAAGCCTTCTAGAACCGAACCTGAAACTCTTTGTAAGGAACTACTTGGTATAGTTGTTGGGGTTTATCTGTTTTAATACACTAAGCCCCAGCCCTCACATAGTCCATTTTCACAGCATCAGAATTGGGGGGAAGAAAGGGGACCCAATGTATGATCCCCAGAAATCTGGACCTGTGAAACCGACTAGTTATGTGACCTAGAACAGGTGGGTCTCTTCAACAAATTTTTAAATGGATCAAATAAATTATTTAGGTTTACAAAGAAAAGCAACTATATTGAAATAGCCTTTTTAAGTTTGGTTGGGGTTTTTTTGTGGGATTTTTTTTTTTTGAGTTAACATGCCTCAGGTAAAGAAGCCCTCATCTACATGACCTCTGAAGTCTCTTCCTATTCTAAATCTATATTCCGATGTGTTGGCAGTTGTCATTGTAGAAACACCCACTAAGAGAAGGGGAAGAGCTACTGCTATGCAGATAATCTCATAGAGTTGCTTGGGACACTTAAAGGACAAGAGATCCGCACAGTGACCCACCTGGGATGTATCAGAGGCTTGCCCTCAATCAGGTCTTCCTGACTGCAAGGCCAGGCTTCTGTCTACCACTTGCTACCTTTCTGATTCCTATGTGCCAGAGAGTAAATGATATTCCCTGGTTCAGAATAACCACATGGAAAAAAAGAACCCTGCCTTTAATGGAAAAGTCACATGATTAGTTTTTTAGCCCCCAGCCCCTACCCCCTAACACTACCTCCTCTCACCATGGTTTTAAGGGGAGTCAGTGCTATGTAGGTTCAATGATTAAAATCAGAAAGGAAGTAAGTGGCAATAATAGTAGTAACAATAATAAGAATTGTGGGCGAACAAATTGTTTGTGCTAATCTATAGGGCTTATTTAGAGAACTTTATCTGAGACCTGATTCTCACAAAATTAAAATGTGAATCTAAAAAGAAATCAAGGGGCAGCTAGGTGGCGCAGTGGATAGAGCACCAGCCCTGGAGTTAGGAGGACCTGAGTTCAAATCGGCCTCAGACACTTGACACTTACTAGCTGTGTGACCCTGGGCAAGTCACTTAACCCCAATTGCCTCACCAAGAAAAAAAAAAAGAAATCAAGTTATGATTTAATAATTGAATAGTTAGAAAAGTTGGTCAGATTTTAGCAAAACATTTCAAATATTGACTACTCCCCATTTTGCCCCCACCACCCTCATCCATATCATTTTTTTTAAAGGGAACAAATGAATCAAATAGTTTTGATTGTTTCGCTCCCGGAAAAATATTATCAAGTTTTGTTTCACTTATGTTTACAATATTCCCATTTTAGGGACCCTTAAGTGTTTTTTTCCCAGCTAATACAATAAGATACAGTTAGGATTTTTTTTTAAAGTTAGTCATGGCTTAACAAAAATGTAGCTCATGTATTTACCACTTCATCTTCTTATTTTAATAACCTCAGTAATGATCAGAATTTCCTAGTGGTATTTTGGTTATTAAGCCTTGTGATATTGGATTATAAAAGGCTATTTTTTTCATTGTGTCAGCAAGGTGAGTGTTAATAGCACAAGACCAGGATTGTCTGAATTGAAAGAAAAGAGCAGTTTTCTTTTTTCGCCCCCCTCCAAGAAGCCAAGAGATATCTCATGAGAATCGAGTAAAAAAATAAAGCAATTATTTTCAAATCTAGAAAGAATTGAATTACATCAATGTATTTGTAACTAAGCTATCTCCATTTTATAGAGCCAGGAGCCCAGCTTCCAGATGTTTGAGCTGCTCCAGCCTTACCTTGAATCTAAATTATAAAGATAGTATTTGCCAAAGGAAGGCAGCCACCCATGTATATGCATATACACTTAGGGGTGTGTTTGTATATTCTTTCATGAAATGCCTAGTCTCAACTTTTGTTAAAATCCAAGGCTGATCTGTTAGTCCCCTTAGGCAAGTGACTTTTGGGAGCATGTACAATTCCATAGAATGATTTCATGAATTTTAAAAAATTTCATACTATGAGCAAACATTCTGGATTCCTTTCAAATTCTGGGTTATAAGAATGAGCCAGAGGATACCAACTTTACCTCCTCTCTCTGAAATCACTGAAAGTACATTGATAATAACTCTGCTACCCGCAATTGAATGAAAAGCTTGCAATTACAGCACAAGGAGACCCTGACTGTGCAGAATAAAACTACGATAATTACATCTGTCATATTTGTACTTAGTCCTCATTAAATTTCAGGGAAATCATCCAGTAGTAAATAATGTGCAATCTTTGCTTTTAAATCAGAGGTCATGAAAGTAAATGGGAATTCTGTTTCCCCTCATAGGGTGTTGAAGAGAAAAACCCATCAACTACATTTAAAAACTCAGCTTGCTTATTATTGAAGACACCAGACTGAGGAATGTCATTAATATGACAGTTTGCTCCAACATAGCATACAAATTTTTTTAACCAATAACAATTCTAAAATTTTTAATGATACTTAAAAATGAAATTACTTCTTCATTCTCTCATTTGGAGAAAAATTGTCTAAAATTTCAATTCCAAAGTAATTTAATAAATTCAGCTTGAGACCAGTTCTGGTGAATGGAGAGAAAAAAGTAATGGATAAAGCCTTCTAAGTCTTTTGTATATTTGTTTCACTAAAAGAGGATTTTTTCATCATAGTTATATGCACACATATTACAATGAGATAATAGTAATCTGCAAACCATAAAGTGCTATATAAATATCAAATATTGCTATTATCACCATATTCAACTCTTCTTGGGTCTGCTAGATGGAGCAGACTTTTTAAAGTCCAGTCTTATTTTTTTATAGACATTAAAAAAACTATCCTCCCTTCGATGCCTTAAATGATAGTATATTGCTGGGAAGTTAAAATCAAAGTGTAGGAGGGAAAGGAGCCTATAGAAAATGAGTTTTATTCTTCCCAATGTGCGTGAAATTTTAGAATAGATAGGACCATCCTGAAATGGCCCATTTTACATTTGTCTATTTCTCGTTCAGTCTTATCCAACTCTTTGTGACCCAATTTGGTGTTTCCTTGGCAAAGATACTGGAGTGGTTTGCCATTTCCTTCTCCAACTCATTTTACAGATGAGAACTGAGGCAAACAGGATGAAGTGACTTGCCCAAGGTCACACAGCTAGTATGGGTCTAAGACCAGATTTGAACTGGTGAAGATTAAGTCTTCCTGAGGTCAGACATCGCACTCTATGGACTGTGCCACTTAACTGCCCCTTGCTTTTTTATCTAAGCTATACTTAATAGAAACTGGTCATTTAGTGTCTATGTGTTTGAAATCAGAATTTATTTGTCTTCTCATTGAACATCAGTAAGAAGTTCTTCAGTCAGAAATTACTCCGAGACGGTCCAGAGTTTCAGGATCTGGGCACCACCTGCTATTCAGATCTAGACTATGGATAAAGGAGAAGAATGGTTTACAGTGTGAAGAAGATTGACTTCAAGTCCTCTTCTTAGAGATTATAGTTTCTCAAGTCAAAATCAAGCAGTGGCGGGTTTTCAGTTTAGTTTTTGGTTGTTCCTTTTTTTTTTAATTGCCATTCTCCAGTCTGAGTCATGGGATCAGATCTTAACAAAACAACCCCCAAACTACACACTTTACAAATGCTTAAGAACAGGGGCCTTCCTTGGATTCCAAGGAATGGGAGCCTCCTCATGAGGAAAGGATTCAGCTGAAACAAATGGTTTTCTTTTGGGGGCCAGGGGGAAGGGAATAGTCTTAGTAAAAGCAAAATTATACCCTTTAATTATACTTGGATTGCAATGATCTTTGATCCTCTTTTCACATGAAATCACAAAGCTACCTCTAAGAATGGTTCACTGTGATACTGGCTTGTCTGCTATGGCAGTGTTACCGTGAACATTTCCATTATGAGAGAAAATGTTTAATAATTGCACCACTTTGCTTCTCCAAATGCACCAACCTTTTAGTGCTGTGAGAAAGCATGGAAACTCTGAGCTCATAGAAACAAAGTCTTTTCCCCTTGTACAGCTAGGGCACTGCGGAAACTTGGAGCAGGGTCTGGAGCTTGTGCAGGCCGGATATCTCTTTTTTTATTAACAAATTGACATATATTTCATTGATGATTTCAGTATCAGCCCTAGATGGGGCATTTGCTATATAGATATATGTGTGTGTATATGAATATATGTGTATATATTAATATATGTATATGTGTACATATGTATGTATACACATATATGTAGGGATTATGTAACCTATGTACTTATATGCATATTTAACTTGAGTATATTCTAGTTATGGCACCCAACACCTGTGTGACCTTGGTTGTCACCTCTCCTCTCATCTGTAAAATGAGGGGATTGGATTAGATAACCCCTTGGGTCATTTCAGTCATGTCTGACTCTTTGTGACCCCATTTGGGGTTTTCTTGGCAAAGCTACTGGATTGTTCCTTCTCCAGTTCATTTTACAGATGAAGAAACTGAGGAAAACAATACAGCTACTAAGGGTCTGAGGTTGGATTTGAACTCTGGAAGAGGAGTCTTCCTGACTCCAAGCCCCAATGCTGTCTGGTTGATTACATATTGAGAGAGAAAGGCCTATACATATTTATATATGTATTTGCATACACAATGCACATATGCATACACACAGATATGAAGGGGGTCTTGCATATGCATATGTATGTATATGCACACATTCACACAGATAAAGAATAGAACTCAAGGAAGTGTTCTTTTAAATGAAAAGTAGGGAGAAAAGGGATAGGAAAAATTTTCTAACACATACTAGTATCCAAGAGAATATGCAGAGAAGACAATCTATGAGTCACTGTTCCAAACTACTAGAGTGGATAGATACCAAGGCACATATGCTGTGATCTTCAATCAGTTACTTTGATTAGAAATATATATACACACACACATATGTGTATTATGCATGTGTGTATATATACATATTTGTGTTAATGTATTTTTCCTATCCCAAATAACCTCTAATATGAACCTTTCTAAAAAAACACCTAGAAGTTAATGAGACATATTAATTTTAAGTAGTTAAATATTTGCTTTATTTTTATTCAGTTACAGACTGGCTAATAGCATGATAGGAATTTCTGTTGCCTTATATTTGCTATGAGCAAAAACTGTTCCTGCCCATAATTGTTTTCTGTACAACAGAATGTGCCTGGAATGTAATAATTGTAATTGTCTTTTGAATTATTGTTAAATGGATGACACATTTCTCTACTCTGTGCTCATTATGATGTTTGCCACATTCCAAATAGCAGCTTTTTGACAGCAGCTGATTAGTGCTAAAATACCAAGAGTGGCCCAGGCCTGATTTACTAGATAGTTGAGTGTTTTGGAAGTATTTCTTCTCTGACAGTACTACTTACATCATCATTGATTTTCTTTGCTTTTGTCTTTTAACACACAAACAGGTGGTTGGTTGAAAAAATATCTTTAAATCACTGCAAAATAAATTATGACCTTTCATAAATGTTGACTTATTTGTCCTCCCTATACCATTCCCAACTTTTGCTCTTAATCACATATTTGTCGTTTTGAATGCTGTTTAAAATGTAACTATTTTGAATATACCAGTAGTTTAAAATGCCTTGCTTTCCCAATTGCTTTTGGCAAACGACCCATTTGACAAGGAGGTGGAGTTTTAATTTTTCTGTACAACTCTTTACAAGGAAGAGGCCAAGGTCCTGGTAAACAGTTATCACCACTCTGCTCCCTTCCCCCAACAGAAACATATTTTAAAAATCAAAAACTCTTATTTCTACTGAAGTTGTTCATTTTTTCCTTCTGCAACATTTTAATTGGTACTTTCAATGAGAGTGACATAATTTTACCTGTATTGTGTTTGTTGTGGTGAATTTCAACACTAGGTCCAGTTTTAATTATGAATCAGAAAATTAGGAGCATCAAAGGCATTTTTCCTTCCTCAGTATCTTTTTTCCCCAGCAAGTATCACATTGTTGTTCTGTTAGAATAACTTACATCTGTTCTTTTATGCGCTTTTCCTTTTTCATAGTGCACATAATTATAAGGTGCATTCTTTTATGCTGACAACCATCACCACGGAAAATGTTGATAGGCTCTGAACAAATTCAGGAGATGCCTCTTAGAATGAATCTATTTTGTACTTACCCTTGTTAAAATTTAAACTTAGAGCAACATTTTAAAGTGCTTCTGAAATACCATAACTTAATGTTTCGTATTGCATATGGTGGCACATCTCACATCTGCACTGTTTGGAGCAACAAATCCTTAATCATAATGCTAAAACCAAGATGGTGCAATACCTTTTCAGTGGGCCCTGAAATCAAGAATGGGGCACTCAAGACAAAGAAAAAGGGCATTGGATGAGTCTAACAAAACAAATAAATAAATGTCTTCACATGGGGAAATTGGAAATCCTACTACACGACTGTAACTTCTACCAGTGTCACCCTTTGGATCTCATCCAACTTAGTTTTGCTTCTAACACTCCTTCTAGGAGGCCATCCAATAATCTGAGAATTCTATCGAAAGTTTTCTTGAACATCGAGTTTGATATGCTCCCACTCTCCCCCTCCCCCTCTTTACTAGTTGACTCAGGCTTAGGATTTAGGGGAAAGAAACACACCCTATTGCTCTGAAAACCTTCAGTGTAGCACTGTAATCCTATTTGCTTCTCAAGGCTTTGTTTCTCACCCTCTTTTTTTTCTGCTCAGTCAGTCTTTGAATTAAATGTTATAATTAAGGTCTTTCAAGCCAAACATCCTCTATTGAGGCTAGCAGGATGCATTTGGACAAATCAACTAGCCAGAAAGCCCACAACTGCATTCTTTTTTTGTTTGTTTGTTTTTAGTTCCTTGTTAACTGGCATGGTGGAAATAGAATAGGAAATTAGCTACTTGAAGGCTGGGACCACTCTTCTATGAAGTGCTTATCTCACTGTGGGCTCTTAATATCCCTGGACTCAAGGCTGATGATGACTCAGCTAGAGGGAGCTACTCTCTGGGAGTAAACAAAAACAACCACCCATGTGAGATGTGTTAACCCTTTCAGAGCCACCAACAAAGATGCCAGTTATTAATGAACACTGCCAGGGCCCCAAAGAGCTTATTTCTTTTTCATGGATGAGTGGTGTTTTCTCTCTCTGTTAAGAGCTTACTGTCTCACAATTGCAGACTCCCTGGTAATAACAAATGGGCCCATTATTCTTAGTGCCACATCTCTGGTAAAGCTGGAGGGCACTTACATTGGCAACATAGACGGAAAGACTGTTATATCATTTGCATGCTTTTACATAATTTCCTTAGAAGGTGGAGCTGAAAGTCTCAGAATGGAATCCTAGCTGGAATTCCCATTTCCTCCATTTCTACCAGAGTGGATAATGTTTTTAGGATTGGTTTTTTAGGAGTAAGAGCTCACATTTTCAAATAAATTAATTTGGTGACATCTTAGTTATTGGGACCAGCGAGCCTCATTATTTTGCAGATGTTGATCTTATAGCCACAATTTTAGATGTAAGTAAAGTATTTCAAACTTAACAGGACCAGTTACCCACTTATTTTAGAAGGGTGATAAAGAGAGAAATGTTTAAAAAGGTTTTTTCATTTTTTTTTCCATTTTTGAAATGATTGAATACCAAAATGATACGAATCAAGAGAATATGATCTAAGTTTCCTTTGCCAGTTCTCCTTTAAACAGGCTTATCTTCTAATTTCTTAAGAAAAGTCCAAGTAATCTTTAATTGTAATTTTGTTTTAGATGGATCATGACCCCAGAAATCCTGCATATATTGCTACCCAAGGACCACTTCCGGCTACTGTGGCTGACTTTTGGCAGGTAAGCCTTTGTTTTTAAAATTAAACCCTTTCTATAAGTGGAATTTATCAAACTGGCCATCAGTAACTACTTCCTTTGGCTTTATTTTTTTTACTTTTTTGCAAGCAATGGGGGTTAAGTGACTTGCCCAGGGTCACACAGCTAGTAAGTGTCAAGTGTCTGAGGCTGGATTTGAACTCAGGTACTCCTGAATCCAGGGCCGGTGCTTTAACCACTGCGCCATCTAGCTGCCCCCTCCTTTGGCTTTATTAAGTTCACTGGAACATAGCCATGGTTGTGTGAGCCAAGATACCTGACTGACTCTACATTCGACATCCTACGTTGGTCATTTCATTTGAAAATTAAAGATGTATGTTAGCCTGTTTTCAAAATGATTGTATTTGAACTTGAGTGTTTCAAAAATGTAACACTTCCCTTTAATAGTTAATGTCCATGTTGCCCTAGGAAATTAGAGAATTCATATGATTGGAGGATAAGAACAGAAGGGGCCTTTGTACATGAGAAGTAATTCTTGTCCTTTTGCCAACTCAGAAATTAAATTTAAGCAGAGTAGGACCTCACTTTAATATGATTTGAAATAAAAAGGAATTTCTATAAACACCATCCAAGTTACTGAAGCACCATAAAGGAACTTACCATTAAGTTGCATCACCTCTAAGTATATCTACTAAACAACAACAAAAATACAATGAACCTGGTAAATGGTATTTTATTTGCCAGGTTGTTATAATAGAATGAGGGCTAGATCTGATGTCAGGGAGAGAGAGATCTGGATTCAAATTTCACCTCTAACACTGATCACAACTTCTCTGAACCTCATTTTCTTTGTTCATAAAGTGGGGATAATAGCAGCTTCCCAGATTTGTGAGGAGAAAATGAAATAATGTATATAAAGTGCTTTGTAAACCTGAAGGTGTTATATGCACATCAGCTCTATCTCTAGGGTTGCCTCTATACCTTCGAACTTTGTAATTTAAATGCTTATCAGGGGGCAACTAGGTGGCACAGTGGATAAAGCAACAGCCCTGGATTCAGAAGGACCTGAGTTCAAATCCAGCCTCAGACACTTGACACTTAATACCTGTGTGACCCTGGGCAAGTCACTTAACCCTCATTTCCCTGGAAAAAAAAATTCAAAAGTAGAAGTGGTTTAAAAAAAAAAGTCCTGGGGCAATTGAAAAGTACCCTGATGGAGTTCATAGGTTCCTTCCCAGCTTTATGCAGATAGGTGGAGCTGTGGATAGTGTTGCCCTTGGGGTCGGGATCTCCTGAGTTCAAATGCAGCCTCAAGCCCTTACCAGCTGTAGGACCCTAGGCAAGTCAGTTAACTTCTGTTTGCCTTGGTTTCCCAAGGATTGTTGTAAAATGACATGATTATTTGTAAAGCTCATTACAAACCTTAAAGAGTTATATCAATGCTATCTATCATTATGATCCTTGAACTTCGTTACTTGTATAGATCCAGAAGCTCATCAGGGTATGTATGCCCTCCACTGGTTCAGCCCACAAGAGGATTGATAGGCTTAGGAAATCATTTCCAATTCTGAGATTGTGTAATTCATCCCATGTCTTTCCATAAACCATTTTTGGTCATCTATCCAACAGATCTTTCCTATGGATCTTCAAATAGTTCTTGGTTTTCAGCACAATGCTTGGACTGTCTGATTCTTAATACTTAACTCTGGTCCATCACCTTTTCTGGTCACTTGCCCCCAGTAATGCCTTTTACATCCTGCCACAAGTTGTCTTTACTAATATGCTTCTACTTCCTCATATCCACCAGGCATTCTCCTTGAGGTCACCTGAAATTTGTATTATTTTAATATCTAAGAAACTGAATCATATAAAACAAAAAATTAGATATATTAAAATTACTTCTGAAGCAGTTTTCTTTTGTCTTAAGCATGATTATAGAGATAAAGGTCTTCTGAACAGTTTACATCACTCCTGGCTACTTCTGAGTATTACAGTTGTCTGAAGGATCTAGTTAATCCTCGAGTTCTATAAAGGTGCTAAAGGAATTGAGAGTCAGAAGTCATTGTGAAGTGGGATTAGTCAAGAAAAGTAGGAGTGTCCAAGGGTAGGTAGGTGGCACAATGGATAGAGTTGGAGTCAGGAAGACCTGAGTTCAAATATGAACTCAGATACTAGCTCTGGGACCATGAGCAAATTACTTAACCCTTCCTGCCTCAGTTTCCTCATATGTCAGATGAACCAGAGAAGGAAATAGCAAACCACCCTTAATGGGGTCACAAAGAATCAGGAAGAGTCAGACATGACCGAAACAACTGAAATAAAATGACTGACTGATGGATGTAGAGAATGAAGGAAAAGTGGCTCTTAGATTCTAGCCTAGAAAAAAAAATGCTGTTACCAGTGATGGAAAAGGTATTAATACCAATCAAAGAGAAAATCTAGATTGATCAAAGGAGTTTTTTCCCATCTTTATGAGAGTTGTTGTTGGTATCCATCTTTCATTCTTAACGAGGACCAATGATACCACAAAGGTGATGTCTTGACTTGTGTGTGAATTGGATTTAAATGAGGCATTTAGATTTATTCAAATACAGGGAGTTCTAGTATGATTTGAAGTAGAAAGAACCCTAGTCTTAAAGCCAGAATGCCTGAGTTAAAATAAAGGTTCTAGTCCTTAATAACTGGATGACTTTGGAACAAGATATGTCTCGAAGCCTAAATTTTCTTTTATATAAAATAATGATATCTAAGATGACTTAACCAAGTTGTATTGAGGAAAATACTTTATAAACGTTGACAACATAAATGTTAGTTGTTATTATGATATACAGAATACATTTCTTGAGTAAGCTTTTCTGCTTCTGTTGTATCCCTTTCTCCCTGTAGAATACAGCATAGAAATTGTAAAAATGGCTGCTGAATTGAATTGAAGCTAAATATATGAAAATAAATAAATTAGGGATTAACTGCTTCATAAAGTGACCCCTTCTCCTATTAAATAATTCCTTTCATGAGCACTCCTAGTAGTTTAAAAAATAAGTTGATTTATAAAAATTTGCTTTATATATCACTTTTTTTTTTTTTTAGTGAGGCAATTGGGGTTAAGTGACTTGCCCAGGGTCACACAGCTAGTAAGTATTAAGTGTCTGAGGCCGGATTTGAACTCAGGTACTCCTGACTCCAGGGCCGGTGCTCTATCCACTGTGCCATCTAGTGCCCCTATATATCACTTTTGAAGAGTACATCTATTACCTAAAATTAGGTATATATGGGGTTTGTGTTTCCTATGAACTCCTATAAACCATTCACTAATGCCCCTAGAATGTCATAATGCATTTAACCAGGATGAATGTTGTCCTGCTTTGGGGTTCAAAAATTAATTATATCAGTAAATAATGGACAGAGGTAGTTCATTTTTAAAAAGATCTGAGGCTTCTAGTTGACCATAAGCTTAATGTGAACTTAGTTTGATATTGGATACAATGTTGGGGTATATTAATTGGAATATAAAATCATGAGATGTCATAGAGCATGGGATGTCATACTGACTGCACTCTCTGCTGGTTATATTATGTCCAATTCTGAATACTACATTTCAAAAGGAACAGTACAGATCGAAGGGTGCCCAGAAGAGGAAGATCAGGATGGTTAAAAAGTCTAGGAAGTGGCATGTAACAGTTAAAAGAATATAAGCTATTGGTCTTACAAAAGAAGGCTAAGGTGTGATGTGATGGGATATTATCTGGAAGAATAATAGGGCAAAACCAAAACTGACTTTATAGATGAGGAACTGACTCTAAGTCCAGGGCTTTTCCCACTATATCATGTGTTGTCTCTATGTTTGCTCCAAAGGACAGAACTGGAATCAATTAATTGGTGAAAAATACTGGCAGTAGATTTTGGTTCAAAGGAAAAAGGAATGGTCCAACGAAAATGGAAAATATGTTTTTGTAAAGTAATGAACTCTCCTGCTAGAAGTATTCAAGCAGAAGTTTACCAAGCATATTGTAAAATACAATTGTGTTGCTTGAAATTTTGGATGGGATGACTTACTGTAAAGTACATTCCAGCTTTAAAATTCTCCAGTCTTTAAAATACAAAGTATTGAGAAGGATTTTCTCCATTCTGGCACCTTTCCTTTGGACACCATCCAGTTTATCCATGTCCTTGCTTAAATGTGCTGTGCGGAACTGGCCATGACATTGCAGATGTGGTCTCAAGAAGGCAGAGTACAACAGTGCTATTACTGACCTAATCCTGGACATGATGCTTCTCTTTATGCAGCCTTGAAAATTTATTTACATTTATGAGATGTTCCACCCACCCTGGTGATTCACATTGAGTTAGCAATCCATCAACATTCCCAGATATTTTTTTTCAGAAAAACTAGTTTCTCTTCATGTCTCCCCAATTTTATACTTGGGAAGCTAATTTTTAACCCAAGTAGAAGACTGTACATTTATCATATTCAATTTGGACTTCTAGATTGTTAATAGAATTTGTAATCCCAATTCTGTCATCAGTATGTTAGCTGTCCCTACTAGCTTTGTATCATCTTCAATTTTTATAAATTTGCAATCTACGTCTTTGACCAGGCTAGTGATCAAAATGTTGAGTGTCATGGGTAAAAATGCAGATCCCTGAGGAACTCCACTAAAGACCACTCAGATCTATTCTTTCTGTCTTTTAGTATGATTTTGGATTCAATTAGCTCTGAACCCACTTAATTGTACTACTGTCTGGCCCATAGTCCTCCATCTTTTCCACAAGAATGACAGAAGAGACATTATGAAAAATACCTTGCTCAAACCTATGTTAACCATAGTTATAGCAATCTCCTAATGAACCAGTTTGTTTTTTTTGTTTTGTTTTTGTTTTTTTTAGGCAATGGGGGTTAGGTGACTTGCCCACAGTCACACAGCTAGTAAGTGTCAAGTGTCTGAGGGCAGATTTGAACTCAGGTACTCCTGAATACAGGGCCGGTGCTTTAACCACTGCGCCATCTAGCTGCCCCACCAGTTTATTTTTTTAAAAAAATTCTCAAAAAAAGGAAATTGGCTAAATAGGAGTGACCTAGTTTTAATTCTTTTTTTTTTAAACTATGAGTCATTTATTTTTTCCACCCAGTCCTTGTAACAAACGAGCATGGTTAAGCAAAAATAAATTCCCACGTAAGCCATGTCCAGAAATGTGTGTCTCACTCTATGTAGCACCCCCACCCCCCCCACCCCACCCCACCCCCCGTCAGAAGGTGGATGAGCAAATGCTTCATCATCAGTGGCATAACTTATTTTTGATTAAATTATCCTGACTCCTTCTAGTCACCACTTTCTATTCTAGGTAATGAATGACCACCTCTTTGTTAATACATTCTAGTATGTCAGAAATCAAAGACAAGCTCATTGTCCTATCATTTACAGACTTCATTTACTTTCCTTTTTTTAAAAAAAAATCAGATCATTCACCCTTCCCCAATTGTATAGAACCCTCTTTCCCTACAATCTTTCAAATACCACTGGCAGTAACCCCACAATTCTCCATACCAGTAGTTTTAGTAACTTCAAATGTTGATCGTGTCAGCCAAGTGACGAGCTTATTACAGGTAGTTCACTGCTTCAGTATTATTGCCTTATTGATATTGCTTATGAACCCATTTTTGTTCCGTGCTTTCCCGTCCAAAAAGCATTCTTCTTGGAAGAGAAAACAGCAGCAAAGTAGGAGATAAGCCACAGCTGCCATCCTGAGTGGTATCACTGTCCCTTCTCTGATTTTCATCTTTTCCCCTAAAGAGCAGCAAATTTAAAAGTCCCAAACACTTTCATTTTCCCCGAGCTTTCCTTCCCTTCCTCAGCTCGCTCTGCACTTTCACACTCCTGACATTATCGTCACAGGTCTGTGCCGTGCTTTTGTATGCATCTATTACCTCCCATGTTTCCATCTTCTGTATTTGACTTTTTAAAATTCATGTTTCTTGATGTGCATTCGCATTGGTCTCTTTAGACAATTCACCTTTTCCTCCTCCTCAGAATTATTTATTTTTGTGTCTTCAGAATTTTATTCCTGAGAGAATCCCTTTCTTCCTGGTCTACCTTCCCCTGCAGAGTTTAAATCCATAGGGGCCCGGATATCTTTTCTCTAAACCCTTTGAAATCTTTTCTCCTAAAATGGAGGGTTCCTGTTAGATTAAACTTATCTTTCCTCTCTAACAAATGGAAAAACGGAATAGACATTTTTCAGCCCCGCCCCCCCACCAGCACCACTACCACCACCAACTCCCTTCACTTCATCCTCAGCAACTACTTCTTCTTTATTGGGGAGACCCTAATCCAGGATAGAATTTATCTCTATTAGTTCCTCTGCCTTTTGAAGGATGAAATTATGATTAAGGTAAGTCAAAAATTATTGATTACTCCGATTCTGGCAATGAGGCACAGCCTTTGTTCTGGTTTTGGTAGGAAAAGATCTCCTGAGACAGTGCCTTGGATAGAAGAAATGACTCGGTGTGTTAGGATTGAATAGGTGAATAAGTGTACAGGGGGGAAAAGAACAGATGTGATGGATGAGGAATTTTTCTTTAGCAAAATGAGAACGATAACAGCAAATACCTCCCATGGTTATGAAAACCAAGTAAGATGATATTTGTAAAATACTCTGCAAACCTACAAATGCTATATAAATGCTACTTATTAGTAGTATTAGTATTATTAGAATTCTCTTTTGAGCTATGGGAATCTTCAAACTTCACCAAATTAATCAAGCATTTATTAAGCATTTACTCTTTGTCAGCCATTATGGTAGATGAAGATGGAAGCCAACTGCTTTGCAGGTAGGATTATTTCCATATGCTGCCTTGAAAATAAGAGAGTAGTACGTATACACACACACACACACACACACACACACACACACACACGCATATATATATATATATATGAATGGAAGTTTGCATTGTGAAGTTACGTCCTTCTGAACCTGAAGTTCATATGCTATAATCATATGGTATAAAGATGTGAGTTGTATACATTGTCTTTTAAAATGGAAAATAATACCTTATATGTTGCAGCATGTAGCATTTATACTTTCTATTTGAAAAATATTATTCAGTCATCTTTGTATCTCAAAACAAAATTAGGAACTTGCCAATCTCAATGTATTTCTCTTTCCCTAACCACAAGAGTAGATCTAGGTATGTGGAGCCCCAGACTAATACATGATCCTAAGCAAATCACATTGTGTTTAGTACTCCCTTCCTTCTCTAACTTCAAATATTTATATACACATGAAATTAGGTTAAAATGAATATCTGTGACAATTGTGAAGGGATAAAAAAATCCCAGAAAGATGATTTGCACCCTTAGGGTATAAGTATAAGAAAATAGGGTCATTCCCATTCCCTTGGTTGAGAGGTTCACAGAGTGACTAATAAATGAGCCCCAAGTCTTCTTCAGGAGATGCCAAAGCCATCTCCATTTCTCCATTAATATGGTCCTCAAGATAATCCTGAATAATCACCCTAATTTTCCATTCCCTACAAGAGGTTCTTGCTAGATAGATAACACAGTAGGGGAAAGGCTATCAAGATTAGAACTCTTACCTTCTAATTTTCCAGTCTTGTCCTATCTATTCAACAAAATATGCTGCGCCTTTCAAAACAAATTCAATTATTAAAAATTGTTATGACCTCTCTTGGCTAGATTTCAAATAATGCCTAATAGAGAGGAAGAAAGACAAAAAGGCCAAAAGGAGGTCACATGAATCAGCATGAAGTTTCAATTATTGCTTAATTAATGTTTGTTATTGATATTAATTTAGCCACTTTAACCTAAAATAAAGTCCATATGCCAGATCTACCATCCACTTGTTTTAAAACATTCTGTTTTTAAGCATTAATGCTTAATGATGACAAATGCATCCTGTAGTTTTTAGAACTAGTAGTCTTAATTTAATTATTTAAATCCACTGATTAAACGGGCATCTATAGTAAGAAGCTAGGCTTGGAAGTGTGGAAAATATGAAGAAGAGAATAAGCCAGAGCCCCTGCCCATAGGATGTTTGCAATCTAGTTGGGAAGACAAGATAAAAATTAGTGCATACAAAGATAATTAACACAATAAATAATCAACAAAGTAAATAGTGATACATGATGAGGTAGTGCATGATTAATTTTTTAAATGATTGTGATAGACAACAAATATTTCAAATTTTTCACATTGATTTTTTTTAAGGTCAGGAGGTATTTATAGATCTCTAATTCAAGTAGGAAATACAGATTTAAGAACTCATACATCTGCTCTCAGATTATTCCTTCACCTCTCTGAACATCACACTGAACAACAGAGAGATAACCCCTTAGCAGACATGATCATCAGATTTACTAAGAAGTCAAGCTCTCAAAAGGGCCAATGAGCAATCTATGACATCTTTGGGGGTGAAGGTCCCATATCCAACTTTAAAAATTTGAGGTAGATTATGTTAAAAATAGTTTGCATTGCCAGTACCCTTTCTTCAGTTCAATTCATCCAATAATTATTGAGCATATACTCTGCACGAGGCTTTGTACAAGGAACTCATGGAATGCTAGAGTTGGAAGGGATCTCAGCAATGATTCAGTCCTACTCTTGGATGGAACATCTCCCCAGAATGACAAATTAGGCTTCCCATGAAGACCTCCAGGGGTAGAAAATTCACTCTTGGAAGAGAATAGGATGGAAGCCCCATCCTATTTCTGGACAACTCGAATTACTAGAAAATTTGTCATGTCAAGCTGAAATTTGCCTCTCCATAAATTCCACCCATTCATTCCAGTCCTCCCAATAAAAGCCACGTGCAATGAATCTAATTTCTCTATTCTACATAAACACTTCATATATTTGAAGGTAGTAATAGTATCTCCCACAAGTCTTCTCTTCTCCACACTAAACATCCCAAGTCCTTTCAAGTAATCCTTCCCTAGCAAAATCTAAACAACTCTGACTATCTCAATAGACGGTCCCCATATGAACTCTATGTCCCTCTTAAGATGAAATGCCTTGGGGACGGCTAGGTGGCGCAGTGGATAAAGCACCGGCCCTGGATTCAGGAGTACCTGAGTTCCGGTCCAGCCTCAGACACTTGACACTTACTAGCTGTGTGACCCTGGGCAAGTCACTTAACCCCCATTGCCCCACAAAACAAAAACAAAAACAAAAACAACAAAAAAGATGAAATGCCTTTAACTTCTCTCATTCTGGAACCTATACTTCTGATAATGCACCCTAATATTGCATTAGCATTTTGGAGCTGCCTCATCATACTATGGGTGAGTTTGTAGTTCACTCCAAACCCCTGTCCTTTTTAGTTTTAAAAGAAATCATATCTGATATCTCATTCATTTCTGGATATATTCTTCTTCCTTTCTCTAGAGAGTCGTCCCTTGTGACAAGGATTTTAAAAAAAAGAGGGGACCAAAGGAGTTTAGCAAAATTAACCGGTAATCAAGTGTATCTGACATTATTGGCAGTATTCTACCACCACAGTTCCCTACCTCTGTCTGCAGTGAGAGAAGGGAGATTTATTTTTTTCAGTTCTTTTCTTGGGCCAAGCTTAGATACCATTGTTTCTTATCATTTACTATGTTGTAATGATTTTGTGCATTTTCTCCTAATTCTGCTTACTACTCTCTGTCAGATCATCCAAATCTTTCAGTGCCTCTAATAATTTTTATATCTATGATTTCTTATGGCAAAGTAATATTCTTTTACATTAGCATGCCATGATTTGTCTAGCTATTCCCCTATCAGTGATTACATACTTTGGTTTAGGTCCTTTGCTATCTGAAAAAAAAAATGAAGTTATGAATATTTTGGTGAATATAGGGAATTTTCTTTCTGTCTTGGATTTCTTTGGGCATATGGACTAGGCCTTTTTCATATGAATTTTTGAGTAATTTCTCCCTCATTTTATGCTTTGAACTGGATGTCTTTAGATCAAGCATAGAAGTTCCCATTCATAATAGTTAACACTTGATAGCAGTTAATAATTAACACTTAATAGTAAACACTTGTGTAACACTTTGAGACTCGTGAATTGCTTTCTACAAACCAACTCAGTAAAGTAGGAAATACAAATATTATTATCCCCGTTTGGCCTATGAAGAAACCGATGCTCTGAAAAGTTAAGATTTACTTATGCTTACCACAGCTAGGAAGTATCTGAGGTGGAATCGGTATTTTCTTCTCTGAATAATCCCCTTGGTTTACAGGTAAGGAAATTAAGGCAAGAGAAGTTAAGTGATTTGTCCAGGGCCACACAACTGGTAAGCATCTGATGTGATCTTTTCACCCAGGTATTCCTGACTCCAAATCTAGTCCTCTGTCCATACTATGTTGTACTTGCTTTCTGAAATTAAGGGGTAACTCAGTAAGTCACGCTAACACTGGAAGTAGAGGGCAGCTAGATGGCACAGTGAATACAACACCTGTCCTAGAATCAGGAAGACTCATCTTCTTCAGTTCAAATCCAGCCTGACACTCACTGGTTCTGTGATCCTGGGCAAGTCACTGAATCCTCTTTGCCTTCATAAAATGAGCTGGAGAAGAAAATGGCAAACCACTCCAGTGGCCTTGCCAAGAAAACCTCAAGTGAGGTCAGGAGGAGCTGGACGTGACTGAAAAACAACTAAATAATAAACAACAATGCTTTAATGTGAGTTTATTAGATAACCTTCCTCCTATTCTAACAGGATAGCTGTATAGTTTGAGAGAACTTGGGGAGAGGAATCATTAGAGATAGGGAAATGGTGTCAAAAGGAAAGATGGGTCACCAAGACAAACTTTGCCAACTGCATCATTTTCCTGAGGGCCAGTCTCACTGTCAGAATAGCTGTGTTTTCAGTACTCATTTTTCTCACTTAAAATAGGGGTATAGAAAACATGGGTTAATGAGTGGTTATTCGGTTTCCAAATCCTGTTTAATCTCTATACCACAATTGGATAGTGGTAATAGTAATAAAATTATAATAATCCATATTTACATGACTCTTTAAGGTCTGAAAAAATGTTTTTTGACTCTCCCAACAAATCCTATGACAAAGGTACTCTTATTATCCCAATTTAACAAATAAAGAAATTGATGCCTAAAGAAGTTAAAACATTTGCCCTGGGTAGTAAATAGCCAGATTCCAACTTGGCTCTAGGCAATGGTCACCATTTTTTAATTTAATTTTATTTATTTATTTTTTTTTAGTGAGGCAATTGGGGTTAAATGACTTGCCCAGGGTCACACAGCTAGTAAGTGTTAAGTGTCTGAGGCCGGATTTGAACTCAGGTACTCCTGACTCCAGGGCCAGTGCTCTATCCACTGCGCCACCTAGCTGCCCTCACCATTTTTAAAGAATATACATTTAAAAGAATTTTAGTCCCCAGTGCTCTTACCTAACTCATATTAAAATTTTCAAATTAATCTTTGGTTAAAATAAAACAAAATACCTGAACATCTTTTACTTATTCTTGTGTTTCATAGCTGAAATCCTATTGAATTTTCAGCTTTCAAAATACCGTTTTGATTCACGGTCCTTTTTTTTTTCTTTTGGCATAGAACAGGGTTTGATGCATTCTTAATGGGTACTCATCTTGAAGAGCATGGCAGACTAAAAGTGCCACTTCTATCTAAGGTGTAAAATATGCATATTTAATTTGGAACATGAAAGCAGGCTGAGGAGAGAGTAGTTCATAAGTAACAATGCTCCCTGGGGCCTAGGTAACTTAATGTACATGTCAAGTTATTGAGAATAAATACATCAATAGTAATTGTACAACTGTTCACTTTTAAAAAAATCTGGTTTATGAGTGTTTGTGCTTGCCATGGAAATCCCTAAATCACATGGTAGGCACACCAAGACATATTGAGTCTGTTGTACTTGAAATGTAAGCATGCTCTTATACCCTATTTAAAGAAGTCTAGTGTAGTTTTCCATAAAATTGCAAGTGTATTACATTTAAGCCCCCCCATCCCCTTGGGCAACTGTTGTGTCGTTGCTAGAGAAAACACACTCTAGAGGTGGTGACAACTATTTATCAGAAACCAACTTTTCACTCTATACCTGGACCGGGCATTTTATGTGATAGCTAAAAAGGTGGGTTTCCCATTGTCTCTATCCCTATTGATGATCAGTGCAGAGTTCTAAAATATGTTACTTACTAAACATAGTATAACAATACATAATCTAGTCCTCTGAGAGAGAAAAGTGGATGGATATATCTGAATGCTTGAATAAGGTCATATTTACTTCCTTCCAAAATATACTTAGAAGAAATTCTTAATGAATTCAACAGTCAAGTATTTCATAAATGCCTTCTGCATGCCAGTTGACAGGGACTAGGATACAAAGACAAAAATCATTCAATCCTTGCCTTCAAGGACCTTACATTCTATAGGAAGGGATAATGTAAATACATTTTAGTAAAAGCTATTCCTAAAAAATACAAAAATATAACAAAGTGAGATTTCAGTGGCCTCCATATGACCTTGAATGCCATTACCAGAGTGTTGATTGTTTAGGGTGACTGTGACTACAGCATAATCAGACATTCAGGGGATGTAATTGCTGTGCTTGCTGAGAAATTGCTCCCTTTAAAGCAGGACCAAGGTTTCAGGACCTCTGCCCCCGAAGGGCTATGTAGATGGGTGGCAGCAAATCAGAATGCCCAGATCTGTCAGATCTATCTGGTTCTGTGTCAGTCATGTGCACCCAACAAATAAGATGCCCAACACAGTGAAACCTTACTAATTTGGAATCTGAGGTCATTCTAACAGGGCTGGGCTAAAATTGGCCTCTGCACAGCCTATGAGGCAAATGTGAACAAGATCATGGGTGAGGGGAGAGAGAGGAAATGCTCACCTTACTCTAGAGAACAATCTGTTTTCAAACACCTTAACAGCATCCATTTTCTGGCAAACAACTAAGGGGCTTATTGAATCAGGCCCCGTGGGACTATGACTTGGAAATTCTTTGTTACCATTTACTTTGAATTACTGGCATCTCTCTATATACTAAAATATATCCAAAATGTACTTAGTCAATTATTTAAATATTCCATGAATTCAGTCTGATCTTCTATTCAGTGAATGAGATCTTTGCTGTAATTTCAAAAGCTTAATGTTTTCACTACACATCTGAAAGGAAAGTTGTGTGTGGGGGTTGTTTTTGTCAATGTAATCACCTTAAAGGAGTCTGCTCTAAAGGTTTGTTCCAAAACTATGAGGTATATTTTGAAGAAATTTTTCCTCCCCTGTAATTTTCTTTTGATTTGGGGGATCAAAAAAGTGATGACTTAGAAAGGAGGTGGAGGTGGGAAGGGGCAGTGAAGTAACCGGTGAGTTTGGTGAAATAGTAGGTTAAACTGGTTATTTGTCCTCGTTTAGACCAAATGACTTACTGGCTAATTTTCTTTTCTAAGTGGTTGTGTTAACGCTCTGTAGATGTAGCCAGCATCCAACATTAAATTGAACTGATTCCTCTACCTGACATGATGTTTTTCTTTCCTCCTATAATAAATGGATGCAGAAACATGACATGTTTATGTTTATAACAATCTCTATTCCAGATTTATATACCACACACCTTCGGTTGGAGAGCGGCAATAACAGTTTCTTCAGTTGAGGGAAATCGTTATATACTCAGTGCCTGCTCACAGAAGGCACTTAATAAGTGTGGAGTGAATAAATTTAATCATTACAGAGGTCTATAACATTTTCCCCACACCAAGGAGAGCCAGGCTTAGATTTTGCTCTTACAAAGTTCTAGTACAAATCCAGAAAACCTTAAGACCTGTTTTTGAAGACTTTGTTTTGGTTTGATGATGGGCCTTGTTGGGGTATGTCGTTGTTGTTATTGTTGTTGGGGGGAGGGGGAATTGTGTGTGTTTCGACCAGAGAAAAGAGGGCGCTTTCGGCTCAAAGATAAAGATAGCATTTTAGAATGTTACCTGAGGCTATGGGCCCTTCTGCGATACCCTTTTTATTTTGCCCACCTGATAAATTCAGTAAAAGTATCATCATCTAACATTTACCAACCAGATGGCTCTAGGAATGGGCATGTCTCATGTGACATCGTCCAACTCTTGAATCTAATAATCATCACTAAGTAAAACTATAGTGTCATTGGATTGCTTGGAGTTGGGGTGGGTTGGTTGATAGGGAGTTTTTGTTCCACTGAATAGTTTTCCATTTTAAGCTCCTTAAAGACAGGAATTTTGCTATTTCTCTTCTTTCTAGCTGCCATGAAATGAATGAATGAAAAACCATTTATCAAGGGCTTATGATGTACCAGGCACTGTGTCAAGTACTGTGGCTACAAATACAAGAGCAAGACAATCCTTGCCCTCAAAGAACTTATATTCTAATAGAGAAAAGCAACATATGGGAGTGGTAGCTGGGGAGTGGTGTTTTGGTATTGGAAATCACAGGGATGCTAACAAGTAGATTCACAGGTAATGAATTCACAGATCCAGAAATGGTAGTGTTTACTTGATTACACTGAGCAAGAAGTGGAAAGTAGAGAAGAGGAATTGGTGCTCACACAGAAGAAATGAAAAAAAGGGAGTTAGAATGCAGTTTGGAGAGTCTGGGACCAGGTGAGATATGGTGAACTCTCACCAGTCAGAAAGAGCTTGGCAGGAAGAATACAGGAGTAGCAAACACAATGTCTTATACTTTAAAAGCGTTTAATAATTGCTTGTTGAAATAAATTTGGTCAATTGAATAATGGTTCCTGAAACAGAAAAACAAGTTTGCATTTATAAGTCATTCACCCTTAGGTCTTAGAAAAGAGAGCAAGATTGGATAGAGGTATGAGGCTGAGAGGAAATACGCAGCTAGAAAGAACTCCTGACATAACATGTGTTAGCTGAATTAACCAGAATTTTTGTGAAACTGGCATCTTCCATTCTCCCAAAGTCCAAATTCAAAAAGCTCTTTGTTGTATGTATTCTGAAAACTGTCCAGCTAAATTACATCCTAGAATAGTAAAAATATGGTGAAATGCTCTAACTTTCAGTTCTGGGGCAGGCTTCAGTTTCTGTTGATAAGGAATGTTTTAAATAGTAAGGAATGCAAAGGCTAATCCTTACCATGAACTGAATAGAATATTGATACCCAAATGGGCTTCCTGTTTGTTTGATTTAGTAAAATTCTCCTTCTGCTTTTATGCACAGTGACCTAAAAAGATATATTACACCCAAGAGTGCCTTTGAAATTGTTTGTTTAAATTAAGTTTCATTTGGATTTAATCTTAACCAAATCTTTAGAGAGCCAGGCAGGCCCTCTGTAATGAAATGCAGTGTGTTTGAACCAATGAAAGATGTTGCCCAACTGTAAGGATTCCTCTTTAAATGAGTGGGCTTTATAATGTTACACTTGGGTGGCACAAGCAGAGTGCTAGATGATTAGTTTATGGTCTAGATCATTGTATTTTTATTACACTCATAAAATCTGTGTTTCTCCTCATTTTCGTAATGGCTTCAATGAGCTTCTATACCTTCTGAAGGCACATTAAATTGTTATGTGATGAAAGTACCGATTTAGTGGAACTAGTTTTAAAGCCTGGGTAGCTCAAAGTAAGACACATGTTTGGAATTCTTATCTTATTGTTGGATTTGCAAGAAGGAAATGGGACTGAGTGTAATTCACATTTATTTGTGGACTTTTTCCTTAAATACTTCACTGGCTTACATTAAATTCCAATCTAAACGATACACAATGAGGTGCCTTAAAGTTATTGACTATTTATATCACATGGGAGTATAAATCAATATTAAGGGAGGAAAATATTATGTATGTGCCTGATTTATAAAATATAATTTAAAGGGGAGGGCTTAACAGAATGAGCAATGAAGAGAAATCATTTGTATTTGAGAAATATTCTGTAGCTTTGAAAAAAGGAGGGGGGGAGGGGGAGTACCTAATT